>NC_068286.1:40173094-40533094 GCF_025860055.1 Xyrauchen texanus
AACATAATTTAGTATGATTTATAAGCTGTTTTCCTCATGGGGACCCGACAAAATGTCCCCACAAGGTCAAAAATTTCGGGTTTTACTATCCTTATGGGGACATTTGGTCCCCACAAAGTGATAAATACACACACACACACACACACACACACACACACACACACACACACACACACACACACATGTTGTGTTTCCATGTTTTATGGGGACTTTCCATAGACATAATGGTTTTTATACTGTACAAACTTTATATTCTATCCCCTAAACCTAACCCTACCCCTAAACCTAACCCTCACAGAAAACTTTCTGCATTTTTACATTTTCAAAAACATAATTTAGTATGATTTATAAGCTGTTTTCCTCATGGGGACCGACAAAATGTCCCCACAAGGTCAAAAATTTCGGGTTTTACTATCCTTATGGGGACATTTGGTCCCCACAAAGTGATAAATACACGCTACACACACACACACACACACACACACACACATGTTGTGTTTCCATGTTTTATGGGGACTTTCCATAGACATAATGGTTTTTATACTGTACAAACTTTATATTCTATCCCCTAAACCTAACCCTACCCCTAAACCTAACCCTCACAGAAAACTTTCTGCATTTTTACATTTTCAAAAACATAATTTAGTATGATTTATAAGCTGTTTTCCTCATGGGGACCGACAAAATGTCCCCACAAGGTCAAAAATTTCGGGTTTTACTATCCTTATGGGGACATTTGGTCCCCACAAAGTGATAAATACACGCACACACACACACACACACACACACACACACACACACACACACACACCTAATTTTCATAGTTTATTACTGAAAGTCTGTGACAAGGCTAAAACAGTAAAAGCTATACAAAAAACTAATTTAAAAAGTAGCAAAAATAAAATGATGAAAACCAGGTGAAAAGTTTCCAAAGTTTTGATAAGACTTCCATATAACAAAAAGAAAAGGGTTGTCTCTATTTTTTTTTGAATAAACAAAATCAACCCCTTGGAAATAAAAAGTAACCAGAATAGAAGAAACACCCAAATTTTGAAAACTATAATTTCATGCTTCAATAATATTTTGTTAACACATTTAAAGGACGAATTTCAGCAAATTGCAAATGCTTTATACTGCGTGATTGTCAAAGTGTTACCTGTCACTTCCCAATCCAGACACTTTTACTGCTCAAAGAATGGACTAGTTAAAGGAGAGCTCCTTTCAAACAAAGCATGTATATATCTGACACATTGGGGGAAGCAATAGAAGACAATTATTCCCTGGACCAAAAGCATAGTGGACCCAATTTATTCCATCTTTGACATTTACAAGAGAGACTTCATGCAAATGTTACAGAGCCTGGTTCTTGAGCACAATAATAGAAGTGGAGAACAGGGTGCTTGGACATTGCAGTGGTCTAACAAGCTTTGTCCCACCATAGGGATTCTGTATTTGAATCCCAGTGATATCAGACTGCAGTGGGGCTTTAGAAATCCAATTGACCGTTTTTCCAGGAAGCTAAGCCAGTTGTGGTGCACCAGTGAGCTGTTGGCTAATCAGAGGAGAAAATGCAAAGAATTGCATGTTCATCCCACATGGATGAATTGGAAACTGTCATCTTTCAGCTCAGAATCATCTCTCCTGACTGCACATCATCCAACAATTCAAGGCCATCGCTGGGCTACAAGGTGTTGCGGATTCTGTAGACTGGACGCATTCTTGGTTCATTGCACCAATCTAGAATGAAAAGATATTCAACAACCGAAAAATATCTATCTGTAAATATTATATTTGTTATATACAGTGCATCCGGAAAGTATTCACAGCGCTTCACTTTTTCAACATTTTGTTATGTTACAGCCTTATTCCAAAATTGATTAAATTAATTATTTTCCTCAAAATTCTACAAACAATACCAGACCTCTCCAGAGATGTTCAATCGGGTTCAAGTCTGGGCTCTGGCTGGGCCACTCAAGGACATTCACAGAGTTGTCCCGTAGCCACTCCTTTGTTATCTTGGTTGTGTGCTTAAGGTCGTTGTCCTGTTGGAAGATGAACCTTCGCCCCAGTCTGAGGTCCTGTAACGATGAAGACACAAAACAGGCTGAGACGATGATGTGAAGATGAACCCAAGTGCAGTTTATTCTTCCAAACGTGAAACCAAATCCCTAACTATCAGTGTGAAAGTAAACAAAACAAGAAACCAAGGACCTAACTAATAATGGCAAAACTAGACTAGACATGAAATAACTATGACTGGACTGGGACTAAGACTAAGAGGTTACACAAAACAGAGGCTAGACTAATCTATGGCAGAACAACAAGGTTACAAGTACAATACCTGACAAGTTACAAAGGCAAACATGAGGGTTTAAATACACAAGACATGGGTGACAAAGGCCAATAAACAAACAGAACTCTAAAACAAGATAACAAGACAATTAACTAAAACCAATGACAAACTAGAACTGAATCAAATTAATCAAACAATAAACCAATGAAAACCAGACACATGAACAAGGGAAAACAGGAATTGACAAGACTAGGAAACAGGAACAAAACAGGAAATTTCAAAATAAAAGTACAAAAACAAAAGTCAACTGAGAATGTCACAGGTCCAGAGCGCTCTGAAGCAGATTTTCATCAAGGATGTCTCTGTACATTGCAGCATTCATCTTTCCCTCGATCCTGACTAGTCTCCCAGTTCCAGCCTCTGAAAAACATCCCCACAGTATGATGCTGCCACCTCCATGCTTCACTGTAGGGATGGTATTGGCCAGGTGATGAGCATTGCCTAGTTTCCTCCAGACATGACGCTTGCCATTCAGGCCAAAGAGTTCAATCTTTAGTTTCTCATGGTCTCAGAGTCCTTCAGGTGCCTTTTGGCAAACTCCAGGCAGGCTGTCATGTGCCTTTTACTGAGGAGTGGCTTCCGTCTGGCCGCTCTACCATACAGGCCTGATTGTTGGAGTGCTGCAGAGATGGTTGTTCTTCTGGAAGGTTCTCCTCTCTCCAAAGAGAAACGCTGGAGCTCTGTCAGAGTGAGCATCGGGTTCTTGGTCACCTCCCTGACTAAGGCTCCCCCGATTGCTCAGTTGGTTCCAAACTTCTTCCATTTACTGATGATGGAGGCCACTGTGATCATTGGGACCTTCAATGCAGCAGAATTTATTCTGTACCCTTCCTCAGAACTGTGCCTTGATATAATCCTGTCTCGGAGGTCTACAGACAATTCCTTGGACTTCATGGCTTGGTTTGTGCTCTGACATGCACTGATAACTGTGGGACCTTAAATAGACAGGTGTGTGCCTTTACAAATCATGTCCAATCAACTGAATTTACCACAGGTGGGCACCAATCAAGTTGTAGAAACATCTCAAAGATTATCAATGGAAACAGGATGCACCTGAGCTCAATTTTGAGTGTCATGGCAAAGTCTGTGAATACTTATTAACATGTGATTTTTGTTTTGTTTTTTATTTTTAATAAATTTGCAAAGATTTAAAACAAAGTTCTTTCACATAGTCATTATGGGGTATTGTTTGTAGAATTTTGAGGAAAATAATCCATTTTGGAATAAGGCTGTAACATAACAAAATGTGGAAAAAGTGTAGCGCTGTGAATACTTTCCAGATGCACTGTATATATATCCCGCTATCCGTCTATGAAGAATTTGTTGACAAATTGCGCCTCCCTGTCTACCAATCACTTTGGGCGATTTAAAAGAGTACACTCATAAAATGTTACGTCATCCATAGCAATGAGGTCAACTCCACCTTACTCAATTTCAATTTAATTTCAATTTCAATTTTCAATTTAAAAGTACTTTATTGGCATGATTGTGTTTACATACAATATTGCCAAAGCATTAATACACAAAACAGATAATGACAAGACAAATAATAATAAGATAGAATTAAAATAAAGTGCCAGGTAATGAATCAAATAAAATAAAAACTATAATAACAATATACAATATACTCTTACATAACGATTTCCTTACAAAAACTTGCTCTTAGCAATTCTGTGAATAGTTGTTAAGAAAAAACTCCTAGCTAGGAACTCTTTGGAGAACTCCAAGTGGTAAGATTAAAATCTTTGTGAATATTGGCCCTGACTTTAAAAACTAATTTTGTTGGTGTAACCCAGTCAGGTTAAATCAGATATACTAAATATTATATTCAACTTAAACAGAACCAGTTGATTAAGTAGAACATGTTAGCATCCTTGATCAAATAGTTTACTGTTTTAGAACAGCAATTATAGAAACAGGGGAATTTCCCCTCATTTCATTTTTTTTCAACAATGCATTTCTTGGCTTATTGGGTAACAAACAAAACAAAAAATTAGCGTCACATAGACCCTAATGTTTACAAGTCACCACTGCTATGCAGATGACATGCAGATCTACTTGTCTTTCCTGCCTGACAACACCACGGTGACTCCCCGGATCACGGCTTGCCAGGGACTAGATAAAGGAACACCGCCTTCAGCTCAAACTAGTGAAGACCTAGCTCCTCTTATTTCCTGCCAATTCTGCTTTTAAGGACAGCATCACCATTCAGCTGGGTTCACCTACAATAACGCCAAAACAGTCATAAACCTAAGGGTAACCATCGACAACCAACTCAACTTCAGCGACCACATATCAAAAACAACCCGATCATTTAGATTTGCACTCTACAATATTAAGAAGATAACACCCTTACTCTCTGAACATGCCACACAACTCCATGTTCATTTTATTGTCATATCTAGAATGGGCTATTGTAATGCTCTTTCAGCTGGCTTTCCTGCATGCACAATTAGGCCTCTGCAAATGATCCAGAATGCAGCAGCATGGCTGGTCTTCAACAAACTCAAGATAGCTCATGTGCAGTTTCCCACTACACTGAATGCTGGTTGCTGCAAGTATCAAGTTCAAGGCTCTGATGCTGACATACAGAAGCCACTGGTTCTACGACTGCTAACCTACAAGCATTCCTGCAGAGCTATAGCTCACACTGCTACTGTAAGGAGCAGCAGTCTCCTTAAGATGAATTGCTAATGTTTTATCCTTCCTCATTTTGTAAGTTGCTTTGGATAAAAGCGTCTTCTAAATGAATGCACTGGTGGCCAAAATTTTGGAATATTGTACAGATTTTGGTGTTTCTGAAGGAAATTGGTACTTTAATTCACTAAAGTGGCATTCAACTGATCACAAAGTATGGTCAGGACATTACTGATGTAGGGCTCTACGTTTAGGAGCGGGTTTGGCTATTAACAATAATTAATAATTATCATAGATAATTATTAAAATCAATAGAACATTGAGAATCAATGTTAGATTTATAATCCTTTAAATGAACAATCATCAAAGACAACCATCAATTATCAAATTCAATAGAATATTAATTATTATATTATTGATCCTTTAAATTCAACAATAATCAAAGATAATTGTCTATTATCAAAATCAATAGAATATTAATAAGGATTAATATTGCCGGGGCACCACCCTGAAATCAGGGACTAATAACCAGACAGTATAACAGTCTCAATAGTAGACTGTTCTCTTAGGAAAATCGACGTCTGGAGAACATCAATTTTCAAAAGGGAACAATGAAGGCTTCAATCCGAGCACTGGAATCCCCAGCCAGCCTTTGACATACGTGTGTGCAAACCAAACCAAAACACTTCTCTTTGAAATATAACAAAGTTAATTGATGCAGTAATATCAATTAATACAATCAATAAAATGCAGTCAATAAACTTCCGACTTACAACTACAAACTAAACAGTGACATGATTAGATATAGTAACCAAAAATAAGCATATAACACATGAGGAAGGTGTGTGTGTGTGTGTATGTGTGTGTGTGTGTGTGTGTGTGTGTGTGTGTGTGTGTGTGTGTGTGTGTGTATGTGTGAGCGTGTATTTATCACTTTGTGGGGACCAAATGTCCCCATAAGGATAGTAAAACCCGAAATGTTTGACCTTGTGGGGACATTTTGTCGGTCCCCATGAGGAAAACAGCTTATAAATCATACTAAATTATGTTTTTTGAAAATGTAAAAATGCAGAAAGTTTTCTGTGAGGGTTAGGTTTAGGGGTAGGGTTAGGTTTAGGGGATAGAATACAAAGTTTGTACAGTATAAAAACCATTATGTCTATGGAAAGTCCCCATAAAACATGGAAACACAACATGTGTGTGTGTGTGTGTGTGTGTGTGTGTGTGTGTGTGTGTGTGTGTGTGTGTGTGTGTGTGTGTGTGTGTGTGTGTGTGTGTGTGTGTGATGACATGCACAAAATGGTGGACACGACTCTTGTGGAGAGTACGTCACGCAAGATTTCCAGCCAGAGAGTATGGACGCGAATGTGAGCGGAGAGAAGCCGGTTAATGGTGTCTGCCCGTTTACTGCGTATCTCCACTTGTACGAAAACTTGGGGACAAAGCTGAGCTCTATCATAAAGTTATCTACTAGCCAAATGTTTGTGAGGAGTCGCGTGTGTGTGCGGTTAGTACAACAGAGAGAGAGAAAAAAGTAGCGGTGCCGAAGCCGGTTTTGCGATCGTGGGAGAGAAGGCAACTGTTGGTTTATCACTCAGAGGTGCGGTGAATGGCTCGTAACCCGTCCCGCAGTTTTTGTTCCTTTAATGGATTAACACAGTGTGCCGGTCTCATCCGCGATGGCATAAATACGCAACAGTCCAATGTGGTTGGATTACAACACAACAAATCTCATTTATGATAACAGTATGTTACAATAAGTAATTAGTATGTAACTTAAGTATTATTAACAGCAATGAGCGGACTCGGTGGTCCGTAAACTGTACAAACAATAATCTTGATACACCAGAATAACACACTATAATCTTCTATTTCTGCCCAGACGTAACCTCTTAATTGAACCACATGAGGACACAGGTAGTATATGTGTTCATCCTTTGTTTGACTTCGACTCGGTTCCTCGAGGCTCAGGTGATGACGGGAGGCCATTTCCTCGCTCTGTCGGCAGGCGGCTGCTGATTCTCTGGGGGCTGGTGGAGAAATCAGCGACGTCGACTCGATTGAAGATGGAAGAGAAATCTTCTTTCTTCACTTCTGCAGGCAAACGGATGGAAATGCGGATTGCTCGGCTGTCTCCTTTGGATCCGTTAGTGTTCGTTGGAACACCGAGTAATCTCAATTCGTCCAGGCAAGATGGAGATTGTATGGCCACAGTTTCAAGTCGTACTTTACTTCCTTGTGCAACGAGGCTACACCTGAGAGCAGCAATGAGCTGCGTCTACGCAATGCTCAGAAGGACCTCAGAGATATTTCTACTCCCGATGACATCATGGTTGAGGGGCGTTCTGTTGAGCACTTCATCCAAAAGGAGTTCAGAGCTCGATCCTTTGGAATTTCACACAGTTGTAAAGTGAGCAAGGCTTTTTGAGTTTTGTAGATTTGTACTCCCTTTGTTTGATTTTGGCATGGTTTTTATCAGTAAGATTTATGACTTTGTGTTTGTGGGCCTCAGTCAGGCTTTACGATTGTGTTAGGCCTGCTTTTGTCTTGTATCTGAATACATGATGCCCAACACTGATGTAAAAAATCAGCACCATCACTATTTGAAAAATGTCCTTTTAGATCAAATATAGACAGGCCTCATTTCCAGCAACCATCACTCCAACACCTTATCCTTGAGTAATCATGCTAAATTGTTAAACGTATGTTACAGCTTAGCTTAGTTGTGGCATAAATGGGCACTAAGTCACAATTTTCGCAATACTAAATATTTTATTACAATTTTAATTTAGGTAGGATGTAACCCAAAGTATAAACTAAATATTTAACGGATGGAATAAAAAAGTAGACTCATTTACTAACATCAATGAGCTCAAGTTTTGTGTGACAGGCTTCAATCCTTTAGACATACAGTAAATTATGATGTTGGCATTTACACAAACTTACTTTTAAGCTGCTCTTCAGCATGAAACCGATGTAACGGTGATGTTTTCAGGATGCATGGCCCGGTGTCAAGTTTCAACATGTACGAAATACACTATATGAACAAAAGTACTGGGACACCATTGTGTTCATTTCCATCTGCGTTTGGGTTCTTCTGTTTCATCCCCTTACATACCTTTATGAAATACAACAAATTAAATACAACAAATGCAATACAGTAATGAAATATGGTAGAGGCTAATGTCAAAAGAAAATACAAAGAGAAACAGGGCAATAGACTACCCATATGCTTCAGCATACATCACCTTAATACATGCTTATATACTGTAATTCACAGCATGTACTCACAGTAAAATACTCACAGTATTTTATGCATTTAACACATGCTTAAACACTCATAGTATTTTATTCCTTTAAGACATGCTTACATCATTCAAAACATTTGACTTATTTTTAACAAGGCTTTAAGGACATGTATTGCAGTTTAAATCAAAAGAATTATCATTACATATATAAAACATATTAAACTTATTTGGAAAACACTCTGGACTATAAATAATTAAATGAGACATTATTAATTAAAAATGTACATACTCCGTTCTTACATGTGTGCACAGAATGTGGTTAAACTCCACACATGCAATCCATATACATCCCAAAAAATTATCAACCGATGAACAAAACCGGGAGCTTTCCTGCATAACGGATGCCCTGACTCGTCTAACATGTAAGAGTGCTGGAAAGTGGGCGTCGCTAACCTCCGGTGTCATAAAGCTCCAGTCTTAAAGGGTCAACTTCCAATTTATGACTGGAGTCAAATTATATAAAATGTATCCAATTGGCTACATTCTCATCTGCTATAAGTTATTGTCCCTGATGACTTAATACATATTTTCACTTATTTAACAGCTTCTCTAAAGTACACACTACCATGGCTTTTTAACACCTGAGAGAAGACTTCTGACATGCTGATCTTGGCTCATTAAATGGGTTTGAGGTATGCCAGCATTGGCTCATTTAGTTCGTCTTGGTGCTGGTACAGGTTTTTTCATCTCTGTTTCAGACCCTCTAGGAGCTCTGCCAGTGTCAGCCTCAACCATCTCTGGACCAGACACTCTAGGAGCTGTGTCATTGCTAGACTCAGCTTTCTCTGTTCAATGTTCCCTGAAATCAGTTCAGGTTCACCTATAAGGGCTTCAGCAACTGATACAGGGTTTTCAGGGTTCACATTCTTGCTCTCCTGCAGACTAGTATATATGACCTCTTATAACACACACACACACACACACACACACACAAATCAGGATCAGAATGCACAACATCAACCTACTCAGAAATTGATTCTCCTCTTGTTTGTGGTGTGGTAGGAATTAAAGGTTTCAGTCACCTCTTGCTCAGGAACAGAGTTAACACAAGGGAGCAAGTCAATTATGGAGGCTCTTTATAAGACCACCCTCAACAGGCTCAATGGTATGTGTTGTACCATGCACATATATGACCCTGTATACAGTAGGACCCCATGAATCTGCTGACCCACATCAATAACAGGGTAATATACCTTGTCATTAAAAGGGGCAAGTCTCTCTGCAGCCTTGTGTTCTGTATATTCTCTGGCTTTTTCATGAGCTTCTCTCAAACTGTCTTGGTGAATCACTAACAAATCATGTTTTCTGTCCTTGCTTTTGACCTTGCAGTGCATCTACTGGAAGATGCAGGTTGACTCCTAACAGCAAGAAATGTGGTGATTAACCAGTGGTTGCATGTGGTGTTACATTATAATCATATACCAACTCAGGAAAGTGTTCTGGCCAATGATTTTTCTTTTCAGGGGGAAGTGTACGTAACAAATTATGGAGAATTCTGTTAAAGTGTTGTACTGAGTGTTGTCCTGAAGCCGATAAGTTGTATCCTTGGTTGTGGCATCTTGGTTTAGATGCACCTTTGACACTTTTTGATCCACTGCTCTACATCATTATACATGCCCAGAAGCATTGTTGCCTCAACAGGTTTAGCATGCGCTCAATACCTTGATGTCCCATACTGTCATGAACACTTTCAAGGACCTGTTCTTTTAGACATGAGTGTAATAGCAGCTGTTGATATTCAGCACAATATTGGTCATTCACAATGCGATAAAGCAAGCCGTTCAGCTCTTTAACACACTTCCACTGCTTTAACAGTGACAGTGCTGACTTTGATAGACCAGATCTCTCACGATTGATGGGCTTTTGTTTACTTTCCCAAAAGGTTCTGAAAGAACAGAGAGTAGGATATTTCAGTTGAAAATCCTTCAGTTCAGCTGTTGTATAACCCTGCAGTGTAGGCATACTTCCTTGAGAGTTACTGCCTTCCTGTACTCCACACTCTAAAGCACAAATCTGTCTAACCCTACAGCACTTTTCACCAGCCATCACTAAATCAGATTCTAAGGCTGTTCCTTTGTTAATTATATTGCAGATGGTAATACAGTCATCATATTCTTCATCCTCATGAGTGACAGGCTCCCCTGCTGACAGCTGCCTAGTGAGGGTATCAGCAGCTGCATTATGCCATCCTGGGCAGTATTACACCTCAGAATCAAAGACTGCTAATTGAGCAAATCATCTTTGCTCAATTGTACCAAGCTTGGCTGGTTTTATATGACACAGAGGGTTGTTATCTGCGATGACCACAAACAAGTAACCAATCAGATAACCATGGAATTTTTCAGAGATAGCCCACTTGAGGGCTCAAGCTTCATGCTACTGCAATTTCTATCATTTTTCTGCTTTACGAAATCTCTGATGACCACAAAGCACTAAACTCTCTCTTTGTGGCGCCAAACTGCTTGATAGACAGATTCACCAAATCATGAAGGGGGCCAGCAATTCTAGATAAACCCTCAATGAACTTCCTGTAGTAACTACAGAACCCTAAGAACGAGCGTAATTCCTTTACTTTACCTGGATCAGTACCAATACCTCAAGCTGAGATCTGATGACTTAAGACAGTTACTTCTTGCTGCAAGAAATGACACTTCAAGCTTAACTCTGAGACCTGTTTCTTTTAGTCTGTTAAAGACTACTTCCAGTCTCTGCAAGTGCTCAGGTAAAGTGGGCATCTATCCTAGGCAAAGGAAATGTGTCTTGTTTGGTCTTTGAGTTCAGCTGCCTGTATTCAACACAACCTGAGACTACCATCAGTTTTACTAAATAGCATGATAGGTGAAGCAAAAGCACTAGTGCTTTCTTGGATCACTCCTTTCTTAAGAAGCTTTGCGATATGTTCTGTGACTTCCCTATACTGGGTGGGTGGGATACCGGTGAGATCCAACACTTGAATCTTATGTTTCACTTTGTCTGTAAAACCGAAGTCTTCATCCTAGAGAGCAAAAGTATCAAATAGTACTTCATCAACAAATCACTCAGCTCTACCTGCTGTTCAGGAGTACCACCAATGTGTAGCTTGTTGAGAATCTCTTTGGAGCTGTCCTCCAATAACTGACTGTCTTTTGTGTTTACTCTGATCTCATCAATATCAGAAGAAATTCTTTGACCTGTAACCAGATTCTCTGGTTCTGACCTGTAACCAGATTTCTTCTGTGGAGAAGTTCACAAACTGTACAGGAACCAACGTTTCTCTGAAGACACAAGAGAGGAAGCATCAATCAGGAAAGGGTGTGTTCACTGGTTCTAATGGGAATTCCTGTGAACAATAATTTAACATACTCTGCTCCCTTGACCATTACATTGTAACTGATGAAGCAGGTATGTGTACCATGTCTTTTCAAGCTACTCTAACTATGCTTTGCTTCTCTAGACTGCTGGCACTATGCATCTGCTGAAATGCCTCCATCCAATCAGACTGCAACTCTACACTTGGGGTAGTATCTAACTCTGCATTAACCAGTTGTCTGCATCTACTAATGATGTTCATGCCAATGAAGGTTGGTACAGCAGAAGAGTTTTGTGAGCGTGGTCAAACTCCACACATGCAATCCATATGCATCCCAAAGAATTATCAACTGATTAATAAAACCAGAAGCTCTAGGTCTAACATGAGAGAGTGCTGGAAAGTGGGTGTTTCTAAAGGTGCCAATTCCAAATTATGACTAGAGTCAAATTACATGAAAATTCTCCACTTGGCTACATAGAATACTTTTTTTTTTCAAGTTGTACATGTTAACTTAAGTTAACTTAAGGCATTATGAAATGACATGAACTAACAATGTACAATCTTATCTTTAAAAATCAACATTATCAAAGATTAATAAATGCGGTAAAATAGACAGATCGTTGTTAGTTCATGATACCTAATGCAACTAATGTAAAAAAAAAAAAATAGAACCTTAATGTGAAGTGTTATCATATTTTCATCTATTTTAATGCTCAGTCTTGGGTAGAGTAGACAGAGCATTTCACTACCTTTGGACCGTGTAACAATGTGTACAAAAACACCTTTGTTTTTGACTTAGCCTATTTATTGAGACACAGAATGCTTCCAGTTATGTCATTTCAAGTTACTATACTTCATGGTGTTAATTTAGACACAATTTACATTATGGAAGTGCTTCTAAACTATGAATTTAATACAGATCCTGAAATAAACTGAGGAGGGAAGAACTTACCTGACAAGCCTCATAGGAGCTCTTGCAGTCATTGGCCGATTGTTTTAGTATAGCGCCTTGAATAATGACTGACAGCTCTAATTGCTTTGTGCTCAGTAGTCAGCAGAGATGGAGGCGGCATTTCTGTCAATACCAGCATCTTAACCTCTCTCGGGAGGATTAACAGAGCAAGAGAGCATTGCCTTCCTTTTCCCTCTGCTCTGCATCTACCCCCTCATCACCTCACCCTACCCTGACATCTACCACATGGGTTTTCATAGAACCCACTCGACCCCCTCCTTCCCTGTTTGCCACATACTGGTGTAAGCAAGTGAAAATTAGTGTGAATTAGCACATTCAAAATGAACGCAGTGATGTGCCAGTACAGAGTTTTATAAAGAACACCACATAGACACATGATCACACGTAGAGTGAGAAAAATAGATGGAAAGTTCTCATTATGCTGTTAACTGTTTTATATGGAGGTATTTTGAAGAGCCTGCTAAGTAGCATAATTTTAGTCGTATGTTAATTGCATTTCAAAAAGGAAGCATTGTGTAATTTAGTTTCAAACGTGATTGAAACAATCATGTTCTGTCAAGTGGTTTGATGTCGTTGTTAGAGGGTTTTGCTATTGAAACTGTGGTATGGTGTCATTCAGGCTTTGATGATCTATGCTTCCTCTCTCTATCTGAGGTTTGTTTATGCTTCTCGTCATTGAGATCAGATTGCTGTCAATCTTTGTGTAGCAGAAAGCTTCAGGGACCGGTTCATTGAGATCTGGTTTGCAAGTTTATCTTTAGATTACAGATGCCTTGTAACTACATATAAATCAGCTTAGAACTGGCAGATTGTGTCTGGCATATGAAAACCTTGGGGGTCCAGACCCCAAGTTTGAAACCCCTTTGTCCAAACAGCAGACACAATGCACTGACTACAGCAAACACCTAGACTTTTAAAAAGGTTTATATTAAAAATGCTTCATATATGTTGTTGTTGAAGCAATTATTGCATCAAACAATATGGTATTTTGGCATGAAGTCATCTGTCACTTGGTAAACGCTAGCCAAAATAGGCAGATGCCAACATGGACAGATTGCATGACATATTCTCATCTTGAAAACCATAAACAAACTATCTACTGTCAGATAAAAGATTAGGTAAAAGAAAAGGTATTCCTGTAGCTGAACTGATAGAGCATGTTGCTCACAATGCAGAGGTCATGTGTTTGATTCCAGAGAGCATACTGATACTGATATATACTGATAAAACTGAATGCACCATTAGTTGCTTTTGCTAACAGAGTCAGAATTGCAATTTTTTTTTATATGGGTTAGGTATTTAAAGGTGTTCAAATGAATTGTTTCATTAAATACATCTGAGCTAACATCACTCCCTTTTTAACCCACAAAGTACTTTGTAGGCTATTATTGTGCTACAGAACGACTAATGCAGCAAATATAGAGGCTAAATTTGGCTTGATTAATGCATGATTTCTCTTTTTATGGAGGCAGATTGTGGGCATTTAATAGCTATTGATTTTTAGCATGCATTTTATCATAATCTTTAAAACTGGCAGCAACATAAATACACCCTGGAATGTAGGCGAACCCCATCCAAAAAGGATGAAATATTGATTTATTTACGAGTCTGGCCTGCCTCGTGACTTCTATTGTACTGTATTCAACTGAGGTTAATTAACTTTAATATGTGGTTTTGTGAAGAGCTTGAGCTATAAATGTTACATCTGAATAAAGATTAATCTCAATCCATGATTCATAAAGCATTTCTGTGCATTGTTTCTGTATTGATTAGTTACACACTGATAAGCTAAATAAGCGTATTTAAACTGAAATTCGATTAATATGTGGTTTGTTGTACCATTAAGCTGATAAACTGGCCTGTAGTGATTGTGAAAGGGGTTAAAACAGCAATCCGGAATTGTCAGAACAATCCCACAGCTGCCTTTTGAAATCTCATACGAAAGCTTTGAAGGTAATAGAACATACGAGCAACTGAGCAGATCCCTGCTGCAGTAAAAGTCACAGCATACATAGTTTATTATTCAAAGCTCTCTGTGGTTGAACAACCTCAAACAACCTGTCAGGTGCTGTAATTCTGGATGGTGGTTTCAACAGCTCGAGAGCTCAAAGCAGCACGAATGAAGTTAGTTTACAAAATGCTGATTTTTGTTTTTATCAGGGCTCGGTTTGGCTTCAAGTGCAAGCATTTCAGCCTGTCACAGTCTATAACTTCAGTTAAAAACAACCAGGAGTCATGTCTCTTTGTGTGCGCTGGTGTACACTCTGCAGCCCCCGTGGTGCACTCCTTATAGCATTTTGAGCTAATGAAATTCACGTTAGATTTGCCCATGCAGGACTATTTATGAGCAGCTTTTACTAGGTCCACTGCTTTCCTGTGATGTGACACAAAGATGTTAGAATGGAGCACCATATCCTGTCTTTTACATTCACGCTCAAATGTTTACTGTAATTTAGTGATGTTACATAAAATACTTTCTCCTAAGTCAGGGAACTTTAATCTATCGGAGTGTCTATTTGCACCCCAGTATAAATAGCATCTGCCATACAGGGCAGCTATTTGCACCCTAATAGCCTAGTGGAACCACAGAAATATATGGCAAACTAACCAATAAATGCAGTGGCTTTAGGTGTATAGATGGTGTGTGATTGTGTACTGTTGTCCTATTGACTGCGGTTCAAATCTGCATTTTGTCCCACTCTTTTTCCCATCCAATCTCCCAATCTCCTGTTTCCACTCTTAATATTTCCTTTAATACTACATAAAATAATAGATAAACATTTATATAAATGTTGATTTCATCGCAGCGATTTGATCACAGTGAATTGTGCAGTGAGGGGATTTCACGAGGTGAGGTCTGTTGATCTTAATGGTTACTGTAGTAAAACCAAGGTTAGGTTAAGGTTAGGTTTAGGGCTAGGGGTTAATGAAGTTTGTCTATGGGACTCTAAAAATACACAATAAACACACTGCAGTGATTCCCGTACTGTGTGCTAGTATTTAAATATGGGTGCAAATAGTATCTGGCACTGTTTGCACTAGGGTGCAATTAGTCTCTACCATTATTTGCACTGGGGTTGGGGTGCAAATAATATCTGCCACTATTCGCACTGTGTTGTAAATAGCATATACCATTATTTGCACCATCTGTCTTAATCTATTCGTAGGTTGATTTCCCAGAATGAACCTGATCTCATGAAAATTACATGATTGTGGCCACGTTTTTGCAAAATTATATTCCATGGCTCCTTAAATGTATTGGGACAGTTCCGATGTTTAAGGCTCTATAGAGTTTTAAATAAGAATAACCTACCTCCCCACCCTAAATCTTAAACCTAAACCTAACTGACAGTGTAATAAAAAGCTAATTGTTGATGCTTGGTCTGTTCATTTATGATGTTGAGGAATTCCAGGATTAAAAAGGTTGGGTTTTTCCTAGATTCAAATCATGTTGTTTCAATTCTTCTGAATGTACAATACTACATGCAAACAACCAAATTGTCACCAAAGTACCACAATAAGATTTCACATGTTGTATACGCACGGACATTTGGTCCCCACAAAGTGATAAACACACGCTCACACAAACACACACACAATGTCTGAGATCTCAAACAGTGCATAGGCAAACCGGACTGCTGATATTATTTGTTCATTAGTTTTTATATATAGTTTTATATAGTTTTAATATAGCTATATATAAACAAAATAAATAAAACAAATACAGTACAGCAGACATAACCCATTTGTTCACATGATTTCAGCAGCACGGAAAGATATTGACACAAACAGACAGCTTCATAAATCTCTCTCTGTCTCTCCCTCCAATGCAGCTCTGGCTGCAGCTTTATCTCTCACCTGCTAACACTGTATTCGCCAACAGCTGCTAGAGATAATTCACCCCAGGTGTCCATCCCGGCCTCGCTCCGCACCATCATTGCTCGGCCACGCCATGCTCGCCACAGAGAAGAAATCTAAAATTTTAATAAAATAAAAAAATTCTCATCTACATTCTGCAAACCTCTACTGGCAGTGCAGTGATACGTGCAAAAATAACTCAATCCAGGGGGCACTGCAGGGGTATTTAGACCCTACTCACGAAAAGGTTAAAAGGCCAAACATTCATCCATAACGGTGAATTTCTCCAACGCCTGAATTATAATGAATTTTGCTAGTATAACAGTGGAGGACAATACCTGCAAAAAATATAAATAAATACAATTCTAATAAATGGCAAGAGGCACTGTCGTTTACAGTGGGAAGTTATTTTTCTGACATCTAATTTTTTTATTTCCTTGATTATTGTATAAGCTTATATACAACATTGAGATGATTGTACTTGAGCAGTGAGGACTTAGCCTTGAGATTTTGTGACTTGACTACAACACTGCCATCCACTACGTCATGCGCATTATCTTGAGGGAAACAAATTGTCATGATGGAGATGCTGAATTACCTCCTTGCTTTGGATTTTATGCCCAGGATCAGAGCAATTGTACACTGTTTATTCACTACTGCCAGGAGACGCCATAAAATAACTGTAATAGCTGATTTACTGAAGGCTGCGATGCCCATACGTCGCCAGTCTCTGCATACCTGATGCTTTCAAAACTGTTCTGGCAGATTGTGAGACCCCACTTTAATGCCCATCTGTGGGATTAACACTTTCGATTGTAAGTGCTATGTCGAAGAATTGTGCACCAAGGTCGGACCTTTCGTTGGGCCTGTCACATCAAGCTATCCAGCTGTTACTGACCATACGTGGCACCATAGGCGAGCTTGCTACTGCCGACCATTTAGTGGTTGTTTTGCTGGTTTATGCAATTTGATAATAAACTGATTCCATCACTTTAATGTGCATTTAACTAATGGAAAACTCTAGAAAATCCACATTTGCCCAGCACATACAATTTTAAGCCAATTTTTAGTTTATTGGCATATCAAGTGTTTTCTTTGCATTTTGAAAAAAGTTGAATGGGAACCCAACTACTGTGGCTCTGTGACCCAATCAAAACATTGCTCTGTTTCAGAATCCCATCTGGTCAGACATCGCAACATTGGCTCAACCATGCTGCAATCAAAGTGGTAAATGTAATTATGTAATTAAACTGTAATCACAAGGAATCAATATATCACACTTTCGAAAGTTGATTATTCTTGTGCACAGCAAACAGAAAATAAGACATGTACTATACTCTGCCAATAGTTCTGTGGTTGTTGGAGACTAACATAATAATCAACAATCATGTACATTTGTGTTTTAACTTGTTTAAGAGAAAGGGAATGGCTAAACTGCTCACAGCAGGTAAGAGTATGTGGGCATGTTTGAGCAAATGTAAATTTCACAAATGTCAGATGTAAAAAGTTTAATTTCATGGGTGCAGTTTTTGGTATCTTAAAATAGTCATTAATACATGAATTTTAGCATGGCTTAATTAAGAAAAGACTGCTGTCATCCGCTTGTGTGTGTAATTATTATGTAGACCATGAATTTGGACAGGGAATTTCTCCCTAATTATCAACACATTTCTCTCTCACATGGTAATGCTATTATTTGATCTGAAATACCTCCTGCAGGGTGGCAATGCACATACTGTACAGTAATGATGTTCCAGAATGTGTTACTTCAGTCCAAACACCTTAAAAATGGGAAAAGCTTAAATACATCTTCGGGTAAAAAACTATATTATATTCATACAATCCTCCTTCCTCTTTTTCATCTACTTTCTCTTGTCCATCTTGTGAAATTTCCTCCTTATCTTATAATAATTACACAAGGTCCAAGTCAAGGGAATTTGAAGGGGCAGATATAGTAAGGCCATGACCCCAAAACTCTTATGCTGTTCCAAGTAATTACAACTGGACATTTATCACAGGATACTCATCTTGTCCTTTAATTTCTTTCCTCTTAACGTGAGGAGGTTTTAAAATATCCTTATGTTTAAAAAATTCAACGTAATCTGAATTTCCTAAGGTCATTACTACTCATTTAAAAACATTCATTTAAAACATTCACACACACATGCTGGGCTAATTTCAAGCTTGCTTGTCTTTAGACCGCTAACACCCCTTAAGGGGATCACACCCTAACAAAATCAATAATGAGAACTCTTACATGAACGTAAAAAAGACATTAAAGGAATAGTTAACACCAAAATGAAAATTCTGTTATCATCTACTCATGTTCTTCATGTTGTTTCTAACCTCTAGGTATGCCAAAAATGTAAAAAGCAATTGAAATGATGTAATCAGACAAGGTTTTAAGGTGAATTTTAGATGGATGTTTTAATGATTAAAACGTATCTCCCTGACCTAAAATTTCAGCGTAAACCTAACAAATACTCTTCAAAAAGATAAATGAGAGGTAAACAAAACAGACATCCTTACCCTTAACCAACACCTGAACCTAACCGATAGTGTTTTAAAATGCTAAATTGTCATATAAAGCTAATTTTCTGAAGCAACCACATAATTTCAAGTTGCTTCTATGACACTGTCATTTCATGTGTCAGCTTGTTTCGTTTTTTTGGCTGGGTGTGACGAAACTGGGAAAGACGAGACAAGAGAGTATGGATCCAATTGCAAAACTATTTATTAAAAAACTAAGAGGTAACTAAATCACTAGAAAAAACGGGAAATCTAGCATAACAGAGGATAGCTGGCTAAAATAAAATAAATAGACTAACAGGCTAACAACCAAGCAAGCTAACAAACTAACAAGAACCGACAAAGAAGTGAAGTTTAACAGTCGAAACATAAAGGGAATGTGATGAGACAAACACATGGCACATCGTGACGTGATTTGTGTGAATGTGAATAAAACACACAGTTGTTGTAGTGCTGTGACAAGGAGGAGGGCGTGGTCGGGCTGTAACAATGGACACTCAGCGCTGAATCAGCCCAATCAGCTGGGATAAAAGAGGATCCGGGGATGTCAGTTAGAGGGAGAGAGAGACACACGTGGCCGCTGTGTGTGTGTATGTTTGTTTAAGTTGATTTACATCATAAAAAGTTTATGTTGACTGCCGGTTCCTGCCTCCTCCTTGCCCATCCTTTACCTGTTACATCGGTGCCGAAACCCATGAAGGAGGAGGGATTTTCTGTTGTGGAGTCCTCACCACTACCGTCCACTAGGGGAGGAGCCGCTGCCATCTGCCAGGGGATGGAGGAGTCACTTCTGGCCACTGGTAGTCGGAGGAACCACTGCCATCCACTAGGTAGAGGAGGAGCCATTCCGTCCATCAGGGGTCGGAGGACTCGCCGCTGTCCACCAGGGGAGGAGCGACTGTCGTCCACCAGAGGGTGGAGGAGTGGCTGAGGACCAGGCGACGTTGTGTCTGAGGGCCGGCAAGTGAGTTTTTCTCTCTCTCTCCTCTCTCTCTATGTCTCTCCCCCTCGCTCTTTCCCTCTCCCCTCTTCCTCCTCTCATCTCTCCCAGGACTCCGGAGAGGTTGGGAAGACCTGCAGGATGGCCGGAAGGGAAACACCTCCCGTCCAGGAAGGAAGAGGAGTACGTCATGCCAGAGGTTTCCACGGCCTGTATCGGCCGGTGGAGTAGTGAGATTAGGAGGAGGGTGTGGCAGGGCCGTAATGATGAATGCCTGGTGCTGAATCAGCCCAATCAGCGGGAGAGGGATAAAGAGGAGCCGGAGCCAGTTCGAGGGAGATAGAGACACACGCGGCAGCTGTGTGTCTGTGTGTGTTTCTGTTTGTTTAAGTTGATTTACGTCATTAAAAGTTTATGTTGATTTTGTGCCAGTTCCCACCTCCTCCTTACCCATCCTTTACCCGTTACGAGCACCTCATAGTGTTCATTTAACCTGGAAACTGAATGATATCATACCTGAAGACACACATAATACGTTTTGCAAAAATGTATATTTAGTCACGTTGTTACTATGAGACCAGGTTGCAAAAATAACAATACAGCTTTTATACATCATGAGAGTGATGATGTCATTTTTGGGCCAACAGTTCTTTAAAATACTGTACATTATCCCCTGTCCTTGCTAACACAATTAGCTGCAGCTAACAAACCTGGTGACTTGGCTGCTGTCTTAGACCCCTGACGGTTTTTAGTACTCACACTTTTACACTTGCTAGCGCACTTCTCAGTTACTGCTGCTCCTTTGCTGCCTGCTCCCTATGAAGCTATACAGCTCCTCTGTACCTCATGGCCACTTCCTATTTGCCCCAATTAAGGAAGCGGCATAACTCCAGCCACTCGTTTGAATGATTCCTGGATGTGGAAATTGGTAATGATCATAAAAATTATGAATGATTATGATGCAATTGCTCGATTGCTCAATTGCTATGCTGTACCACGTTAAATGCTGTGAAGTCATATGTCTCACTCAATCGGACAGCTGTTTCACCTCTTCTGTGACATGCGGTTACCCCAGTTCGGCTTCGGGAACATCATGTCATTAATCACTTACGCTCAATCAGAGCAGCTCATTAAATGCTTCAAAAACTAACACTGACACCCACCTGTCCATCAGCATTCCGACAGCCTGTCTCTCCACACACACGTCCGCTCTCTCATATGGGCTGCACATGCTTGTCATGCTCATGTTTATCATGTGTAGCTCAGATGTCTGTTTTGGAGGCCCACATCTATCATCATCATTTCTTCTTGAACCAAACACCTACCCAGATTTGTACACTGGAAACAGTCTTCTCTGCTGGGTATGTTATTTCTTGTTAGAAATATTTAATCACATAATATGACCTCATTGACATATTAGCTCACTGTAGCTGCAGGTCTCGCCTGTCAACATTGCAACATTGAGTCCAAAACTTCAGTGATTTCAAGGGATTCAAACTGAAGTTACATTTTACAATGTGTTTCCCAGCCAAAACCAAGCCAAAAATGATCACAAGCACAGTGAATTTTTGTTTTAATGAAAGGTAACAACAATTTACAAACTCATAATTTTCCAGTTTAGGCCTATATTTTGGTTAAGCTTTTATAAAAAAAAAAAAAAAACCAGAGAGAGACATTCACATACTCTTCAACTATTGGACAGGCTGGTTTCATAAAATTTACATGAGCATTGCAACATTTATGCATAACCAAAATGACATGCTTCATTACACGTTTGGCTGCAGTTTTCAAGTGAAATGTCCAGCAGGGCACGCCAAAACCGAGCAAAATGAGGTTGTAATCAGACAAGGTTCCCTTTCAAGGAAACATCGACGTTGTGTAATGACGCAAATTGGGACTACGTCAGTGGTCTGTATCCCAGGTTAAGTAAAATAAATTGAGAATAGTCCTTATATCTCTTAAAGAGAAGATTGTTCGGTAGGATGAACTATAACTTTGTACTTACGACAGTCTATCAAGTGTTTGTGTAACCGAATGGTACTGCGGTAAAGTTGTTTTTATATTGGACATTCATTAGACATTCAGCAGGCAAAGTTAGGGAGTGTCTCTAAAGTGTGAGAAAAAGGCTGGTAAAAAAAAAACAGATTAATCTGTGGCTATAAAAAACATAGCTTTATCCAGATGTATTAATAATTTATATTATATTATATTTATAAAATTAATATTGCTAAACATGTTAAGTATAAATATATTGTACAAAAGAAAAACATTTAAATCCATAAATGGTTTATTCCCTAGGATATGTAATGATGTTATAACAATGTAATGTAACTGAAATTGTATTTAACTTATAGCTAACTTTCTTGGTCGTGTGACCTGATGATGTCACACCACCTGTTATATATTTACAAACATCTATAACACATATTACATGTCTTGGATTTTGGAAATATGATTGTGTATTTTATATGAATTTTTGAATGTATAAAATCCATATAACTTGGTCGTGTGACCTAATTATGTCACAGCACATGTTAAATATTTACAAAAACCTATAACACATTTTACATGACTTGGATTTTGAGAATATGATTTTGTGTATTTTCTATGAATTTTTGAAATTTTCAAATCTACAGTTTATAACTTCCTGGTCATGTGACCTAGTGATGTCAGACCACCTGTAATGCATTCACAAACACCTGACACACATCTTACATGACTTGGATTTTAGAAATATGATTTTGTGTATTTATGAATTCTTGACATTTTCAAATTAATATAACTTATTGGTTATGTGACCTGATGATGTCACACCACCTTTTATATATTTAAAACACCTATAACTCATCATACATGACTTTGATTTTGTAAATATGATTTTGTGTGTTTTTTATGAATTTCTGAATATTTTAAATACATATACCTTCTTGGTCATGTAACCTGATGATGTCACACCACCTGTTATATATTCACAAAAACACATCAGTCATGTCAAACTACATTTAATGCTTTTGCAAACACATCCTATCCATAATAATTACAACAATAATAATAATATTATTAAATGTTATTCTTCTAAGAAGAAGAATAACAAAATCCTTCCCATCTTTGGTTTTTGAAATATCCTCCTGAACATTTGGACTTGGCACATAACATTTTGTTCTTTTACTTGGCTATGTCACACTTATTAGGACCTTATATTAAAGTAGTAGCACTGACAACACTCATAGGGTGTTAGGAGCTGCAAGAAAACAGCCCATTACAGTAACAACAGGTTTTTACTTTGAATAACTCATTATATACTTACCTATGTACTTACACACTAATATAAAGTCCTAAAAGTTGAATTGTTACAGCTGTAAATGCAGTGCATTCAAATGCCATAGGAAAGAGGAAAAGGAAATTGTCTTGGTTACGCATGTAACCTCGGTTCCCTGAGATGAAGGAATCGAGACATTGTGTTGCTGACGCTATGTGAAATTCCTTTCTCAACGGCCCTTTGTACAATAATGGCAATTCTAAAATTGGAAATGGTGTTTCTGCCCCATCATTTAGGCACGCAGTTGGCCTATATAAGTGGGTGTGAAACCACCATTTCCTCAGAATGTTTTGACTGAGGGACAAAGAGTGCACTTCTCGCACCTCGAATCTCTGGGTCAGTAGTGCGGCCAGTTTATGCAATGTCTTGTTCCGTTCATCTTAGGGAACCGAGGTTACCTGCACAATCGAGACGTTCCTTTTGGCACGTGCCTCTCAACATTGAGTCACTGACGCGGTGGGAACAGCATCCAATCATGCCACACTACTGACGTGACGCCATGTGAGCTTCGCCCGAGGCATAGACACTTGAGGAATGATATGTATTGAATGTCACAGGCTGCATAGGAATGAGAAAATATGACTCAAAGTGTTTTTGTTTTATTTGATGTAATTTACATTGAGATACCTATAAAACAAGGCCTAATTACAAAAAGTAAAAGTTCCGTAAAACATTTCTTTATATTCGGTCTCCTGTTGTCTCTCAGTAATTGCCACCACCTCTCTTCCTGAACCTGGATGTCTTCTGATCTGATTTGTTTTCTGATCCAAAATTGAGAGTAACACATCCAGTTATAGGTCTCACGTGGTCTGAAGCCGGAATACAATCACAACAATCTATTGGCTGATGGTGCTTAAGCGACGCCCATAGGGAGCCACGCCATGGGCCTTATATAGGCGAGCGCTTGGCCCCATGTCGCTAGATTTTCTTACTTCAGTACACAAATTTGTTTAAGCACGTGTTGGTTACTAGTGACTCACGGCAAAGCAAGGACTGAGTTTTCCATTTTGAGTGACAACATGGGAGGACGTCATTGAAAATGAGTAGTTTGTGTACAGATTCAACCGCATTACTAAACATGCCACATCATCGAGGCTCTGTCAAGCCATTTGGTCTATTTGGTTTGCAAGAAGATGAATTGAGGACAGGCACCAGATTTTCCCTTTTGTTTCTTTCTTCCTCTGGACAGATGCACCATTCTCGCCATTGAAACATGTTCCTTTATCTGGAGTTCCTAGTTTGGCACCGTTATGCATAATGCAGGCTGTTTTCCATCAGGAAACGCTGATTTGAAGGCGTTTCATCACAGGAATGATGGAAGAGGTAGGCACTTGTTTAAAATTCCTAATTTCTTCTATTTTGTTGCCCTAAAGAGTTTGCAGAAATGTTATGAGGCACGGTACGTGGCACCGGCCTCTCATTCTATCTCTCCTGTTTTTTGAGGGCGAGCTCCCGCGTGAATGGTGCTCAGGCCAGGTGATTCTTATTCTCCAATACAATATTGTGAACCACACGCGGGATGCTTCGACAGCATTATTCTCCCTAAGTCCCAGGAGATGGCGAGGCTGTGAAACTCTTTTCTTTGATGGTTGAAAAGACGCAAATGCTATCTCCGTGGCAGCACGTACTTCGTGCTCCTCGCTCCTTTTAAGATGTGTTCAGGGGCAGACTGGCCATCAGGAGAACTGAGCAGGCCGGTGGGTCTGCCACGAAACGGGCCGAATGGGCAGCGATAAGTTAAAATGAGCCACCGCGTTATGCAGAACAAACCACAAAATGGCACCACGATATGCAGAAAAGGACAACAACTTTTGGCTCAACCCCCTTGGCATCCTCTGCTGATGATACATTTAGAGTGACCCCTTGTTATACTTACCCAATCAAATTCGGCCTCTGTACCCATAACCAAGGCTCTCAGAACAAGCATAACGGAATTTGATTTATAATAAGTTCAAGTGTTCACAAACCACACTTTCATAAATGTCACATACTGTGCACCCCATAATAAGGTTTGTACAGTTGTGGCAAACCTATTTGCTCTCAATTCCTCCATGTTCGCACATTCTTCCCAGTTCTATGCTAGCGAAGATGGTTTATGTGGCTTCCTCTGCTGTAAATATTCCATTGTACAATAAGCACAAGTACTCTTCCCCAATGTTCAAACAATCTTGCCCTTTCAAAACAACAAGACATTTTTTTTCAACAAGAAGCATGTTTGTTTCTTTGTTTTACATGAGGAATAATATTCCTAATATATGAATACTCTATGGAGCATTTAAACTTTTTTTGGAATAAAGTCATAACGAGATAAATTCCTTAATCCCTGATGTGGACATAAATGTGGTCAACTTTAAAAGAAGACGACAGTCGAGCGCTGACATGAAATCATCACTTGATGTCAGGAATTTAACTTTGCACTTAGATTTAGGCTATAAATGAATACACGGTAATCACGTGTGAATCATGTGATACATTAACAAAGACATATGAAGAAGAACCTATCTTAATATTACACTTGATAAGCTCCAGACATACACAATTAAGACAGCAAACAGAGTTGAGACCGCACCCATCCGATTTGAAATCATAACTTGCAAATTTTCATTCATAAGGTTTACACTTTCGAAATATTTGCTGCACAGATTAATCAATTTTTGTCATTTTGTATATGTTTATTTAAAATGTCACATTATCCTTGTGTTACTTGGTTAATCAGTCAAAGGGTACTAATAATTTTTTATGTTATTCAGATTTATCTGTTGTTCGTTTTGAAGTCATTATTCATGCCTTTCCGAATAAGGTTTTTGGCTTCGGGCACATCTCTAATAGTCTGCTTAATATCACAGTATAATAGTGCCTAAGAATGAGTTTATCCCCCAAAATTGAGAATTGTGTCATTACTCATAGCCTCATTTTATTTCAAACCCATATGTTTGACTTTCTTTCTTTCATGGAACACAAAAGGAGATGTTAGGCAGAATGTTTGGGACTGACAGCCTAAGTACCCATTCACTTTCAATGTATGAAAACATTTTACTGAAACAAACATTTTGCCTTTTGTTTTCCATGGAAGAAAGAAAGTCATATAAGTAAATAATGACAGAACTTTCAATTAATCTTTAAATGCTCAATCCATACAACTATAATAATATGGTTAAATTATGTCCAGACAACTAATGAACAAGTAAACACAATATAATCACAGAATGTAATAGTAAGGATAGCCAGGTCAAGAACTGGGCTAAACCAAGATCAAACTGCCTTATCCAGTTCTACTCAATAGCCCATTATAAGACGGAGGGAGTTTTATTTTCTGAAATAGTTTTGTGTTAACTTGCAATAAATTAACCATGGTTTTACAACAGTAACTATAGTCGAACTTTGTTTTTTGTAGTAAAACCATACTAACCACAAATTTTACCATGATTTTACTACAGTAACCATGTTTTAACCATTATATTCATAGTCAAACCAAAGAATTAATACATGAAAAAAACTATATCCCAATAAAATTATAATTTTGTAGTTACAATGGTTTTAATACTAATACCATAGTTGAACTATGGCTACTTAAGTAAAACCATGATTAATTATATCTTGATCATGATTAACACACACACACACACACACACACACACAGTTACTTTATTTATGGTTAATATAGCTATTGTAAAACCATGGTTTCTGAGGAAAAAAAATATGGTTACTAAAGTCTACAATATTACTACAGTAAAAGAGCATGCAAAACAACT
Organism: Xyrauchen texanus; assembly: GCF_025860055.1. Classification (NCBI taxonomy): domain Eukaryota; kingdom Metazoa; phylum Chordata; class Actinopteri; order Cypriniformes; family Catostomidae; genus Xyrauchen; species Xyrauchen texanus. The sequence goes on from NC_068286.1 coordinate 40,200,053, forward strand.
TCAGAAAAAATACCTCTTGGTCATCTAACAATAATTTTTATTTATCATCTATAAATTTGTTTTATTTATTAGCTTGCCTTTGGGTGAATTCCAATCGAAAGTGATCATCCCTATGCCCTACTCACTCCAGAGGGCAAAGCTCTTGATGTGGGTACTCTGAAGAGAACAATTTGAATATACCCTTCACTAAAGGTCTTATAAAAAGGACCTTTGTGAAAAAAATTGCTTTCTTACTTTTGGAACAACACTTCAAGTGGCGTTCCCTTCTCGAAGAGCCCTTCAAGGGTGCAAAAAGCCGTTTGGAAAACTCCCTTAATTACATTGACTAACCTCAAGTGTCCTGCTTATGCGATTAAGACCAGAGCCCCTTCTAGGACATCCCATAGGCATGTTGAATGTGAGAAGTTTTCATTGTTGGATGAACTCCGTAAAGGGGCGGATGTGTTTTGTCCCATCAGAGTGACACGCTGGTGCTACCAAGCTCTGTTACCATAGAAACAGAACCACTTTCTGTTTCATTGGGACAGGTGTGTTGCTGCAAGGTGGTAATGGCATATGCCTCCTCTATGGGTTGTGGTGCTGTATATGAGAACCATCCTGCTCAAGGAGTATGGATGGGTCACCGGCTGAAATTTCATATAAACTGCCTGGAGCTGCTAGTGGTGCTGTTGGCTTTGAGGTTTTTCCTTCTGGATGTTTGGGGCAGTCATGTCCTCAACAGATCAGACATCAGTAAATCAGTGGCTACATCATCCGCCAGTGCAAGGTGCGCTCTCGTGCATGCTAAGGCTGGCGTTGCATTCTTCTGTGGGCACAGGACAATATATGCTGTCTCTACGAGCAGTACATGTTCCGGTCTGGTTGAATTTGGGGGCGAATCTGGAATCTGTCAAGACAGGTTTTGATGCCTGGAGAATGGACATTACACCCGCAGATTGTAGAACAAATCTGGATGAGGTTCAGCATAACGGAAGTGGACCTGTTTGCTTCAAGTGAGGTGTCAAATTGTCCCCTCTGGTTTTCTCTCACACACCTGACACCGCTGGGCTTCAATGCGCTGGCATATCAGTGGCCGACAGCTTGTCTTTATGCGTTTAAACTGATCAACCTGCTGCACTCAGTTCTGCAGAGGGTTAAGGAGCATCTTGTTCGGCTTCTATTACTGACACCGTATTAGCCATCTCATGTATGGGTTTTGACTCTGGTCTCTCTTCTGGAGAGAATGCCTTGATAGATTCTAGTCAGAATGGGCATGTTGTCTCAGGCACAGGGCAACATTGGGCACCCCCGGCCCAAGTTATGGAAATTGTGGGTTCCGGGTCCCCTTATGTGATTTATCTATGATGTTAGAGTCACTCTTGGCTGCTCTGTTTGAGCTTTCAACATTAGTATCTGATACATTTCTGACTCTTAAAATGCCCGTTATTATCATTGGCATCGGGAAAGAGGGTTGGTGATTTGCATGCACTGTCGATCAATCCCTTGTGCATGGATTTTGTGCCAGGGTTTTCTAAGGTTGTGCTGGGACTTCGTTTGGGCTATTTGTCTAAAGTCATCTCTATGTCCTTTTTTGGCTCAGTGGGTTTATACTGACTGTACTAGCCAATGCCGTAAGTCAAAGCATTTGTTTGTGTGCTTTGGTGGCCGCAACAGGTGTGTTTTGATGTCCAAGCAGAGACTATCTCATTGGATTGTGGATGCATTCTTGAGTGCTCAAGATGCGTGTGGTTTGCCTTCGCCTCTGGGTATTCTAGTCCATTCTGTGAGGAGCATGCCATCCTCTATGGGCATTGGCTAGAGGTACGTCCTAGGAAGACATTTATATTGGGCCTTTGTATTGGGCCTATCTTTTGTTAGATTTTATCATTTGGACGAGAGTTTGTCTCCTGCATCCCAAGCTCTCTCTGTTGGATCAGGAGTATGTTTTTGAAATTTCTATTTCTTTAGCTCGCTTCTGGGCCGCTGTAAGCTTGCCACACGGGCTTAGAAAGTTAACGTTCTCATGGGTTGCTGGTATCTCGTCCCAATTGTGTCATTACGCAATGTCTCGTTCCCTCTTAGGGAATGAAGGTTACATTCGTATCCGAGATGTTTTTAAGGTGAATATTAGATGAGCAAAACGTACCTCTCTAGCCTAAAACTTTACCCTTAACCTAACCAATAGTGACCGAAAAGATAAATGAGTTTAACAAAACAGACATCTTTACCCTTAAACAACACCTTACCCTAACCTATACTGTTTTAAAATGCAAATTTGAAATAATAATAATGACAAATATTAAACACACTAACTGCAAGCAACCAAGTTAATTTGTGTTGATTTATGCTACTTTCATTTTCATGCGTCTTTGGCTGTACTCAAACCGTGGCCATTAAGCTCAATGGCTGGCACTTTATCATTGCTTAGCACTTTCACAGTGCCAAGCAATGTGTATAATGTGTATGTAGGTTAGTGTTAAAATGTTTTGTTTCTTAAATCATGCATTAAAATAAAAGAGTGTTGATATCATAACATAGCAGGGGGTGACTAATATCAAATCAAAACCAACTCGTGATTTGTGTGACAGGGATTAAACCACACAGTTGTTGTAGCACCTCTAGTGTTAATTACACCAGAAAACTGCAGCGAAATGTAGAAAGTTTGCAAAAATTGATATAGAGTAATGTTCATGCTGTGAGACCAGGTTGCTATTGGAATATTCCTGCAGGGGTGTAAAATAATTTAGAAAAAATACTTGGGTATTATACTTAAGTAAAATCTTTGGTGATTTGTACTTTACTTGTGTGTAATTTAAATTGAATACTTTTACTTAATTACATTTCCAATGAAAAAACAGCACTTTTTACTCATAATTTTATTTAAACAAGAATATAAATTTTTGCAGATCATTTTCTTTCGTCTTACTGGACTAAAGCTGCCTTTTCACTGCATCTGACAAACAACAGATGGCAGACCAGAGGTCAGTCAATTCAAATCAAATCCCTTAATTGTCACTCATCTATATATAAGTGCAACAGTGGGTGACAGCCTTGAGTGCACTTTCAAGCAATATAGCAGTAAGACAATTACAATAAACATCTGATTTATATACAACACAATTTACACATCTTGTTACACAACACAATATACAATATACAACTAATAATGTACAATATAGTTTTCACATCAAGCTTGGAGGGCACTATGGTGTTGAATGCAGTATGTAGTGTAGATGCAATGGCATCATCAGTGGATTGGTTGTTGCGGTAAACAAACTGCAGTGAGTCCAGTGAGGCAGGCAACACAGAGCAGATGTAATCTCTTGTTAGACTCTCATAGCATTTGCTAATAATGGGGCCAGAGCAACAGGACGCCAGTGGTGGACATTTTAAAGCATGTTGGGACCACAGACAAGGATAAGGAAAGGTTGAAAATGTCTGTAAAATCCCCAGCCGGTTGGTTTGCACACACTCTGATGACATGGCCTGGAATGCCGTCTGCACCCGCGGCTTTACGGATATTCACCTGTCGGAAGTATCGGGTTACGTCTGCTACAGACACAGAGAGTGAACTAACCTCTTTAGCTTCAGCCGCGAGAGCTCTCTCCACAAGAACGGTGTTATTTCCCTCGAAACGAGCATAAAAAGCTCATCCGGGAGAGAGGCAGCAGTGTTCACGGCAGAGTTTTTATTCCCTTTGAAGTCTGTGATGATATTAATTCCCTGCCACATGCTTCTAGAGTCAGTGTTGAATTGTCCTTCAATCTTGTCCCTGTATTGGCATTTGGCTGCTCTGATAGTTTTGCGTAGGATATAACTGGCTTGTTTATGCTCTTCCGCATTCCCGGAATTAAAAGCAGAGGGCATTAAGTGCGCACGAACAACGCTATTAATCCATGGTTTCTGGTTAGGGTAGATCCGTATTGTTTTAGTTGGCACTATATCTTCTATGCACTTCCTGATGAAACACCTTATGGTATCAGTGTAGACCTCGATGTCATCATCGGAGGTGGACAGGAACATCTGAAGTCCACGTGATCAAAACAGTCCTGTAACATCTGATTGGTTCGACCAGCACTGGATCGTTCTGAGGGCAGGTGCTTCCCATTTAAATGGGCAGAAGGAAAACAGAAGAGTGATACGATTTGCCAAATGGTGGGCAGGGGAGGGATTTGTAGCCTTCCTGAAAGGGAGAGTCCACGTGATCAAAACAGTCCTGTAACATCTGATTGGTTTGACCAGCACTGGATCGTTCTGAGGGCAGGTGCTTCCCATTTAAATGGGCAGAAGGACAACAGAAGAGTGGTGCGATTTGCCAAATGGTGGGCGGGGGAGGGATTTGTAGCCTTCCTGGAAGGGAGAGTAGCAATGGTCCAAAACCTGGTCACCTCGTGTGTTACAACTGATGTGTTGGAAGTATTTATGAGCAGGGGATGTACACAGCTGTGATAATGACTGCTGTGAATTCCCTCAGTAGCCAGAATGGTCGACACAGAAACATGAGAAATTCTAGATCAGGAGAGCAGAAAGACTTGATAGAATGTATGTTCCTCTTGATCATAAAACATGCACCACCTCCCCTGCTTTAACCTGAGAGGTAACTTAACAAATTAATCAAATTTAACAACATCCTCGGTCACAATCTCCTCTCTTGATTTCATCCTAGCTAGGAAAAAAAGTTCCATTTTTAATACAAAAGTACAATTTAATGTGGATACTTTTTTACTTTCACTCAAGTATATTGTTGGCTAGATAATTGGACTTTTAATTGAGTATATTTTTTTCTCAGTATTCATACTTTCACTTAAGTATAATTTCAGAGTACTTTTTACACCCCTGTATTCCTGTTATACATGGTAGTCAGTATGTTCCAAATAAACTATATACAGGTTATTCTACAAACCCTGTCAAGAAAATTTCCTGGTCATATATAACCAAGACATTTTCTTGACAGGCATTGTAACATTATTTTTAGGACATGTTTTAGTTATACTATTCCAATTGTTTCCAATAATGATTGAATTGGGTAAAAAGAACTGGGGGACAGGGGCACCTGCAGGGTTTAATCTGAGGGTATGCACAGAAATCTGCCTTATAAACCATATATCAAGACAGCTTTTTGTCTCAGCTGATTGTTGGTACATTTCCACTGTATCCAGCACTTTTTATTCTCTGTATTCATAAATATCCTGATACTATTTTACTGTGTGAGAAACCACTCCAAATGATTAAGTGAGAGAGCAGACCGAATTAATTGAAACTGAATCACAAATCGATTCAGACAGTTTTACAAGCCTGTTTGCCCAATTCAATGAAAAGAACAGCTCCATGCTTGTTCAATGAACCATAAACAATTAATGAACATGCACCTGTGGAACGGTCTTTAAGACACTAACAGATTACAAACGGTAGGCAATTAAGGTCACAGTTATAAAAACTTAAAAGACATCTTTCTACAGATGGTGAAAAACACCAAAAGAAAGATGCCCAGGGTCCATGCTCAACGTGCCTCTGGCATGCTGCATGAGGAATGCAGTTGTGGCTAGGGAAATAAATTGCAATGTCTGTACTGTGAGATGCCTAAGACAGCACTACAGGGAGACAGGAAGGACAGCTGATTGTCCTTCCAGTGGCAGACCACGTGTAACAACACCTGAACAGGATCGGTATATTCGAATATCACACCTGCGGGACAGGTACAGAATGGCAACAACAACGGCCAGCGAAGAGTCCGGATCTCAATCTCATTGAGCACATCTGGGACATTTTGGGAGAAATGTCCGGGAACTTGCAAGTGCTTTGGTGGAAGAGTGGGGTAACATCTCACAGCAAGAACTTGCAAATCTGGTGCAGTCCATGAGGAGGAGATGCACTGCAGTACTTAATGCAGCTGGTGGCCACACCAGATACTGACTGTTACTTTTTATGTTCATGCAAATAATTACTTGTTATGTTTGCTGAAAATAAAAGCAGTTGAAAGTGAGAGGACGTTTCTTTTTTTTTTGCTGAGTTTAAATATATTTCTTTCTTTCTTTTTGAAAATACTAAAACCATTATCTCTAAATCAACATGCCAAAAAGTTGATTTAGAGTTTAAAGTTGGATTTTTCACAATGTGTGCATCTCATAGCACACACGATTACTTTTGTCAAGACAAGTTCAGATTTACACAAATCGCCCAATGTAGTGAATAGTATTGTGCATGTAAATCTGGTCAAGTTAAAGAGAGTATTTTCATCTTTAATAGTACTACAGCATTACCTTCATTATATTCAGCAAACACAGTTCCAGATCTCTGTGCTTCAGCCGAATCTCAGCTTCAGTACAGACATACTGTCTTCTGGGGATTCATACTTTAGCAAGGTCAAAGCTCATACATACCACTGCTGAAAGCACACACATGCTCTGTTACTCTGTGTCTGATAATTGACTATCGGAAGATGATTTGTGGATCAGGACTTATTTTCTCTCTCTTTATCGCTCTCTAAAGAAGAAAACTGCATAAAGTAGGTTTTTCCTTCAGTTCTGGAAAGCAGTGGAGGACACAGCAAGGACAATGCAGGGTGGAGGGAGTGTTTCAGTGATACAGCCACACTCACAAACATCATGCACGTATTCATACACAAGTGAGCCATTATTTGTCATAAACAGCGGTGAATTTATGGTGGGTCAACAAATGCATCTCTATCTCACACACACACACATGCACGCATACTAATTATGTCTCTATTTTCCTCTCAAAGACAGTCATGTATACTTTTGAGTCCTCTACTGATTTATAGTGTAATTTACTCTATATACATAATACACAAAGATTATGAACAAGGATGCAAAATGCTGTTTCTAGTCTTTACTGTAATACAGTAACTGAGTGCATTTCATGTGTGCACTACAATTAGCAATTAACTCTTACAAACTGTTGTACGCAATTTGTAACTGGACCTAACTGTTTGTCTTTGTCTCTGTGTGTGGAGAGAGAAAAAGTGCATCAGTCTGCATGTTTGTTCAAGATATAGAGTGTGTCTGTGTGTTTCCATGCTTGTTAATAAGCTTTAAAAGGGCCTGCATAAACCCTTCATTAAAAATCTCCACTAATCCGCATTTTGCTTTCTCCCTGAATCATCCCTCATTACTTTCCTCTCCACACATCCACACTTCTACCACCCAACCCCCCCAAAACTCGTATGAGTTCTGTTTATTTCAGTATTATGGATTTCCTCTGTATAGTAGGTATGGAAATGCTGTGTGTGACTTTATGCATTATTTGTGCTTCTGCAATTCAAAAGTCTGTTTAATTGACAAGTTCCTCCTCATTTGCATATCTCCACCAAGAGTTGTGACCGGAAAGAAAATAAAGCCTGTGTGGTTCATGTGTGAGTTTTTGGTAATATGGTACATTTTCTGTGATTAAGCCACCAATTACTGCATTTGTATCATTAATTTCCCTTCAGAGGGAAAAGTGCAATTCTGCTTAGTTTTTTTTTATGCACATTTTCTTCTAGTCATCAAGTGTTATTCATGTTAAAATTATGCTAAAAGACAGCATATATTGCTAAAGGCATAAGTCAGTTTTATTTTTTTATTTTTTTTTATTTGTTCGGTTGCCATGGGCACTCTAAAATTATGTGAACTGTTAAAAAACACTCACAGACTTGCTGGTCTTGAAAAATGACAGTTCACCCTGCCAATAAAAAAATAAATAAAACGTTTTTAATAATAATTATAATAATAATAACTTATTCCAGCACATTCTAGTTTGCTGGTCTTAGCTGGTCTAGTTGGTCATCCAGCAAAGACAAGCTGGTGTTCAGCCACTTGACTAGCTTATCTCCTGGTCAGACAAGCCCATGCAGTTATCAGCTTTGACTAGTTTTAGACAGGGCAAACAAAGACAGTGCATATTAACCGTCAAGACCAGCTAAAACCAGCCTAGGCTGGTTTAATGTTTTTGTTTGTTTTTCGTTTTTGTCAATAGGGCACTCAAAATCACCACATATATAGTTATCAACCTCACATCCTGTAGATGAAAAGTCAACAATAAGATAATCTGACACTGCTATGACAAAAAGGAAATAAAGAGGTACTAAGATCTTTATTTTCCTTTTTTTTTTTTTAAAAGAGAGACTGAAATGTAAAAAGAAATGAATATGGAGATGATGTAGAAAAATCACATTAAATATCACCAAAGAGAGGATGTTTTAAAAGATGAGGCCCCAAGCCAGATTGATATTTTATGACTTAAGAAATGACAAGTAATTATATACATCACATAATGATAATTATAATTATTATAGCATCTTAGAAATCTTGAAATCTTTGATGAATGCGTAATGCATTATCTTGAAATTAATATAACCCAAATGATGTGTTAATAGATGGGTTTTCATCCAGCTATTTTTATGGACTTTATGAAATTGTGCATAAGAAATCCTGAATGGAAATGCTTGATATGCAAATAAACTTTCTAAATTCGCTTAAAATTTTATGTGCTAGGAGGAGGTGGGTTTTCTAGTTTTGCCTTAAAATGTGCATTAAGGTGATGGAAATGGTTTATTCGCAAAACGATGACAGGTTTTGACCATTCGTGCATGTGTTATGAGTGTGTGAATGCTTGTTGTAACTAGCCCACCGAAAGGTCCGACCTTGGCACACAATTCTTTGAACATAGCACTTGTCATTCGGAAGTGTTTAACCCACAGCTTGTCGATAAAATGGGTCCTCACAATCCGCCAGAACAGTTTTGAGAGCGGGCGCTCCCAGTTATTCGGAGACTGGCAGTGTCGACCTAAGCCAGGAGACTCATTGCCAGCAGTTGTTGAGCTGCGAGCTGGGCTTCCCCGGACAACAGAGGAATGTGCTGGGCCGCCCATTGGCCGCACGGCCAGCCCCAGTTCTCGGCGGTATGCTCGAAGAGGTCCAGGAATGCTTTTGGATCATTTACAGGGGCACCTCAATTACGTCAGCTTTACCATTTATGCAACACAAGATGTGATATTTCTGAAGTGACATTTTTTAATTACTACCGGAGGCTTGGATGCATAATTTGTTTTGAACCAACAATGGCAGATGCTGATCCATTGCATAAGAAAGTACTTCCATACACAAATACATTTTTTTATTACCGTACTCAGTTTTTCCTAATTTTTAAAAAGGTACTTGTTCATTGAAATGTTGTTTATAAGCAATATCACACTCGCATTTGTGCTATATGGCCCTATATGAGCATTGATGAGATTCGTCTAAATCATGCTTCCAGTCAGCAGCGATACGTGCATATGATGTATCGCAGTGGCATTTGAAACACTCAAGAACTGACACACGTGCATCACAGCCAGAAGAGCAGCACTGTTTACAAATGAGGAGAAATTCTGTACAGTAACTTGGTTGATTTTGGTTAAGATCTGTTATCTCTTTCTTTACTCACATTATCCCTTTCTTTACTCACAATGGTGCATTTGAATGCTTGTCATGGGTATCTCAACCGAGTGGAGAACATGAGATTATTTGTGTATCAATGGAAACACAAATACATCACACAAGAGACCGCTTGGACTCCACCCTCTCATGATGTGATGGATTGTAGTTAAAAAGTATTTAAATATTTATATTTGTTTGCACCAAAAGCAATTATATCACTTTAGAAGACATTCATTTAACTGCTGGTGGCATATCGATGACATTTATGCTAACTGTCTGTGATTTTTGGACCTTATTCAAATGTGTTCTGGTGAAGAAATGATACCGATGAAGAAAGTCACCCTTACAAAAAATCTAAACTAGCCACAAACTTGCCACAAATCTTCCTCTAATTATTTTCACATGCAAATGAGCTTGTGATTCGCCACAAATGTTAGCCAGAAGTTTGCAGCTCTTCACCGCTAGTGTTGCACCTGCAGCAAACCTTTAGCAACAATTGAAACATTTTCGCAAGTTTTTTGTAACATTTGCCATAAACTTTCGATTTTTGTAAGGGCATACACACCTGGGATATCATGAGGGTGAGTAAATAATGAGAGCATTTTCATTTTTGGGTGGACTATCCCTTTAACCACCTGTTTTCATAAACATTAGTAACTAAATCTCACATCCATTGTTCAAAGCACGTTGGTTCAAAAATATACAGCTATCGTTAATTACCTTAAGAAGGGGGTGGAGTTATAACTTCTATGGATATCAAATTATAATTTAATCAAATTTTTACATGCACCAGAAAGTTGTTTAATGTGAGAAAGCTGCTGAAGACACAAAAGCGACATGCACTGTGTAATGCGACAGATGCATTGGGCTGCAATAGTGGAGTTTCCCTCTACATCAGACTTTGGCGATCCACAGATGCACTTGAGCAAATACGCACATATGCACTCTTCAAAAAGATATAAAAACCACTTATGCGTGAACATAAACACAAAAAAGCTGTGTTCTCTGACAGAAACCATATGATAAAGCACTTTCTCTTAACAGGCTTTAATCCCTTAAATGGCTACTTTCACTTATACATGATGTTTCAGAACACCACTTTCTCAAACCCCTTGAATAAGCCGTTTTCATGTAAACGTGGTCAAAGTGTTGACAGAATGAAAGATATGTATGAAATGACATGAGGGTCCATACAGCAAACTGATAAGAAACAATGCTTCTAACCACAGGTAAAGAGCTGTATTTCCAATCACACAAGCAGTTGTGATGCTGCTTGTGAATGTTCATTGGAATTACGGTTTCTGGATACACCACATCATTGAACTATGTTGGTAATGATGAAACTTGCGACCATGATTAGCTAACAAGTTTTGGCAGACACACACACCATTGACCCTTTAGATGTTACAAAGTTATTTGCCCCAAAAGCTAAGTGGCACATTTTTGAGGAAAAGAGCAAGAGGAAGTAGAACAGGAAAAAGAGAGAGGGGGCGGTCCTTTTCTGCATATCGCGGCGCCGTTTTGTGGTCTGGTCTGCATAACGCGGCGGCACATTCGGCACGTTTCGTGGACGACCCATTGGCACGCTCGGTTCTCCAGCTGGCCAGTCCACCCCTGATCGGCCCCAAAGTGTGTCAATCCACCGGGAAAATGCCCGGTATGCCAGATTGCCAGTCCAGCCCTGGGAACCACCATCATTTGGTGTGGAATGGCTAGCCCCCTACACTAGGCCATCAGCTCCTAAGAAAACAAATAGAAATTTAACTAAATTAAATTGTCATAATAAATCAACAAAAAGACAAAAACTCTGGCCATAAAGACACAGAGCTAACATAAACTCAAACAAAGGTTTTAACCCACACAAATATATATGTTAGTCAGTGTGAAGAGCAGGGGGGAGTGTCAGAGCTGATGACAAATCACCCTGCTAAGATCAAATTCACACAAACAATAACAAGATAAAATGGTTTCAATCAGAACAAAATAACACGGTTTCCAAACTCATTACAATCTAATTGGCTCAAGACATAGAGAGTGATCACTCTCATCTCTGTGAGTCCCAAAACAGCACTTTCAGATCCAGCAACAGAGTTATAAATGGGAACATACCATAAACCAAAACAGGGCATAAACAAAAAAAAGACAAAACCAAACAGCAGTGTCGGATGTTCAGTCATGCAGCATCAATGCAGACAGACGCATTCTGTCAAGCAGTCTATTTTACATGAAATTTTGGAGCTACAGCCATAAATACGGTCGCGAAAACACATACGGCAAATGGAACAGGCAGACTGAAGGAAGGCAGCAGTTGGTCAGCGAAGCTCGATACGAACCTTGGACACACAATCGTGTTGGATCGGAATTGTCCTATACCGGAAAGGGGGCAGTTAGTAGACCATGATGTGGGTCTAAATGGCACGTAGCCAGCCTAATATACCCCACGTACACATACTGATAGGCTACCAAAACCCACCTATTTCCAAGGGGGCGTGATACAATAAAACAGACAGAAGCGCTGTTCTTGTCCAACCTGTATAATGCAGGTTACATTAGAGTTAAAATATATTACACATCTAAAGAGCATCATTATACACAATATAACAGAAATGACAAAACCAGGGGAATAATAAAAGATAGTAGTCTATCTCACTACAGTCACACACATGATTACATACATACAGAAGCTACAGATTTAAACTAAACTAATAGCTTACAGTTTACAAATTACTTCAGTGTGTATTCACTAAAGAGATGCACATTTTTGCGCACTTTATTTCAGAACAAACAAACTGTCTTCCTCACTAATTTGCAAACCTGTTTCATCAGGAGCAAAATTAACTGAAGAAGAGCTGTGCCATGACAATTTTTTTGTTATTAACAATTGTATTTATTGTAAAGATAAAACATACAAACACAACATAAAAAACAGAACCAATTATTCACATTATATTATTCATTATATTATACAAACATGCACTACTGTGGACACCAACAACTAGATCATCCAAATAAAGTAAACACAAAAAACATAGAAAAACAAGATATACATTCAAACAAAATCAATAAAACAGAGACCCAACAAAACTACAAATCTCTCTCCACAGCCACTCCCCAAGAACCTTCCAAAAAAGCCAAATAACAAAACACACATTCTGATGAACAAATCCCATTTTTACAGCCTTCTAAAGAACATTGTTTGTCCATCTCTCCACACCATTCCCTAAATAAGGGTGCCCCAGCTGACTTCCATCCCTTGAGGATGATTTTTCGACCAATCATAACTCCGGCTAGGAACCGACTTTTAAATATTTGTCCTCTATGGCAGTGTTTCCACCCTTTTTTCTGCCATGGCACCTTTTTTACAACTAAATCATTCTACGGCACACCACTATCCCACATAGGTAAAACCTTCCCAATCATAGATAAAAGATAAATGAAGCCCATCTGCCTACATTGCTCAAAAACCTTTTTATTAAAGGGTCAAAAATAACTCTTAATGCTTAATGCCCTGTTTGGGCCATTGAAAGGCGGCTGCCTGATAATATAATATAATCTCCGTGAAGTAAAAGCTTATGCTCCACACCTCCTGCCGTCACCCCTGGAAAATCATCCTCCTTTCTTTTCGCAGCTGCTAATGGATCCAGGGCAAGACAGAACAATAATGGGGAAAGAGGGCAACCCTGTCGAGTGCCCCTATTCAGAGTAAAATAATCTGAAATTAATCAATTTGTTTGTACTGCCGCTACAGGGTGTCTATATAGTAATTTAATCCATCCAATAAAAGTATTTCCAAAATCTCAAAAAATAATCCCATTCTACCATTTCAAACGCCTTTTCAGCGTCAAGTGAGATGGCCGCGACCGAAGTCTGATCATTCGCCACTGACCGCATGATATTGATAAAATGCCTAATGTTATCAGAAGAGCTGTGGCCCTGAATAACCCCCACCTGATCTATATGTATAAGAGATTTCATAACTTTACTTAATCAGTTAGCCAGAATTTTTGACGAAATTTTTACACTCGCTTGGATCAGTGTTCTTTTTAAGAATCTTACTGATCTGGGTTTGTGTCATGGTTGGAGGAAGCTTTCCATTCTTTAATGATTCCGTTTAAAATTCTAACAAAAGTGGAGCCAGTTCTCTTATTTTGCAATAAGATTTAAAAAAATTCAGCTGCAAAGCCATCTGGCCCCAGAGGTAGGTAGGGCCTTAATTACCTCATCAAGCTCCGCCAAGGTTATCTCAGAATCAAGAGAAGTTTTTAGCTCGGTCATCAGTTTAGGGAAATCTAATGGTTAAACACATTTTCTAATATCTTCATCAGTAGATGAAGACGTGAAACTATAAAGATCAAGATAGAACTCTTTAAAGGCATTATTAACATCAATGGCTGAGGTAAAATTTTTACCACAAGCAAAAACGACTCTCACTGCTTTATATATATAGCTAGCCATAAGCTTCCCTGTTTTGTCCCCTGATTTTTGTTTTCCTGAATAACCAAATTTCCAATTTGAGAATTTTTTTTATTATATCTTTATTTCAAACCGGTCAATTCTCTGAGGCCATCAGGCAACATTTGCACTTTTAATATTCCCTTCCAACTCCAAGAGTTATCGTGCTTTGGAGTTTTTGGTGAATGAGGCATACTGTATGATCAGACTCTTAAGAACCACCTTAAGTGCCTCCCAAGCCATGCACACAGAGGCTACAGAGGACCAGTTGGTCTCCATATAAATATTGATTTCAGTCTTTAACATTTGTTGGATATCAGGATTTTGAAAAAGGGATACATTAAAGCCCAAAATGTGATTTATTTTTTTACGTATGTGGCAACATCTATAAACTCACCAGGGCTTGATCTGAGACTAAGATGTTTCCAATTGAGCAATCCACAGCAGCTGAATTGAGGTACTTAGATATTTAAAAAAAATCTATTCTAGAATAAAACTTATGGACTGATGAAAAAATTTGTATAGTTCCTACCAGATGGGTTCAAATGTCAGCAGATATCTGCAAGACCAAAATTTTACACATCCTGTGAAGCATCAATGTTTTTCTAGGGGGCTTACACAATTTTTCTTCACTATGATCAAAGACTGAGTCCATCAAAAGATTAAAGTCTCCTCACAATATTATATCATGAGGGGTGCCAGTGGCTTGCAACATCTCGTTCATCAAGTACTCGTTCACACTTTCCCAGGTGCTGCTGATATGATTAGTGAAATTATGTTGGCTGGTCATTTTGTGCCAGGAAATGTATGTTAAACGTATCTGATCACTCTGCACAATAATCTAGAAACAATGTGAATCAACACCACATCATCTGAAGCAGAAAAAATGTCACTGCCAATACTTTTGGCCACAGCTGTATGTTCAGTAAGTCAATCCACTCACATGATATGCAGCAAATGACTTACTTCAATGTATTTATCAAAGATTGTGCTTGTTTGGGACTTGTAAATACTTTGCGGCCATCCTATGTATCTATTCTCAGTTTGGCCGGAAACATCAGTGCAAAAGCGATCTTCCATTGATGCAAGAGTTTCTTACACTCCTTGAATTGATCACGTTTCTCTCTTGACGAATTCACAAAATCTAAGTGAAATCACAAAAACAAGAAAATATTGTGATTCTTCCAAGAAAGCTTTCCTTTGACCCTCACCTCACGCAACTCAAGATCTTAATCGAATGATCTAAAATAATTTGTCCAGAATTGATTGGGGCCTGTTTTCCTCAGCCAGGACTCTGAGTTCACTCAATTTACAGCTTCCTGTTATGTCGAGCTTGTATAGGAATTTCACCATATCTCCGCCCACCTCATGCTCAGGAATTCCAACAATTCAGATGTCATTCCTGCAGCTCCTATTCTCAAGATTTTTCAAGTCTTCAAGAACATGTTCCAAATCAACTTTGGTCACCAGCGGATTATCAGATAATTCCCTCTCCGATAACTCCAGATATTCGATTCGTTTCTCAACATCTGCCACTCTTGTAACCAACTCAGAGAATTTTGATTCCATCGCCATAATCGATCGACGTATTACAGCGAGATCCTCCAAGTCAGCAGTCAGCAGGCCCATCAGAGGTTTCATCTTGAGCACGTAAGTGTCTTTTAATGTCTCCAGAGCCTGTTGATTTGTAATTCTTTGCCATTTTTACCTCAAAGAACAAATATGTAACTGGGTGTATCGAATCTCACTGGATTATAACATGAAAATAATTAAAAATGTAGCAAAGTGCGCAGAGCTCGTCGCTCACATGTCTGCTCCTTGCATGGTGTCACCTGTGCTGTGACTATTGAAATGTAAAAAGTCACAAACATCCCTCCTTCTTATCATAGATTGTGCTTTTATGTTGCACTATTACCGCCAGTGGAAAGAAGTTTGTGTACATTTTCTAGCAATCATGGAAGCAGAAAATTCTTAAAATGATGATCAAATGCTAAATTATGTAAAGATGATCATGTTAAAAATATAAAAATGGTACATACTGTATATCTAGACCTATGGTGTAGAGGAGCACACTTTTGCCATTTTAAAGAGCCGATTCAGGTGCCTGCATCACTGGGGTGGAGCTACTCTGTACAGTACCAGATCGTGGGAGATTGGTGGATCAGCAATGACCTAACCCTTAGAACCAGTCTATGCTAGATTTTGAATTGTGCAGTGAAAATTTAGTTCAGCACACATATTTTGCACTTGTTTGCTCTTTAGTAAAATACTAAAACAACACAGATGCAAATGAACCACCATCAACAGTCACGATTCATTCTTAGTGAACTCCCTCCTCTCTTTCCTAATTCAGCATCCCCCATTGAGATGTGTCATTATTTTGTTGTCACTGTTGCTTATTTTTATTGTTTATTTCAGTTCTAGCTGAAATGGCCAAACACGGACTCATGTCTACAATATTGTCTACAATAAAATGTTGTTCACAATGGCAGTTTGACCAATTGACATGTTGTTTAAGCCAACACTACTTTTCTGGTCAGCTCTGCAGCCATAATGGCATTGGAAGTGCCACAGGAAGCTAGCTTAAGTTGTTATTACTTGCACAGATAAAGTTACAGCTCATGTTTTCAAATAAGTTTGCAGGCTATTATTTATCTGAAATTGCAGCTGGCTGAGGTTGTTCTCTGTGATGAGAAGCCCTGTCTGTAATTTCAGAAACGCTGAAATTAAGCTTCAGTCCGTATAGGGGCCACGTCTGCTGAATGTTTAACTTTTGCTTTGTTATCTTCGGAGAGTTGTTTCACTGAAATAACTGTGTCCACACATTCAAGTCATAAGTTGCGCTTTGATGCCACAAAAA
Source organism: Xyrauchen texanus (assembly GCF_025860055.1). Lineage (NCBI taxonomy): Eukaryota > Metazoa > Chordata > Actinopteri > Cypriniformes > Catostomidae > Xyrauchen > Xyrauchen texanus. The sequence continues at coordinate 40,216,760 of NC_068286.1, forward strand.
GTCAGTTTCACACTGAGAGTGAAGGTCATGCACATTTGCCTTCAGTATCTTATACTGTTTGTTAATCAGTCTAGACATTCCACAAGACACTATAGTCGTTCATTTTCATCACAATGATATTATTTGCATGCATCATTGCTGTTTTAATTGAGTGGAAATCTGTGCATGAGGGAGGGACGGACGGACAGACTGAATCACAATAATTTCTTAAGCATGGCTAGCTTTGTTAAAGCAGTTTTAGTCAATCTAAAAGGGAACAATTTAAACATAGTAATACATACTGTAAATTAAACTGAGATGAGAAACAGCCTTTTTTCTTTGCCAGTTTGCATTGCACTATGCAAATTTACTCCACATCATATTCTGTCATTGTTAGCAATATCATAGAACATTAGAAATTCAGACTCATTGAACACTTAAAGGTGATGTGTGTAATTTTTACAAAGTTAAATCACATTCTCCTATCCCAGCTTAATATACAATGACAGTTTTAGTAGGTTTGGAAAGAGACAGGGTTTGCCAGATTAAAAACTTTTGGCTATTGACTATTGGATGTGTCAACAGAGAAGAGAGGTTGATTCAGCTTAAGATCAAGTTATTACATTTAGATTAAAGATTACAAGGGATTTTTTTAACAAAAAAGTATGCATGGATGTATCATTAACAATAAGACCAGTAACATGCATTAAGAAAATAAATAGGATACATTTTCATGTTCACTTTCAGTATAATTGGTATCGGTCCTATATGTAAATGCACTTAGCTGTGGCTCTGTGACACCACATAGCTCTGTATGTTTGAGAATTCAGACCAGGCACAGCAACATTTGATCAACCAATGGCACAAGTTTGGGGTGGGACTATCTGTCTGAAAACAGTTCTTTTTTTTTGCAATTCTGTTTAGTGACACTAGTGGTAGACATTATACACTTCAGCTTTAAACACCATGGAGAATAGACTGAAATTCAACTGCAATTACAGCAAATGTATTACATTCTCTTTCTCTCTTTACTTTTTTGAGCAGTGGATCATGAGTTAAATGAAGTGTGGAGGAGAGGGTCCTCTTCAGCTCCTATAACTGTACCACTATTTAAGGATTTCTGCCTAATTCCATTCAATTCCATCGATGTCCTGCTGCTCCCAGATGGGCACTAACTGCTCAATTATGCCATGTTTAAAGTCTTATTCTGGTGGATTGTGGATCTTGCATGACTTCATACAAATGTCCCTAATGATGCCTTAATGAGAAGCCTTAGAACGGCTCAGTGTGTCCTGCAATTTAAAACCAGGAAGTGGAGGCTGCATATTTGATGCATTAGGTTTCAAAGCACACAAATAGCATCAGTAATCTAGGTAGCACCGAAAGTTCACTAAGAGTAAAACTTTATTTTTAGTGCATCATCTTTGAGAGTCCTTTCACAGAGATGCATTCGACTCGAGACAATTTTACTTACCAAACCTTTTATCACGGTCCTGGACTCCTTTCAGAATATTTGCTCTCATGTTGTGCCGAGGGATTACGCTGAGTCATCTGAGAAGAGATGGAGAAACTGTGTGTGGGGGGGTGGGGGAGGGTAAAGACTAGTCATATCAGTAGCCTAATAAAAGCTTTTCTATTTTGATTTTACATAGATCTGGGCTGCCTTGGTCTTACCTGGTGAGATCCTAAGACCAGCAGTATAATACTTATTTCATTTTGGTATCCCTCAGTTATTGAACATTCAGCTGACCGCAAACATGCTTCCTCTTCTGTCACTCACTCGACGTTGTGTCGATTGTAGTGATATTAGGGTTCTCTCTTGAGAGCCTCGGTTGCCTCTGAACTTGAGAAAAATTGACAAACATAATTGACATGCCCCTCCCCCGCACATACGGGTATAAAGGAGGGTGCAATACGGCTGTTCATTCAGATTTTTTCTTCGGAGCCGAGTGGTTGTGTGTTCAGCTAGCTGACAATTCACTACTGTTCAACTCACCTCTGCAGAGCTTTCCTGTTGGATCTTATGGCGCGTTACCAGCGGCTATTCTCTTCTCTGCACGCCAGTGCAGTCTACGCCCCTGATCGCTACGACAGCAATTCTAAAAGAGCAATAACCTCTAAAAGAGTATTTTCTCTAAAAGAGCAATACACATTGGCGTTGAAAGTCTTTTTAAAGACGCGTGTTTCTAAAGATGCCTTTCCATAGTTCCTGGATGCAGTAGATATCTCTCCGCTTCTGACGGTCATAGACGCTGCCTCGTGTGTCTGGGCTTCGATCACAATGAGGCAGCGTTTGTGGATGGCTCTTGTTCTCACTGCAGGAATGTTGCGGTCACAGCTTTCCTTTCTGAAAGGAAACACCACTCCAGCCACCCCCGCATCGCGCCTTCTTCCCACGGAATAAAGGCCGACGCGGCTGACGATGGAGGCGATTTGGGGAGTTCAGTGGGCGTGGCTTCGGTGGGTAAATCGTCCCGCCCACCCGGCACGCTCATTTGCTTCCATCCGGGCCCGATTTGAGACCGGCTCTCCCCACGGCCAGTCTGATGTCTCATTCAGACGCCTCAAGTTGGATAATGTTGTCGCCGCTGCAGTGTCTGACGCAGAGGACTCGACTGGGTTACCAACTTCGGGTCTGACCGCCCTGTCTGAGGCTGATGTGCAGATGTCTAATATGCTTGCCCGGGCCGCCATGAGCGTGGGGTTGGACTGAAACCCTCCGCCCTTCCCTTAGCCCTCACAGCTAGATGATTGGTTCCTAAGGTCAGGGCGCTGCTCACAGCCACCACCCCCCCAAAAGTCCCTTTCTTCCCAGAAGTGCATGATGAGCTGACAAAGTCATGGAGGGCACCTTTTACTGCCTGAAACCAACCTCCTCGCTCGTCCACTCTCACTACTCTAAAATGAAAATTTTACACTGTTGACAGTTTGGTTTAAGCATTTCTGTTGACTGAATTACATAATTTACACTTGCCCATATGGTCAACAACACCTCCACTGGCCTGTTTAGCTCAGCGAGTATTGACGCTGTCTACCACCCCTAGAGACGCGAGTTCGAATTACCACGCCACCATGAGGACCTAGTAAGCAGTAGAAATTGGGCATGCCAAATTGGGGAGAAAAGGGGATAATAAAAAACAATTAAAAAATAACACTTCCTCTAGGGGGCAGTGATTTTGAATTTTGGAAAGCATTGCCTTGGCAAGATGTGCTTGTAGGCAATAGAGGTGTATATCCCAAGTTTGATCATGATGCAATCTTGTATCGATTCTCTTAGCCAGCAATCTGATGTTTGCGATACCTCAAAGTCTACCACAGTGCAATTTCGATTCGATTTTATTCAGGGCCAGGGACATGCGATCGATATTACAATATTATGTGCCTATTTTACAAAATCAATTACATTTATCTCACAAATGCAACCAAGATATAATTTCGTATTTTATTGAGCTCTCTAAAAAGTGAAAATCCTTTATACAGATTGGGGACAATATATAACAGAAAAATAAATAATATAAAACATAAAGACACATGATGATCAATCGTTTGATGACAGCTCATTGTCTTATGGAATGAGGGAAACACTACAGTGACAGTTTGTCATCTCTTCAACAGTCAAGCAAGTCTTTGAATCCAAAATACTTACATGCCCATGACAGGAGAGCATGTGCTATCTTTGTTTTTTCTTGGCTACAACTTCCACAGTACTGAACAATTCTGTTACAGTTTACTGTGATAAATGTTAGTGTAACATAGTTCAAGGTTTGAGTACGGAAAGGAGGATACAGGGAGCAGTAACAGTTCAGGGAAGGCTTTATTTTTCTACCTTTAGCACTCTGTTCACACTATTCTCTGTGCTTCCCTTTGCTCACTCAGGTCAGTAAAAAACTCTCCATGAATATAAACTTCTTAATTACATAAACTTCTTAAACACTCAGAGAACACGCCAACGCTGCACTCTCGTGTCTCTCTCTCTTTGACTTCTCCGCCGTGTTTGGCTGCTTTTTAAGGTCTCTGTCATCACTGTAACAAGAAACAGCTGTTAGAAATGACACCAACCAGCTTGCACATCACGACTGTTTAGCCATTTGACATGGTAGAATTGCTCTATAGTGCTGTAAACTATAAATATATCATGCATAATTCAAATTGGTCATTTGTGCCACAATATCAATGGAAGGCTGATTTAATCATGCATGTGAGTCACTCTGCACTACCATGCAGAGGTATGTCGAGAAGCCAAAAACTGTACTCAAGTAAAACTGCATTTACTATAAAAAACATTTACTCAAGTAGAAGTAAAATTGCTAACATAAATAATTACTTGAGTAAGAGTAAGAAAGTATGCAATTAAAAGAGTACTCAAGAAGTGAGTAACTCATTACTTTTACAAATGACAATGGACGTTAACTCCCCTACATTCCATTACATAATACACATTTAACATGTATTACAGAATTATGATTACTATTATTAATAATAGAAATTCTGTCATCATTCACCATCATGTTGTTCCAAACCCGTATGACCTTCTTTCTTCCATGCAACACAATAAGGAGATTCACTTTCAGTGAATGTGTTATATATAAGTGTAGGGCACCACGTGCAGAAATGCTGTCTGTTCACGCTCTAGTTGTCAATAACATGATCGGTAGAGCAAAAGACATTTACACCTAACATGGATGTTTACATGGATTTATACAGTTAATCTGTCTGAAGTAGCAGCAATATTTACCAGTATCCCCACGAGGGCACTGGGTATACAGTATGTGTAAATACTGCTCATGACATGCGGGACAAAGTGCAGTGATATATTGCTGGAGATTTGAAAATGTACACTTTATAACTGATGTCACAAGAGCCCATATTTACAGAATCACCCTGAAAATGACCATTACCATGTCACAGAAAAGCCCTCTTTATCATTAAAGCCAAAAATTACCACAGTGTGCTGCCTTAAATTGGAGCTGCAATTTTAATCTTGAAATATCTGCTTGTTTTGTGTTAAATGAAGGCATTGCGTGACAAAACTATTCTTTTTTTACTATGCGGAGCGAAGAAAGTGTTTCACTTTGAAGAGTTTGGTGCTGCAGCAGTGACGACTTGAGTGACAGTCTGTGACAGCGCGCACAGCTGTGTGAACTTCTGCTGTCGTAAAAGTCCCATTCAATAATCTCTCAATAAATTACGCATTCATTAAAATTAAACCCAGTAATGTAATGACAGGAACGTCACCCATTGAAGAGAAGTTAAAGTACAAAATATTCATTAGAAATGTTACTACTCTAAAACAAAAATGTTCTCCAAAAGTTACTCCAGTTAATGTAAAGGAGTAAATGTAGTGCGTTACTACCCACCTCTGCCACCCTGTCAACGGAGCTCCCGAGAGCTAACCCTGTTGACACATCTGCACAGAAAGAGCAGAGCGCAACTTCATTCACTCCACGCACATCTGAGTCCCACATGAGAAGCACATTTAGCACTTTAAAAACTAGATGAATATCATAAGGTTGCTGCATCGCATGAAGGAAATGTGTACAGACGTACACATTAGAAATCAATGTTAATGTGTTGAAATGATGACATCACATTGTTGGTGATTAGATTCAGATCAGTGGATCACTACACCTCTAGTAGGCAACTAATCCATCATGTCAACATGCAAGATCGAAGGGATATAAGAGTTATTAGGATCACAATGATACAGTGTTGTATGTTCAAGAATTAATTTTGAATGAAGTTCAAAAACTACTGTGAAACTCCACAAAATACATTATTTATTAAATATCTTAGAAAATATTTAAATTGACTAGATTGGTCCATTGAACATTTTCAGAGCCTAGTTAAGGCAGCTATCACTAACGATGCCTTGTCATATTCAGGTTGCCACATACATTTTTAGCTTCTAACATCTTCCTTCTCTAGATCCCGGCTTCTTCAAACCATTAGTATTTTTGAATCAAGTGAAGCCAATGTGTCATGCCTGAATAATTGCTGCCCAGTGGTGCACATTTCTGTAATTATGAAATGCCTGCACAGACTGCTGATGGCTCATATTGCCTGTATCAACCCTGACAAGTAGGACCGTCCAGCTGGCATGTTACATGAATAGACCTGTGTATGGTTTCATCACCCTAGTTCTGAAAAGCTTACATTAATATGTGAACATGTATGGCACATATGTCAAGATGATGCTCATTATGTACGGTTCTCCCTAACACCATAATTCCATCCAAGTTGGTCTTGAAAATGCAAAAATCTTGCTATTCAACTCCAGTAGGGATTTCCAAACAGCCCAACATCGAAAACATAACCCCTGATTTTTTTCTCAGCCCCAGACAGTCACTTTTCAGTTTCCTTCAATGGATAGTTCACCCAAAAATGAAAATGATTTCATCATTTACTCACCCTCATGCCATCCCAGATGTGTACGACTTTCCGATGTGAAAGTGAAACTAAACTGACACCACATCTGATGTAAAAGTGCAAGTGGATATTTACAGTAAAATATATATATTTATATTGATCTATATGTTTGTCACCCACACCTATTATATCACTTCTGAAGATACGGATTGCACCACTGGAGTCTTATGGATTACTTTTATGTTTCCTTTATGTGTTTTTTGGAGCTACAAATGTCTGATCACCATTCACTTACATTGTATGGACCTGCAGAGCTGAGATATTTTCCTAAATATCTTTGTTTGTGTTCTGCTGAAGAAAGGATTCAGACACATCTGTGATGGCATGAAGTTAAGGAAATGAGTAAAGAGAATGAATATAATTCATCATACCTATAAATGCAACAGAGACATGAGAACAGGCTGTTATATTACAACCGCTGTCATCAGTCATCAGATTATACTATCTAACAGCAGGATTACATTTAAGGCTTTAAAGTACCTGTCTTTGATATGTCTTCCATAATTAATGTTAAGATAATACTCTGCCTCATTCAGCAATGGTCAGGGGCTTTATAGTTTTAGCTCTCTGTTACTCTGATAATACATCCTAACTATGCTACCTATTTGTTTCTTCTATGATTTTAGTTAACTATTTATTGTACACTAGAACTTAACTGTTAAAACTGCACATCACTCTGGTAACTGTTAGCAACCATAGAGTACAGTAATGAATTACAAAATTTAGATTTATTCTAGTATGGTTAAAGATGCTTAGCACATTTTCTTGAGAGGTTGCATACAGTATAACACATAACCTTTAAAGGTGCACTTAGCAACTGCTTTCCACATTAAAATAATAAAATTATATAGTACTGTTATTTTTTTAAAAGTTATGTACACTACAATGGCATTAGTCAATAAAAAACCTTTTGCTTTTGTGTGGGTTGTGATGCACCCTATATTGACGTAACACTCATCACCCTTGTCACTGTCTCCGTTGACAACAATATTGAGAGACGTGCTCTTGGTCCACTTCAAGTGCCTTTCTGCTGTGTAGCTTTCGTTTTTATAATCTCAGTTGCCTCATTTTCAGTTTAGTACAGAGTGCAGTGGTTCAGTTCTGTGTAGGGCAATCCTGCGTTGCTCTTTCTTCCAAACAGGGACTAATTACAAGCACATTACACAGTGCTGACTGAATCTAACTACAACTGTAAAGGTCAGTTTCATAGGCCATATGGATGGCATTGTAAAACCTTGTGTATTATAAAATATGTTCAAGCCACTGGAAAATCTTAATTGTGTATCTATGTGAATTTCTGACTGTATGTAGCTGTCTGTTTGTATTTTCACTCTATTGCACTATATATTATTTCCAATATATTGATTGACCTACTACATCCTTAACATATTTTAATAGTTAAAAAACAGTGATATAGTCAAGTCAAGTCAAATAGTATTTATTTGTATAGCGCTTTTTACAACACACTCTGTTTCAAAGCATCTGCTCAGAAAATCATGCTTTAACAGAAAATTCAACTGTAATATCTATACAAGTCTTAGAGCCATGATTATGTAGTTTGATTAAAATATTATTGTTAATGGTGTGTAATAATTGTATTTCGAACCACAGTGAGCAAGCTGAAGGTAACTGTGGCCAGGAAAACTCCATAAGATGTTGGTTATTGGAGAAAAATAACCTTGTAGGAAAACCAGGCTCTCTGTGGGGGCCAGTTCCTCTCTGGCTAAACAGCATGAAAAATATTTTTTTGTGTAGTGCAAGTCATGGTTTAAAAATAGTAAACTAAGTAAGTTTTATTCCCCTTCTGTCGCTCTCTCCACGTTGTGTCGGAGAAGCAACACTAGGGGTCTCTCTTGAGCGCCGATATTCACCTCTGATCTTATTGAAAAGGGCCAATGGGAGTTGGCAGTCAGTATTTGCATACCCCGCCCCCGGACATACGGGTATTTAAGCGGGGCAAATACGGGAGTTCATTCAGAAAATTTCTTCGGAGCCGATGGTCTGTCTGCAGTTTGCTGCGAGTTACACGCCACTTAAACGTTCCTGTTTTCCTCTGACGATCTGCATGCTGTTGGATCTTGATGGCGCACAACAGCTGCTTTCTCCTTCTCAGTGCACGGCGTGCATTGTTGCCCCTGAGCCTCGACAGCGCAGACAGCTACACACACACACTGTGTATTAAAAGAGTTTTTACTAAAAGAGTAATTTTCTCTAAAAGAGCAAACACAGCGGCGTTGAACGTCCTTTTAAGGACGCGTCTTTTTCAAGATGCCTTTCCGCCCCTGTGTCGTTCCTGGATGCGGTAGAGTGCTCTCTGCTTCAGATGGCCACAGGCGCTGTCTCGTGTGTTTGGGCCGCGATCACACCGAGGCGGCGTTTGTGGATGGTTCATGTTCTCACTGCGAGAACATGACCATGACCACGTTAGTGATCGCGGCTTGCTTTCAACAGAAAGCAAGCCACCCCAGCTGCACCCCGCATTGCTCCTTCTTCCCACGGGATTGAGGATGGTGCGGTTGGCGCTGGGGGCGATTTGGGGCGGCAGCGGGTGCAGTTTCGCCGGGTAACCCCCTCGAACCTCCCGTTCCCGACACGCTCGCTGGTCTCCGCCCACGCCAGCGGCGATAGCGGCTCGCCTCACGGCCCGGCTGTCTATCCTCCCGAGTCCGAAGCAGATGAGCTTGCCGCTGCATCGGAGAGTGCGGTGTCTGATGCCGAGGACTCCCCTGGACTGCCGCCTTGGGCCAGCAGGCCCAGGCTGAGGCCGACGCTCAGATGTCCGACATGCTTGCCCGGCCGCCTTGAGCGTGGGGTTGGACTGGAACCCTCCATCCTCCCCACAGCCTTCTCGGTTGGATGATTGGTTCCTGGGGCAGCGCGCCATTTGCGGCCTCGCGATCCCCCGGTCCCTTTCTTCCCGGAGGTGCATGATGAGCTGACGCCTACGTGGAGAGCCCCGCTCTCCGCTCGTCTAGGTGCCACCCGCTCCACTCTCTCCACCCTCGACGGCGGAGAGCGCCACGGGTACGACGCGATTCCCCAGGTTGATAGGGCAGTTGCGCACCATCTATGCCCCGGTAGCCCTACCTCCTGGCGGGGTCGCCCGTACTCCCATCCAAGCCGTGTAGGACAACATCCTCGCTAACGCGAAGGCCTACACTACGGCTGGACGCGCTGCCTCCGCCCTGCATGCGATGGCCCTCCTGCAAGTCCACCAGGCCAAAGCTCTCAGAAACATGCACGGGGTGGACCTGATCCTGATGTGCTGCAGGAACTGCGCTCAGCGACCGACCTCGCCCTGAGAGCTGACGAAGGCCACAGCGCAGGCACTCGGACAGACGATGGCCACCCTAGTGGTCCAGGAACGCCATCTTTGGCTCAACCTGGTCGAGATGCGTGAGGCTGACAAAAACCGCTTCCTGGAACCGCAAACCTGTCTCCCAGATTGGCCTTTTCAGTGACACCGTCGAGGACTTCGCCCAACAGTTCTCCGCGGTGAAGAAGCAGACGGAGGCCATTTCAGCACATCATGCCCCGCCGCAGACCTGCCGCCACGGGCCCTGCCCCATCTGCCTGCCGAGGGCATCCCCCTGCGAGGAAACCAGCTCCTGCTCCGCCTCAACCCGGGCCCAGCTCTCAGCCCCAGCGTCGAGCACTCCGCAGGCGGCGCACGCCCCTGTCTCACTGAACCCCTCCAGGACCCGGAAGGCTCCCAAGCGTTCCTGAGACAGCCGACCCAGAGCCGAAGACGTTAGCTCCGGAGGTGGTAAGACCGCTCCGTCCCCGGTGGAGGGCCGGGAGGAGAATCCTTTGTTTTTTCATTTGCCACACCCCTGACGGGGCTGTGGTACCCACATTCTCAATAAAAGAGCTATTTCCTTTGCCTCTGGGTCACCTGGCTCGCAAATGCCGCTTTCACGGCAATGTGCTTTCAGATCACAACAGTCCCGGTACACCGGACGCGGCGATCCCGCCTTCCGCCTGCCCACGACTGTCCCCGGCCGGCCGGTTCAGACGAGTCCAGAGGACGCCAACATCAGACCTCCTCCTCAGTCAAGAACCCGCCCCTGCCGGGCGCCGGAGCAAGGTAAGTGCTTTGAGTCTATTCTCAGCACCTCAGCCTCAGGCCGCAACGAAGCCGCCCGACGCTGCATTACCTGTTCCGCCCGCTGCGAGGCCCCGCCGGTACGTCCAAAATACTCGTCCCTTTGGTGCCCCTAGTGCAGAGCTGGGAAGCGTGGCTTTCGCTTCCCAACGCATCACGCTGGCTGCACCGGACCATTCGACTCAGTTACGCAATTCAGTTTGCCCGGCTCCGCCCCCTTCAGGGGCGTCCGCTTTCCGCAGTACACGGCGAGCACGCCAGTTCCCTGCGCACAGAAATCGCGACCCTCTTAGCCAAGGGCGCTGTAGAGCCTGTCCCTTCAACCGAAATGAGGAAGGGTTTCTACAGCCCTTACTTCATTGTACCCAAGAAAGGCGGCGGCTTACTGACCAATCCTGGACTTGCGAAGTTTTCAATCGGGCCTTGTTAAAACTCCCATTCAAAATGCTTACGCAGAGAAATATTCTGGCTGGCGTTCAGCATCTAGATTGGTTCGCAGCGGTGGACCTGAAGGACGCGTACTTCCACGTCTCAATTCTGCCATGACACCGACCCTTCTTACGGTTCGCGTTTGACGGCCAGGCGTATCAGTACAAAGTCCTCCCCTTCGGCCTGTCTCTGTCCCCTCGCGTCTTCACGAAAAGTCGCAGAGGCGGCCCTTGCCCCGCTACGAGTAGCCGGCATCCGCATTCTCAACTACCTCAACGACTGGCTCATCCTAGCACACTCTCGAGAGTTACTATGCACACACAGAGACCAGGTGCTCCAGCACCTCAGCCGCTTGGGGCTTCAGGTCAACTGGGAAAAGAGCAAGCTCACTCCGGTTCAGAGCATCTCTTTTCTCGGGTTGGAGTTAGACTCAGTCTCAATGACAGCACGCCTCACGAGCGAGCGTGCTCAGTCGGTGCTGGACTGCCTCGCTTCCTTCAAGCCAGGCACAGTGGTCCCTCTAAAACTTTTCCAGAGGCTCCTGGGGCATATGGCGTCCTCCATGGCGGTCACGCCGCTGGGGTTGATGCATATGAGACCACTCCAGCACTGGCTCCAGACTCGAGTCCCGAGACAAGCATGGCACCGCGGCACGCATCGGGTAAGGATCACCCCGCCTGCCTCAAAACACTCTGACCCTGGACAGACCTCTGCTTTTTACGGGCAGGAGTGCCCCTGCAGCAGGTGTCCCGACGCGTCCTGGTCACAACCGACGCCTCCCGGTCCGGGTGGGGTGCCGTGTGCAGCGGGCACGCAGCAGCGGGCCGTTGGAAAGGGGCCCCGCTGCGTTGGCACATCAATTGCCTGGAGTTGCTGACCGTCCTTCTTGCTCTCAGGAAGTTCCTCCCGTTAGTTCGGGACAAACATGTCCTCGTGAGATCGGACAGCACCACGGTGGTGGCGTACATAAATCGCCAAGGTGGCGTACGCTCCCGCCACATGTCACAACTTGCCCGCCGTCTCCTCCTATGGAGCCAGCAGCGACTCAAGTTGCGTGCCACTCACATCCCCGGCAAGCTCAACGTCGTAGCGGACGCGCTATCACAACAATGCCTGCCCGGCGGGAGTGGAGGCTTCACCCCAGTCGGTCCAGCTGATTTGGGAACGGTTTGGCAAGGCCCAGGTAGACCTGTTCGACGCCCAGGAAACCTCCCACTGCCCGCTCTGGTACGCCCTAACAGAGGCTCCCTCGGGACAGACGGCTGGCACACAGCTGGCCCTCGGGGCTGCGCTAGCACGCATTTCCCCAGTGAGCCTTCTTGCACCGGTGCTGTGCAAGGTCAGGAGGACGAGGAGCAAGTCACGTTGGTGGCCCCCTACTGGCCCACTCGGACTTGGTTCTCGGAACTCAGGCTCCTCGCGACAGCTCCTCCCTGGCGAATTCCCCTGAGAAAGGACCTCCTCTCTCAGGGACGGGGCACGCTCTGGCACCCGCGCCCAGACCTCTGGAACCTCCACGTCTTGTCCCTGGACGGGACGCGGAAGAGCTAGCCGGCTTACCGGCGACCGTTATGAATACCATCAACCAAGCCAGAGCCCCTCTACCAGGCACCTTTACGCCCTAAAGTGGCGCTTGTTCAGCAGATTGGTGTTCTTCCCGAGCCGAAGACCTGCAGAGATGCGTGATTAGGTCAGTGCTTCTGTTCCTACAGGAGAGGCTGGACAGGAGGCTGTCCCCGTCCACCCTCAAGGTGTATGTTGCCGCTATCGCCGCCCACCACGATCCTGTAGACGGCAAGTCTTTGGGTAAGCACTGACCTGATCCTCAGGTTCCTGAGAGGCGCCGGAGGTTGAATCCCTCCCGGCCAGGCCTAGTTCCCTCCTGGGATCTCTCGGTAGTCTTGGCAGGACTCCAGAGACCTCCCTTCGAGCCGCTCGAATCAGTTGGACTCAGGGCCCTCTCTCTTAAGATGGCCCTGCTGATCGCGGTCGCCTCCATTAAGAGGGTCGGGGACCTGCAAGCGTTCTCTGTCAGCGACACTTGCCTGGAGTTCGGTCCGGCAGATACGTCTGTGATCCTAAGACCGCGACCGGGCTATGTGCCCAAGGTTCCTACCACACCATTCCGAGATCAGGTAGTGAACCTGCAAGCGCTGCCCCGGGAGGAGGCAGACCCAGCCCTTTCGTTGCTGTGTCCAGTCGCGCCCTGGGCATTTACCTGGACCGCACACAGAGCACCAGACGCTCTGAGCAGCTCTTTGTCTGCTTTGGGGGACGGCAGAAAGGGAATGCTGTCTCCAAACAGAGGCTCGCCCACTGGGTTGTCGACGCCATCACACTGGCTTATCACACCCAGGCCGTGCCCCTACCCTTGCGGGTCCGAGCTCACTCAACAAGGGGTGTTAGCGTCCTCATGGGCACTGGCCAAGGGCACCTCCCTAGCAGACATCTGTAGAGCCGCGGGTTGGGCAACACCCAACACCTTCGCGAGGTTTTACAACCTCCGCGTTGAGTCGGTTAGCGCCTCGTGTTTTCTCAGGTCCGAGCCCGTGAGAACTCGTTAACACGTGAGACCGACCGGCCGGGTGGATCGCTGTGCTCAGCCCTTTTCCTGACGTCAAGGTAAAGTAGTGCGCCTTCTTCCCAGGGCGCCCCACTCCGAAGTCGGGCCCCGGTCGATTCCTCCCCAGCCCTCCGGGTCCGCGGTTCAGCGGAGGAACTCGCCGACCCAAGCCACTGCGGGTACCCTGATGGCTACCCTGTACTGGTATAGGTGCTCCACAGGTAAGGCCTCCTGCTCGGACTCCCCTGTGTGTAGTTCCACGGTTCTGTCCCCTTACGAGCAGACCCCGTGTCTCCCTTAGGCAGTTACAGCTGCCTCGGTCGCCGTGCTGTAGCAACTCCCCCTTCGAGGCTGGATCTACCACCGCACCATACTTTCCACACGAGCCCTAAGACGGCCGTGTGGCGTGTCTACCACTTTTCCTCCCCAAGAAAAAGGGCAGGTGTGGTCTCCGCGAGGGTCTGGGTAAGACCCCTTCCCTATATGCGTGTAAGGGCCCCGGCCGTGATTGCTCTATCGCGAGAAACATAGAGAGAAAAGAGGCCCAGCCAGGCTGGCCCGTTCCCATGTTGGCAAACATCGCCTTGTTCCCCTCCCAGGGTAACTAGAAGGACTCCGTTGTTCTTATGGGGCATTGGGGAAGAGTACGTGCAGCCAGGTACAGACGATGCGTGGCACTGGATGAAATCCCTGCCCGCCTCTGTATCGGCGGTCCACGTACAAGGTTCAGCGCATGGCAAGATTGGAATGGGTCCCCTAGTGTCGCTTCTCCGACACAACGTGGAGAGAGCGACAGAAGGGGAACGTTTGGTTACGTATGTAACCTCCGTTCCCCGAGGGAGGGAACGACACGTTGTGTCTTTCCTCCGCCATGTCGCTGAACCGAGCCACTGTTGTGGCCTGACCATTTCCGGCTCCTCAGAAAAATCCTGAATGAACTCCCGTATTTGCCCCGCTTAAATACCCGTATGTCCGGGGGCGGGGTATGCAAATACTGACCGTCAACTCCCATTGGCCCTTTTCAATAAGATCAGAGGTGAATATCAGCGCTCAAGAGAGACCCCTAGTGTCGCTTCTCCGACACAACGTGTCGTTCCCTCCCTCGGGAAACGGAGGTTACATACGTAACCAAACGATTTCTTTGAAGTCCATCCTGGATTAACTGCAGACGTTCACATAGATGTATTTGTCACGATATGGAAAATCAGGAGAGGGCAGACAGAAGGTAGGATCCAAACGCGGGTTTATTGACCAAGGGGATAAACAGACATCACAAATGAAACTACCGCGATGGGCAAAATGAAAACAAGACACGAAAACACAGGAACTGGGAACACGGGAAAACAGGCATGGGAGCGAACATCAACATTAATAGGAACGGTGGGAACACGAACATCCAACAACAGTCAACGATCGACAAGGACTGAACAAACAGACAGGGTTTAAATACAAGAACATGGGACAAAGGGACCAATGAACAAACAGAACTCAAAACAAGATAACAAGGTGATAAACAGAACCCAATGGCAAACTAATGAGACAGGTGAAAACAATGACAGAGAACACGAACGCTAACAGGGAGACTATGGAGCTACACAAGGGACAAAAGTGAAAACTAAGGAATACAAAAGTGACAAAAGTGGGAAACAAAGGGGCAACGGTGAAACAAGACAAGGTAATCGTTACAGAACCCCCCCTTAAAGGAGCAGATTCCAGACGCTCAAAAGTGACAAAACAAAAAACAAAGGGGCAACGGTGAAACAAGACAAGGTAATCGTTACAGTATTGTCCTTTGTTAATTGGCTGATCAAGGCTTTTTTTTGGCAATTAATTGATAGTCTATGTACTCCATTAAAGAGTATAGTCCATCAATAGCCCAAGGTGACACGGGCAGAGATCAGTGAGGTGCATTGCAGGTCATTTCAGTGAGGTTCGGTGATGTGTCCCAATGTGTCATTTTCATTATCTATGTGAATGTTGAAGTCACCAACAAGTAAGGCTCTATTCATAGTAACTACTAGATCTGATAGAAAATCTACACATTTTGAATATCAGAATATGGAGGGTGATCTATATATGTAGCAAGGGTAAAATACATTTTTTATTTACATCTGACGATGTCACATTAAGCATTATTAGTTCAAAAGACAAACTTATATCCTTATACACCAAAAACTTAACTGTAAATTGTAGCAACACTTCCTCCTCGACCCTTCAGATGAGGCTCATGTTTATAACAATAACCTGGGGGAGTAGACTTATTTAAACTAGTTATGTAATTTGAAAATTGATGAATTATCATTTATAGTTTGATTGATTATCGGTCATCGATTAATTAATTTCAGGCAGGGGTGGGTTTACGATTTCTGAGGCCCCAAGCAACCAACCAATCCGGGCCCCATTCTGAAAAATGTTGCTAAAAAATGACAATTTGTTTTAAATTATAATCTTGAATTCTTCCTATCTTCCATTGTATGCAAGTACATTCAAAATGTTTCATGAAATAAAAATCTAGTTAAATATAATTCATGTTTTCCAGTTTTTCCACAACACGGTGATAAAAAAGCGATATTTACCTACATATTTGTTTATAATAAACTTCTATCTGTGCGTTCGTGCGTGCGCGCGCGTGTGTGTGTAAAACCTACTACTTCATCCAGTAACATTTTGAACTTCAGCTGTTACAGTATATATTAATATAATAACCCAACAATTATTTATTGTTGTCCAGGTTGTCATTATAAAATGACAGTGTTATTATTATTACTTTCAGGATTTGTTGTATACAATAGTAATATAGTTCTGTTTTATTTACTTTCACCTGTAGCTTATATTCTAATGCAGCAGTGTATTGTTCATCATGTTGCAAAAGGCTGTATTTTATGTAGGCTAAGCATCGTAGACAACATTCGTTGCATTATTGTAACAGTAAACATACAAGTCACGGCGGACCCTCAGCACACTAGAGCATACTTTTTTTTTTTTTTAAAACAACATTGCTGTTTATCAAGCGCTGAAACTTTGCTTGGTGCAGAATAATCTGGAATAATGTAAAAAAAATTGTAAGTCACCTCTTTGCAGCCTGAACCTGTTCAGAATGTTAAATCTTTGTGACACTTGCGCTTAAAACAATCTAGATGCAGTGCAATTAATGAAACAGAACACAGGTGTCTTGACATGTGTTTATGAGCATGTCCACAGATCAGATATGAAGCAGGCTCAATGTAAACAATGTTGGAGTGTTTCTCTATAAATGGAAATTAATGTTTTCTGCACACACCATGATAGTGTTTTAAAGTACATGACAACAAGCACTTTTGATCTGCTGGTCTCCTTGTTTCATCCCAACCTACAATTACGTCAGATTGTCAGGAAAACACAGTCACATTCAGCTGATATGTCACCACTACCTTAGAAACTGCATGTTAAGGACTATGTTTATGCAGCCTTTATGGTTTGACTTTATTTTTCAAATAAAAGTTTAAGTCCAAAGTTCCGAAATATCACATGATCCACAATGTGAAGTTTTAATGAACTCAAATATGTATAGTTATGTATTAAGTAATTTTTTATTAAAATATACTGAACTAAGACTATTTTAAGAGGAAAATACCATTACTTGCATTCTTTAAGTGTAATAGTTAAAATTACATTTAAACAACTGTAACATTTGGCGTCTTCTGCTGAGGGTCAGTGAATCTTTTTGCTTTATCAATTTTGGTTAAAAATGTTATTCATTTATTGAAACACGAAAAACATAAACAAAAGACATTTCTAAATTAAAATTGCACATTAACCTAAATGAAAAAAGCAATAAAATAACAAAGTGATCAAAAAATCTTATTTAACCACCTTATTTAAACATTTACCATCTCCAACTCCATTTGCCATCATGCAAATGTCCGTCAATGACACCAAGTGGAATATTAGTAAATAAGCCCTTGTGTTCACAAAATAATGCTGCCAAATGTGTTCTTTTCGAATTTGTGTTTGAATTGTTTGTAATACAGTTAAAGCTGCCTAATTGAGAACTCGATTTTAGGTTCAAGGTGAACATGTCTTGTATTACTTTATGATTTAATCACTTTGTTTAAGTGTAATCACTAATGTATTTGTTTCTTTAATACAAAAATATATATCACTGAACCTACAGAGTTGCATTCACAATGAATGCTAACTGCGTGGAAATAAAGCCAACTAAACTCACAGCACCTCCTGAGATGACCTGAGATAATTTGCAGCATTCTCATAGATGACATTATTTTTGCAAACAGTTTTCAGATGAATGAAACAAATAAAGAGAATAAAGAGTGAAAACACTTTAAATGCACTTGTTCCACGAGACAGCGCTGAACATCTCTGAACAAACAGCGAATCAGAAACAAGCATTGATGGCTTTTGTTTTGTCTGTTCTTAAAATATAATAAAGTGTGTTTATTATCAAGCATGTGTCTTTGTGACTAACAGCATTTCTTGTCATGTCTTACACATCGCCCACCTGTTGCGGGTAGATGAGCAAAATTACCCGTGCATGAAATGCATTTGGATGAGGAGCTTGCGGCTGGAATCGGCATTGTTGCATTTTCCGGGTGCTAGTTTCACACCCTGGGCTACGGTTAAATATATTTGGTGACTTCCCAGATCCATGGTTTTGCCATTTCTCTATATTGTCAATCATTGTCTGTCAATGAGTCTCATAATCAACATCAGGATCTTTGTGATACATTGTTGATATACGATAACATTGTCATATCGCCCAGCCCTAGTAGGCTATATTTTTGTGTGTCTACTGTGAAGTGTAATGTGACATTTTCTAACACAGTGCACAGCAAATACTATAACTCATGCCGGGAGTATTAGTCAATAAGTTTGAACAGATGTATGAAAAGGTTAAGTGCATTAGAAGCTTGGCTTTGCTGGTATTGCCCATCTTTGGCACTAAAGATATCGTTGCATGATTTATTTTATTGACAGCTTTCTATATCATAGGTGTCTCTTCCACAGGGCTTTGTAATTTTCTCTTCATCTGTTTGGCTAGGTCTGGCTCTCAGAAAACATAATGCATCTCCCCGTTGTGGAAAAGTTCAGAAACGTGCTGGCTTGTGCTGAATTTTCTTTGAATTAATCTTTAACGTATAATGCCCAGAGGACAATTGCAACAGCATAGCACTACAGTAATTACAGCTCTTTGTAGACTTTCTGTCACAGGATATTCCTCATCTCAGTATCTCTTAAGCTTCTACAAAGTGGTACATCATTTCATGAACAAAGTGCAACCCTTCCGGTCTACAAAACAATTATTGCAGTGGGTCAATAAACTATTACAGGGTTTTCAAAATGGGGTCCAGAGAAACCTGGGGGCCACAAAGCAGTGCAATGGTGTCTGCATATAGTGTCAGATGGGTCCAAAAAAAGTTTACTTTTACTGAATTAGACATTATTAGCAGTTTCAATTTGCTTTTTATAGACTAGTTTGATTCATAAGATAAATTGTGATTGCTGATGATTGATAATAATTTTATTTTTTAACAAAAAGTTGAAGTGTTATGAAAAGTTGAAAATGTTTCTCTTTAGATTTGTGCAATGAAAGAAGCTTTGCCATCATTAGGCTGAAAGATTTTCTTGACAGTACTGTGCCCATTTGTCTTGATCCAGGCTCATTGATGTGGTTATGGTTTGGATATGCTACTGAATCCATTACTCAATATGCTCAGAATTGTTCGGCCCAATGGCAGAAAATCGCTTTAACATTACTCTAAAAGGGTAGAATAAAATACACTTAAACAACTTAATAAAATGAATACATGTTTTCCAGATAATATTAGATTTATTTTGGCTTTAGTACAATGACAATGCAAATTTTAAATTTTTCAGTATTGATAATATTCAGTATGATAATAACAAGCTTAATGTATACATTAAAATATATAGCTGCCTTTATATTTTAGAAAGGGGGTCCCTCACAAGTGGATTGGCAATAAAAAGTTTGCAAACCCCTGACATATTTGGAAGTTGTCCTAATATTCACTGTTGATATTTTCTATTTTTCATATAATGCATCATTTAATCATTTTCAAATAAATAATTTTAAAGATACCTGTAACTAGGTAATTTGAAATAGCAGCATTCGAGTGATTCCTTGAAAGATACATGTTCTCTTTCAAATTCTTTTCAAGTCTCTCCACTTTGGTGAAAATTGGATGTGGAAAATATTTGCAAAGTATTACCTTCCATTGCATCAAAAACAGGTTTACAAGTGTGAGATCTTCATAAATGAATTAATTACAGAGAGAATTTCTGCAAATAAAATATGATGAAAATAAATATGAGTCAAGTTTCTCTGTAGATGTCAAGAAGAACTTCCATTGATAGATCTCTAATTACATTTTGAGCAGCTTGTACTTGAATTTCCCTGAATGTTTGGATGCTTGTGAATCCGTTGGTGTGTTTAGGAGGGTTAATCTCACAAACTGTATGTGTCTTTGGGTGATCCACTCTCTTAAATGTTACAAATTATTAAAATCATGGGCTTCAGGCACACACTTATAAACAGGGAAGGTATGAATATGCTTTATTGATAGACTATAGAGAAATTTGTCATTCATTGCAAACCACACACATTGTTCAGTTAATACATTGACATACATGCTGTATGTAAATTTACTTGGATATTTACCATACACTACCGTAATTACTGTCATTTGTACCATTTCTGCTACCAGAATTTCCTCATCAGTCTTGCGAGGCATATAGCAAGAGGTGTATACACCTTTTCCTTTACAAAATACAAACAAACAAAAACCTTCCTATTTGCAAAGCAATTAATAACACTAGGTCAACCAGTGACCCGTTGTCTTTTATTGGAAATTTTATTGTTGAATGTTTCTATAGTTTCTTAACATTAAATTAAACTGTAATTGCTAGTCAAAATCCATCCACCCATCCATCCATATTTTTTTAAAATAACTTTTTTTTAAACTTTGTCAAGCCATAATCAAAATTTGTCATGACAAATGTACCTATCTAGTTTATATTGATTAAATGACATTGTCATTGACAATTGCTGAAATGTAATGCATCAACTAACCCGCAATACAACATTATTTGCACTGTTGTAACACACAAGAGGCATGCCGCTGAGTTGTTTGCAATGTATATAAAAACACTGATGTGCACAGAACGGGGGCAGCAGGAGCGCAAGCCCTTTCGTTCACAAATCTAAAGGTGCCCTTTTGGTTGTCCAGAAAAAAGGGAAAAATTGTAATAATTCAATTAAAATAGTTAAAACAAAATTAAATAATTTAAATTAGTCTTTTATAGAATATTGACATAAACTGAAGGATCTGTCAGGTTCAGCCAAAGCCAGTTTGGTTTTGTTAAAACTAATAAGCCATTAGAGTAATCACTTTCAGAAAAATACCATTAGGCTACCACAGTACCGCAGCTCCCTATACACATATTACGCAGTATGCATAGGTAGTGTTGTCATGGTAACAAAATTTCAGTAGTCGTATCCAATAACAGTGAAATTTCACGGTACTCGATACCATTTTCAGTACCAAATCAAAACACAAAAACAGGTTACTGAACAACACTCTTTTATTAACAAAGTTAACAAAACATTAGCAGCAGAACTAAGAACAAAAATATGCCATTGAGCAACACTTTAAGTCAACTATATTAGTTTTGAATTATAACAAAACTGTACAATGTATGCTTAAAGTATTTTTAAACACTTATATAAGATTTGCTTCAATTTTTGCAACTATTACCTTAAGTTTTTACCAAATACTAAAAAATAAATAAATAAACAAGCATACAATAGAATGAATATAAACTATTTCCAAACTAATGAGCATAGTGCTCTCGTATTAATAAAGCTGCAAATTGCAATTTTTCTTCACGATAAGAAATGCACAGTGACATATATTATGATTAAATAAGTCGCAAGCCATCGCATTCTAATCTAGCTGCATTAAGCTTCCGCCCTCGAGGGATGAGCGTTCCCGAGACAGAGTCTCTCTCAGCCGGGTGCCGTTTCAATCTCTCCCCCTTAGATCAAGACATTTAATCAAGACAACTCATAGAAGAGGCACTGACCACACAGAGAAATGCCAGTTTCTGAGTTTATAGTTATTAACATGAGCTGCTTCTGTATTATTTGAACTTTAATAAAGCTATAACACATTAAATATAACTGCATTTAAGATATAACACTGGGATGTTTCCTTTAAAGAGCTCTGGGTCAGCTTATTCCACGAAAGTGCTTCTGAATACCTGCACCATTTACAAATAGGTTTTTGCTGATCTATGATGTTTCCCTTATCATCAGCCTGAAATTTTCGACAAGATTCAGTTGAGCCTCCGTAGCAGCAGCTACTTTGCTTGTTGCCATCTTTTGCTTTTTTTGAGCGTTCGAAAGTTCCTGACTCTGCATGGGTACTGGGTAGACCCGGTAATTAAAATTTTTTTGTACCGGTACCGAGTACCGGTATTTTTGCCAACACTATGCATAGGGCACCAACTCCCTAGGGGGGCACCATCATATACTAAGGGGGCACCAGAAACTCCACCGGCTGCCCTTACTCACATGTTATACGTTATTCTCGGAAGACAGTCGATTGTCTCGCGCTCGCACTTTCTCATCGTACCGTGCACCATGTTACCAGGGTAATGCCATGGTACTGAATGGTTGATCATATACATATTCCATGAAACTGTTTTGGTATTATAATACCATGGCTTTGCTATGGCATGTGTTGTAAACACGGGGAAATCACAAAAAATGTCTGAAAATAAATAAATAAACAAGTGTATTACCATGGTGCTTTTTGTGAGAAATAGAACAGAATGGGCTATTATTTTGTGATAAAGGAAAAATGGAAAAACATATGTACAGTATACACTGTATATACAAGAAAATCGTTAAATACTCAATAAGCAAAGAAATTAGTTAGCCTAAGTATTTATAATTACTACTCATTAAAAAAACTAAATAGTGCCCTTTTTTATCCTTCCGCCCCTGTCCCTGCTAAGGTCTGTGCACTTTACTTTATAAAAATGTGTTTTTAGCCCAAATAATATTTTCTCTTGCATGTTTGATATAATTTGGATGCTGTGCATGCAGTCTGTGTGTGTGTCAGGGTGAATAAAGTTCATGTGAGGTTAAAGAATGCTCTAGGGTGCATCCTCTACTTGCCTTTGCCAGTGAAGCAGTGCAACATCACTTAAACAAGTTTATGAGTCTGGTTCTGGTTGCGAAATTGGTGCGGGTTACTCGGCCGCTCTCTATGTATGCCGCAGTCAGCTCATTTTAATAGAGGATGGTTAAAAATTACTTATCCAATTGGTAGCAAGAACGTCTTACAAGTCTTTCCTTCTGCTCTCATGAAT
Source organism: Xyrauchen texanus (assembly GCF_025860055.1). Classification (NCBI taxonomy): domain Eukaryota; kingdom Metazoa; phylum Chordata; class Actinopteri; order Cypriniformes; family Catostomidae; genus Xyrauchen; species Xyrauchen texanus. The sequence goes on from NC_068286.1 coordinate 40,239,655, forward strand.
TGAAAGTGAATGGCTAGGAGAAAAAAGAGAGATAAAGATCTAAGAAACATTTAAACGTGGGGAGACTTATTGTAACATACTACTGTACAATGGCACTGCCAACATGTCTAACATATACTGTACTATTTTATTTATTTATTTTGTCAGGTAATCTAGAAAATGTGGTAACATCTAAATTAAATGGCTTTATTCCAGTCAAAAATATGATTTAGTATAACTGAATCAATCTAACTACATAAGGTTAGACCAACAAAACAAATTTTCAAGGGTTAGATTAAGGAGAAATAAAACTGAAATCAATTGTAGTTTACCACTCTACAGTAGAGCAATGGTTTATAATTGTCAACAATATATCATTTGATCATCATTTGATTAATTTCTGCTATCATGTTTATTAAAAAAATACACACAAATATATATTTAAGAAGATTACCTTTACTGTCTGTTTCGGCGATAATGGCATGGCGTTAACTTCGACAGGCAATTAAGTTTTGTGAATAAGGCACAATATATAATAAGCCAATAATTAACATAAAAAGGAGCTATATTTGCTTTTAAAACAATAACAATTATCTAATTGAAATACTTAGGATGTTATAGCCATTTCAGTGAATTTAGGGCCTATTTTACACATTGGTTAGCACCTGGTTAATGCTTAGTGCTTTGTACTACTTTGGCCATTTTGAAAATTGTATATAATAACACAGCTTTTATAGTGTTCTCCCTTGGATTAATTTCTTCTCTTTGTATTCTACTCATTTATAAGTCACTTCAAACCATAATGGAGTAATGCAAATGGTTAAACTGGATTATGGGTGGTTAGTGAGTAAGATGCAGGTTTTTGCCGCTTGTAAAAGTGGTGCAGCTATTTAGTGAATTCGCCTCAATGTGTGTCATCATTTATTCATTGATTGTAGGAAGCTGAGTTTTGTTGTTAGGGTCAAAGACTTAATTTAGATGCCTAGATCAAAATTTCTCTTCTGTTTGCAGACGTTCATTGTCGCTTTGACTTTCACATCCCTAATCTCTCTGTCCTTCTCCCATCTCATTCTTTTCCTCTTCATCCGGGACAACTTGTTTAATGACATGCTGCTAATCCTATTAGAAAGCACGCTCATTCTGTTTCTCAAGTGGATATACCTCTGTCAGAAATCCTGTTCGCCTGGACAAACCTAAAATGGTTTTCTAATTGTGGATTGTTAATTGTTAATCAAGAATCTAAGATAAGACAGAGACTCTCATAGGCCTATTATCTATTAAAGTACATCTGATGATATCATATTTTACACAAGAGGTTTCAAAGACAAAAGATTGCAAAAGATTTCTATTGTAATTCCATTCAGCCAGCAATGCAGATTTGATTTGTTTGTTTGTTTTGGGGTGGAGGGGATGGAGTGATGGGATGACACTTGATAGATCTTGTGTCTTGCAAGTCAATGTTGTCAAGCTTCTCCACCATTATTTCCCACTGCATTTCTCTTATTATCTCTATCACCATCTATTTCTCTCAGTGTCTTAAAACCTGATGTGTGTCTCACAACTCCAGCCTCTCATTTCTGTTGCTCTGCATGGCAGACAGAATATCATTCTTTCTCTTTTTCATTCTATCAGTTTTTCTTTCTTTTCATCTGGTCTTTGTGTCTCTCATTTTATTTTATTAGATTTCACTCTGCCTCATTTAACATTGTTCTAGGTATGACCTTGTACATCTAAGGCAGTGCCAATGAGTGCTTTTCATATGTAGGGAAGCACAGACTTATAGGCTTGGTTGCTCCAATTAGAATTTCGCCTAGGGCCCCCATATGCTCAGAAACTGCGCAGTCCAGACGGGACGGGACCCAAATTGTTGGGTTTAGAGCCTCTTGTCCAATTAACTTCAATCTTTTGCACCATTGATATGAATGGTACCGGTGTCTGCCCTAGAATCCCATTGAAGCACAGCTTCTTGATTGATCTGAATGCTTTCTGATTGAGTATTCACTTTGCATTTACACTTGGCCTCTTAATTGTGGTTCCCTATCTGTCACTCACTCGACGTTGTGTCGATGTAGTGACACTAGGGTTCGCTCTTGGGAGCCCCAAACACCTCTGATCTTTGAGAAAAGGCCAATGGAAACTGGCGAGTGGAATTTGCATGCCACTCCCCCAGACATATGGTATTAAAGCTGGCTCGCAACCACTCGTTCAGATTTTTTCTTCCAAGCGGTGTTGAATCAGCAAGTACCACTGCCATTCCATTCACCTCACGATTTGTATGCTGTTGGATATACGGCGCATTACAGTGGTTTCTCTCCCTCATGCACGACTAGCGCAGAGGCGCTTCGACAGCTATGAGAGTATATATCCTGATAAAATAATATATTTTCCTCTAATAGCGTGGCACTGATGGAGAGAGTCTTTTTAAACATGCCTTTCCGTCTGTGTATAGTTCCTGATAGCTGTCGTCACCTCTCTGCCTCTGGCGGTCACGATCACTGCCTCATGTGTCTGGGCTACAACCACGCTGAGACACGCTGAGAGTTTGTGGATGGCTCATGCTCTCACTGCGAGACCATGACCATGGCAACGTTGTGGTTGCAGCTTTCCTTTTTAAGGGGGAAAGCCACTCCAGCCACTCCCCACCCGGTCCTTCTACCTACGGGTATGAGGCTCAGTACGCTCATTTGCCCCGGTCGAGTTCTGTGGTGAGTTTGATGTCTCATTCGGGGCTCGAGAGCAGCATCTGAGAGTGGGCTGATCTAGTCGGATGCGGACCCACCTTCGGGTGTGGCCGCCCAGTCTGAGGCTGACGCAGAGCTGGCAGCCATGCTTTGCCTGGGCTGCCGCGAGCGTCGGGCTTGAATGGAACCCTCCACCACCCTGCCCTGAGCCCTCGCAGCTTGATGATTGGTTCCTGGGCTCAGAGCGCTGCTTGCGGCCATGCCCCGCTCCGGTTCCATTCTTCCAGGAGGTGCATAAGGAGCTCACAAAGTTTACTGCCCGGACCCAACCTCCGAGCTTCTCCACCCTCAATACCCTCGACAGCAGGGAGACCAGGAAGTACACAACGATTCCCCAGGTGGACAAGGCAGTTGCTGTGCACCTGTGCCTGCAAAATGCCACCACCTGGCGGAATCACCCAAGACTTCAACAAAGTCGCATAGGCAGCCCTTTCCCCACTAAGGGAAGTGGGCATTTACGTCCTCAATTATCTCAATGACTTGCTGATTCTAGCTCACTCTTGAGACCTTTTGTGTGTGCACAGGTTGCTCAGGCACCTCAGTCGATTTGTGCTTTGGGTTAACTGGGGAAAGAGCAAGCTCTCCACGGTTCAGAGCGTCTCTCTTTTGAGGATGGAGTTAGAATCTATGATAGCACGCCTCATGAATGAGCATGCGCAGTCAGTGCTGATCTGCCTGAAGTCATTCAGGCAGAGAGCGCCGGTCCCACTGAAGCAGTTTCAAAGGCTCCTGGGGCATATGGCGTCCTCGGCTGCTGTCACGACACTCGGGTTGATGCAAATAAGACCACTTATTCTCTGTCAGCGACACCTGCCTGGAGTTCAGTCCAGCGTACTCTCACGTGATCTTGAGACCCCAACCGGGCTATATGTCCAAGGCTCCCAGGACCCCTTTTAGGGATCAGTTGACGAGCCTGCAAGCACTGCCGCAGGAGGAGGCAGACCCAGCTTTGTTGTTGCTTTGTCCGGTGAGCTTTGCGCATCTACTTGGACCGCACGCAGAGCTTTAGATGCTCTGAGAAGCTCTTTTTCTGCTTTGGAGGACAGCGGAAAGGTCTCCAAACTCCGAGTTAGGGGCACGAAGGGACAATGTCTGATGTACCTGTGTTGCCACGTCGAGGAGCCTCACATCCCGAGCTTGTGGCTGTGTTGAGAGGAAGGTAAAAAAAGAGGATAGCCCACTGGGTCGGGGATGACATTGCTTTGGCATACCAGGCCCAGGACATGCCGCCCCCTTTTGGACTACGAGCACACACCTCTAGGAGTGTGGCAGCTGACTGGGTGTACCGCTTGTGTACAGTGCTTTTCCCCTCCCTTTTGTCTCCCATGTGATTTCACAAGATGATGAACCCTCGTTGTCTTTGCTCCTTAGCCCTGTGGTAGGTGAATTTGGCGGAGAAATTTGATGCTGGCTCAGTATGTGCATTAGTATACCCTGTATTGGGGTAGGTGCTCCACATGTGCTGGTTGCCCATGGGTAACCCTGTGTGATGTATTTTTCGCAGAATGATTTCCATGTTGGTAAATTGTTGGGACTTCTTCCACATGCCATACTGTGGGTCGGTTAGTCCATGTGATGTATTCTCCACACGTTACCTCCCCTTCGGACAGGGTGTGGTCTCCACGGTGTCTTTCCCCTTGGGAAAGGACACCCCCCCGCCCCCCCATGCGGACGCATATGGCCCCAGCTGAATGATTTTCCATTTTTGTGGGAGAAAAAGAAGAGAAGAGGCCACGGCTGGCGCAATCTGTCCACACTATGAGTTCGTCTTGTCTCCGGGGTGCGAGGGGCCCATGGGCCCATGGCTATGTTGGGGGAGGTTATGTGAGGGCCGGGTGCACTCGATACGAGGTACGTAGTGGTCAGCCTGCATGTGCACCGGTTGTTGTGTTTCATATAGGGACCACTAGTGTCACTACTCAACGTCGAGTGGGTGACAGATAGGGAACCTCTTTATTACTGTCGTAACCTCCGTTCCCTGCCACAATACTGAGCTACCACTGAAATCACTGGGTCCCTGTCTCGGATCCTCAGCGCAAAGCCTGAATAAGTGGTTTTGAGCCAGCTCCTTTTATACCTGTATGTCTGGGGGAGTGGCATGCAAATTCCACTCATCAATTTCCATTGGCCTCTCCCAAGAGCAACCCCTATTGTCACTACATCGACACAAAGTCTCAGGTTAGGACAGTAACCAAGAAGTTTCGCTAAATGGATATAAATCTGAGCTACGATTCTAGCATTGTATCCAAAGATACTGGAGTTCACTTCTATGATGAAACTAATGCCAGAGAGTGGAATTTGCTATGATTTCATAGATCATTTTGTTTCTGTGAGAGTTTCTGTTGAATGATCTCTATGCCCAATATGATAAATATTGTTTGAGTTTGCGATTACTCCATCCATGTTTGCCCAATTAAGTGTGAAATGCAGGGCTCCCAAACTTCCATAAGCTGAGATAGTCAAGCATACATGTGTGGCCTGAACATCCATATTAACACTTGGCCGAGTCACACCTGGCATGCATCTCAGACCACCTCCTGGGGAGTTTTGAGTGAGATCAAGTGTACATACTACATAAGATTCATAATCAAGCTTCACTAAATATTCTAATTCAGAGGTGAACACATTTAAGAATCACATGGCGCCCTCAGAATTCGGGGAATAAATCGGCAGTCAACCAACCCCTTTAATTAAAATTTTATGAACAAGTCTCAAGAGTCATTTGTTCCATTTCACAAAATAACATTAATTTCTCAAAAAATGCAAGCATTCCATTTACAATATGAGATCTGCTGTAAAAATAACTACAGATTGCATATCCTACACATTCTAATAAGGTCTGTTTCTAGACTAGAATTGAGTGGCATAATCGAATGTTACAGAACTCGATGATTATGTTTAAACTGACTGCTCAGACTTCAGTACAATTGTGGTGTAGACAGCATCATCAATTCAAATGGGAACTCTCTAGTTTAGTCACATTGTGATGTGCTGCTTGCATCCAATAGTTTGTTAACACACTTAAACACACATGATTTTACAAGTAAAAGTGACATGAAAGGCATGAAAGCAATCCACAATGTACACCTAACCTAAATGAATGTGAACACTTAACCTAATATGATGGATGATGTTGCTGCATTGCTGATGTCAAGGCTTTGATGTCTTGATACTTCACCATATAATGTGGAGGTTAAGCTTAATACACATGGCAACATGGCACATGTTCCCTTTTTGACTATTCTTTTTATCTCATGAAAATTACGTGACTGGGGAGACAATTTAAATGTCTACTCTATGGCACAAAAAGTGAGTTATATGTTCTCACAAACAGATGTTTAAGGTTAAAGCTCTAAGTTTTAAATCAATAAAATATATAGACCTACCTCAAACCTAAACAATATTGTCATTTTTAACTGCATTATTAACTGCACAGTTAAATCGCAATTAATCATATTTTGATGGTATATTACAACAAACATTAAATACAAATCATCATATAGATTTTTTCATTATACTTTCTCAAAGAACTTGCAAGAAATTGATTAGTCATCACCTATTATAATTATTTAAATATGTATGCATGTATGTCCATTTGTATTTATTTTCTTTTGAGTTTATTAGACACATTTTTATAGGTATTATACAAGTATATGTATACATGTGAACTGGGACTTTTCCAGGTAGGCCGGCTATGAAACAGGGCCGAATGGGTCGCAATAAGCTGAAATTGGCAACCACGTTATGCAGAATGTGCCACAAAACGGCATCGCAATAGGGGGCAGCGATATGGAGAAAAGGACAGAGTCATAAAACAGGTCGCTGTCAGATCAACAAATAGAGAAGCAGTTTTCTACCGCGGCTAAGCAAGAGGGGAGTCCAAGTTACCTTACAATAAAGCCAGGCACTGACTGAGTGTGAGTGTGGGGTATAAGTGCACATCCAAACGAGATTGTAATGAACTGCAGGTGTGTGATTAACACTCAGGCGAGTGAGAGCAGGTGACTGACGGTGAGGGAGTGATCAGTGCGCTCGCGAAAGTAACAGACTGCAGCTTGCTGAACAGCCAGGTCCTTCTCAGTCTCTATCACGCACACACTGGGTCTTATTAGGGCTGTTTCGCTTTTGACAGTGGTTCAAATGAAAGTGATTGAGTGTTTTCGGGAGATGCGAAGAGATACAGCAGCTTGCCAGGATTTCTCGTACACAGTGGCTGCCAGTGCATTTTAAGTCTAGGCTTTCAGTGCAATTCATGCCATTAAGTAAACACCATTTTACAATTAATAATACACCCTATGCCTATGGACATCATACATTACAACGCAGCCAACTAATAATACCACTTGACATTTTTAAAACACATCCATGCATGAAAGGGACATATACTAAAGACCACACCCACCAAGAATAAATAAATAAATCTGATTGGCTGATGAATCTGACAATCTGACTTTAGATGCCTATTCATTTCCACCGTTGAGGTTGGAGCCAGTAGCCAGTTTTTGTTTTTTTTTCGAAATAAAATTTTTTAAAGTAATTTTTGTAAATGTATTTTAAGTATATGTGTGATTAACATGCATGATAACATGTAATATATAAATCATTATGTGGGAGGAAATTATCTTCCTTTTCATCCCTTGTCTCGTCAAAAGTCCCGACCACAACCGACTGTGCATGCTTGGGACGTTTTTTCTAACGCCACTCAGTGGAGCTGTCACAACCAATGCTGACACATGATTTTCACATGTGCAAAAGCAATCTAGCCAATCAGTGGCCTCGATATTATGGCCTGAGAGGTGCTGAGAGAAGCACCACGTCACGTTCCCTCTCCCCATCATCTCATTGGACGACTGACAGTCTCTGCCAATAGATTTTAATGCTATACCAATGATGAACGTGGACACAGGAGCAGGATCTCAGCTGCCCAGTCTGCCCCCAAATTCAGTAAGATCTCTTCAGCAAAATCCATTTGAGAGGAGATCTTTGGTGGAGAAACTACAGGTAAAAGAGCTTGGCCCAGATCAACCTGACATCAACATGAAACAAAAGGCTAGTGAAAAGAGCAAAACGTACACGCGATGCTTCTCCCATACTTGGTACAGCAAAAAGGCTTGGCTAGTTGTATGTAGTCATGCAAATGCTATATTTATTTTTTTAGCCAGAGAAAGTGGAGAAAAACATTAGTGAGAATTTTCACTGGGTTTGTTCCTGTCAGGCAGCAGATGCTCTAACCCCGCCCCCACCATATGTAGAGCCTGTAAGGCTGAGTAGCCTGTCAGGAACAACTCGTGACACCTTTCTCCTATCATGTGAGGTTTCAGAAAGTTAAAGAAATGGATACTGCATTAGTTGCATTATTTATTTATTTTTCAATGGGTTAAACAAAACCTATTAATCGCAGAAATGAACGCATTAAATATCCCAGCCCTAATCCAAAAATGTAATGTCTTTTAAGTCTTTATAAAATAACTTATTAACCTTCACTTTGGGGGGAAAAAATATATATTATAGTGAAGTTTAGGGGTAGTCTTCTACATTAATCAAACTAAGTGTGTACAATGAACAGTAGATAAATGGATTGTAACAAATGGAAAGCTTGTGTGTGTTTGAGCTGGAGTTGTGTTTCAGTTCCAAGATGTGACAAATGAGTGTGCATGTTATGAGATTTACTGGAGAGAGAATCAGGACATAAATTAGACACCTGGATCAAAATGCATATCTGTTGTTTCCAAACATGTTTTGCCATTTTGATTTTCACATACCTAATCTGATATTATGTAATGTAATATAATCTCCATAATAATTTAACTGTGATTATGTGTGTTTGTAGTGAGTGATTTTGTGTGTGTGTGTGTGTGTGTGTGTGTGTGTGTGTGTGTGTGTGTGTGTGTGTGTGTGTGTACTAGTTGAGTGCATGTCTTAATGCCTCTGTTAGTCATCTGTAATATGGTGTTCTGCTTCAGTAGGGCTACAGACAAGACAAGCACCATAGACAAATGCTCCTGTACATTTTCAAATGCATGCTTTCTCTCTCTCTCTCTCTCTCTCTCTCTCTCTCTCTCTCTCTCTCTCTCCTCTCTCTCTCTCAACACAGACACACCCACACAGACACACCCACACACCAGATTTAACACACACACACACACACACACACACACACACACACACACACACAAATAGCTTCAGTGAAAGGTTTGCAATCCCTTACAAAATTGTGATTGTAAAAGATCATTCTGATGTTCATTGTTGGTAGGTAGATACAATGGCTCACATCCTGGAGATTGTGACTGTCGTCCAATGTGCTTCACTGAGTTTGTGAATCAGAGTCTTGTGTGGCTTGTTAAAGAGTTTTGTTGGAAAATTTCTGTTGTGTGAAGATATGTGTTTCCGTTAGGGATGTGCCCTAAGTTGAATACCTTGTTCGTAAAGGCACGAATCATGAACATTTTAACATACACATTTAAAAGTACAAGGATAAAGCAACATTTTCAGTTAATTGATTTCAGATCGGATAGGCACGGTCTCTGTTAATTGTGCATGTCTGGAGCTTGTCAAGTGTAACATTAATTAAGATATATCATCATATACATGGTCCACTTCTTAAAACCTCTATGTTAATGTATCACATGATTCACACGTAATGATTCCCATTTATTTATTTATAGCCAAATCCTGAGCGCAATGTTAAATTCCTTAAGTGATTTCATCTCGGAGCTTGTCTATCTTTTGACCACATTTATATACACATCAGCGATTAAGGTTATTAACTGGTTAAGACTTTGTTCCAGAAAAAGTTAAAATGCTCCATAAAAGTTAAATGCTCCATAGAATAGGGCCTGGGTAGCTCAGTGATGCTGACTACCACCCCTGAAGTCACTAGTTTGAATCCAGGGCATGATGAGTGACTCCAGCCAGGTCTCCTAAGCAACCAAATTGGCTCAATTGCTAGGGAGGGTAGAGTCACATGCAATGTTAAAGATTTTCTCATCAATCAGTAACATTATTTTAGTATTTTTATTTTTGTATTATTATTTAACTAAAGAATGGTGTCCTATCGTAAAATTTGCTTATACATTTATGTGAATTTCAACTGTTTGTAGGCTATGTTGATTTTATTGTAATTTATTTTAATGTTTCAATTTGTATTTATTATTTACTGCAAATATGCTTGACATTTCACATTTTACTTGACACCTCCTGCCTCCAGAATAATGTTGTTATAAATGAACAGATGGACGAAAATTCTGTTTCATGCTGATATTAATATCTGAAATATCAGCAGAAACCACAACATATTCCACAGTTGATGCGGCCTAAAAATTCAGCTTCAACTGGTAAGAAAAAAATACTAAAATCATGTTTTTTTAATAATTGTATATAATAATAATAATAATATAATTATTATTATTAGGCTATTATTATGAAAAGGCATATACAAGTAATATTGTATTAATTGAAACTATAAGAGTAACACTTAAAAATGGGCATTTCATTTAGGTTTGATGCACTTCTGTTTTAAGTGCATCAAGTCATATGCACAGATACAGAAAATGGCTTCGCTGCACACCACTAGTTTTCATATGTTTTTTGTAGCTCATTTTTGATGATACATTTCATCAATTGGGGTTTATGAGAACGCATGCACATCTCACGTGTGTACACTGATTCACACTAGTTTTTTGAGGTGTTTTAGTAAATGAGTGTACATTTGTACCTGTTTGTGTGTGAGAGAGAGAAAGTCAGAGTGTCGCATTGCTTCCTTTGGCCTATGAATACTAAGCTGCAGAGTGAGTGCCTGAACAATTCCCATAGGAGACCCAAGAGAGCTGTGAAGAAACCACTTCTGCTGTTACACACATGCATTTTTTGACTCTGTCACTCTGTCAGACACACACACACACACACACACACACACACACACACACACACACAAAAATAAATAAATAAATATATATATATATATATATATATATATATATGAAGTTATTAATCATTTATTTTGAACTGACTGAATGATAAAACAGTGATATGACTATTGCTTTATTAGTATCATATTACATAGATGTTACCTGTTAATAAAGGCTTTATTACACAGAATAAAAATGTCTTGGATGCCAAATAATGAGGCAGCTTTTCAAAAGCATGCATATCTCTGTTGCAAACACCAAAATACTCATCAATTCATACACACACAAAAAGAGAACTATTTATTTATTTATATTAATATATACAGTATATCACAAAAGTGAGTACACCCCTCACATTTTTGTAAATATTTGATTATATCTTTTCATGTGACAACACTGAAGAAACGACACTTTGCTACAATGTAAAGTAGTGAGTGTACAGCTTGTATAACATTGTAAATTTGCTGTCCCCTCAAAATAACACAACACACAGCCATTAATGCCTAAACTGCTGGCAACAAAAGTGAGTACACCCCTAAGTGAAAATGTCCAAATTGGGCCCAAAGTGTTAATATTTTGTGTGGCCACCATTATTTTCCAGCACTGCTTTAACCCTCTTGGGCATGCAGTTCCCCAGAGCTGCACAGGTTGCCACTGGAGTCCTCTTCCACACCTCCATTACGACATCACGGAGCTGGTGGATGTTAGAGACCTTGTGCTCCTCCACCTTCTGTTTGAGGATGCCCAACAGATGTTCAATAGGGTTTAGGTCTGGAGACATGTTTGGCCAGTCCATCACCTTCACCCTCAACTTCTTTAGCAAGGCAGTGGTCATCTTGGAGGTGTGTTTGGGGTCGTAATCATACTGGAATACTGCCCTGCAGCCCAGACTCCGAAGGGAGGGGATCATGCTCTGTTTCAGTATGTCACAGTATGTCTCTCCCCAGTCCCGGCAGCACTCATGCAGCCCCAGACCATGACACTCCAACCACCATGCTTGACTGTAGGCAAGACACACTTGTCTTTGTACACACTTGTCCTCATCTGGTTTCCGCCACACACGCTTGACACCATCTGAACCAAATACGTTTATCTTGGTCTCATCAGACCACAGGACATGGTTCCAGTAATCCATGTCCTTAGTCTGCTTGTCTTCAGCAAACTGTTTGCAGGCTTTCTTGTGCATCATCTGTAGAACAGGCTTCCTTCTGGGACGACAGCCATGCAGACCAATTTGATGCAGTGTGCGGCGTATGGTCTGATCACTGACAGGCTGACCCCCCACCCCTTCAACCTCTGCAGCAATTCTGGCAGCACTCATACGTCTATTTCCCAAAGACAACCTCTGGATATGACGCTGAGCATGTGCACTCAACTTCTTTGGTCGACCATGGCGAGGCCTGTTCTGAGTGGAACCTGTCCTGTTAAACCGCCGAATGGTCTTGGCCACTGTGCTGCAGCTCAGTGTCAGGGTCTTGGCAATCTTCTTATAGCCTAGGCCATCTTTATGTAGAGCAACAATTCTTTTTTTCAGATCCTCAGACAGTTCTTTGCCATGAGGTGCCATGTTGAACTTCCAGTGACCAGTATGAGGGAGTGTGAGAGTGATGACACCAACTTTAACACACCTGCTCCCCATTCTCACCTGAGACCTTGTAACACTAACGAGTCACATGACACCAGGGAGGGAAAATGGCTAATTGGGCCCAAATTGGACATTTTCACTTAGGGGTGTACTCACTTTTGTTGCCAGCGGTTTAGACATTAATGACTGTGTGTATATATATATATATATATATATATATATATATACTGTATATATGCACAGTATATAGTAATTATATGTACAATAGTAATGGATATATACAAAATCTGTTTAGATTCTAAATAACAATCGACTGGATCACAGGCAACATGCATTCATACACAAACGTTGGGTTTCCATGTTTTATGGGGACTTTCCTTAGACATGATGGTTTTTATGCTAAACAAACTTTATATTATATCCCCTAACCCAAACCCTATCCCTAAACCTAACCTTCAACGAAAACTTTCTGCAATTTTAAATTTTCAAAAAACATAATTTAGTATGATTTATAAGCTGTTTTCCTCTTGGGGCCTTTAAAAGTTGCATCTCAAAGCGCTTTACAACAGAATTATTGGAGGGATGTATTGACCTTCATCTGTTGTCTGGTATTCAATACTGTCCCTGTTTGAGTGCAAGAATACAGGATTTTTATTAGTCATAATGTGCTCTCTTACTGATGAGGTCAGATGAAAAATCATATTTTAAAGATTTTGTCTGATGTCAGCACTGAGTCATGGATGTGCAAATAAGCTTATTGTTTGCATAATAGCTAGTCATTTTTATTTTCAGGTACTGTGTACACTAGTTTGTTACGTTTGTGGTTACAATCTGTGTACAATTAATGGATAAAGAGATAATTAAAATTGTTGGTGAACTGTGTTAAAAACTTGACCTCATCTAAAAATTTTATATTCACACGGGCTATTCTTTTGTTTCACAGAGATTTTAATTATGTGTTTCAGCTACACTTATTGCAAGGACACTTGCAGACAACATAAAGCCTATTTGTTCCTTTTTTTATCCCCATCTGTCGCTATGACTGAACAAAATGAATGTTCTGTGTTTGAACTCCTGCGTTTGTGAATTTAACCCTGAAAGGTTCAAAACCAGTTCCAAACTGGTTAAGCAAAAGTAAAGCTCTCTCTTTAAAAGTTAATTTCTCCTCTAAACATCCATATTTTCCTCACTCTTCTATCTCTCTCCTTAGTTCCCCCTTTTTCAGCTTTTTTCCTCGGTTTTGCTTGTTGTTTTAAGTAGGTATTAGATAGGACAACTCTTGCCTTTGGCAATATTGTGCTGAGCTCTCTAAATTTCAATTCACCAGTGTGTCACAACCCGACTGATCCGTCCAGAGCCTCCTACCCAAAGCACACACACACACACGCACACACAAATACATTCATGCGAAAGCCTTTTATGTTGACTCCGATATGACAAGAGAGAAACAAGGCAGTGACCCTTGTTTGGCATAACACACACCCACCCACACACAATGTGTTCATAGATGATGAACACTGGCTTTAATATGAGCATTCATAGACATACACACACACAAATGCACTTTAACTTCCCCGCAGGCTACATGTTCTGTGCTCTGTCTATCAGTGCACACAGTGTGGTGGTAGAGGAGACAAAACCCCTGACTCTACAGTAAGAAAGAGAAGAAAAGAACAATCACTCATAAGGATAGAAAAGAAAACAATGTCCTTTATTGATTTCCCAACACCACTTCAACCACCACCGGAGGGCAGTATGCGTGTCACCACAACAGCCGTCATTATGACTGATGCATCAATGCATGAGGTGGGTAGTAACTCGTTACATTTACTCTGTTACATTTACTTGAGTAACATTTTGGGGAAAATGTTACTTTTAGAGTAGGCTTAAATGTGGGTACTTTTTACTCTCACTCAATTAAATTTCTAATTATTTTTTTTTTACTTTTACTTCTTTACAATGTGTGGCGTTACTGTTGTTACATTACTGGGTTTAATTTGAATGAATGTGTAATTTATTGAGAGATTACTGAATGGGACATTTGCGAGAGCAGAAGTTCACACAGCTGCGTGTGATGAGATGCTCTCAGAGACTGTCACTCAAGTCTTCAGTGCATCAGCATTAAACTCTTCAAAGTGAAACACTTACTTCGCTCCACACAGTCAAAAAATAGAATTGTTCCGTCATGCAATGCCTTCTTTTAACACCAACAAGCTGATATTTCAAGTTTTAATCACAGCTCCTACTTCAGGCAGCACGCTGAGGTAAATTTTGGCTCTAATTCTAATGCGGGCTTTTCTGTGTAATGAGAGGTCATTTTCAGGGTGACAATGTAACTGGGCTCTTATGACATCAGTTTTTAAGAGTACATTTTTAAATCAGTGCAACAATATATCACTGTGCTTGGTCCCGCATGTCATAAGCAGTATTTATGCATTTACTCCGCACCCTCGCGGGGGTACTGGAAACTATTGCAGCTACTTCAGGCAGATTAACTGTATAGATCCATGTAAACATCCAAGTTAAGTGTAAATTACTGCCATTCACCTGATCAACAACTGGAGCACGTGCACAGCGAGGCGCGATGGCGCGAGGCAATCGTTGCAACGAGAGTAGCTGTGTCTGCAATCGTTCACTCATTAAAAATTTCCTATATAGTGATTGGCAGTTAGTGCACTATATCTCAGCAGTATGTGAACGAAATGAGTGAATTCAGATGAGTGAATGAGTGTCGGAGCTCTGGGGCTGGTGCAGAAACGTCACATATGAAATTATAAAATACTTGGGCCTTATTTGTTATTCTTATTAAATAATATATTAATACAATAAATCTTCATTCTGTTTGTAATTTTTAAAATATACTGTGTGTTAATATAAAGCGTAAACACATTTGATCAAATAAAGAGTACATTTTAAAATGTATGTGTATGTTTTGTCTCTCTATATGTTATTATGTTATTTTAATCCAGTGATGATTTGTCAAAAATTAATTTACTACATTCAGCATTAAATAAAACATTGCAGTAGTGATTGAAGCAGTAAACTCTTAGCTCATACGTCTTGCCCACGGTAGTTTGTGGGAAATGAACCGTCACAGACTGTACTTGAAATGTACATTTGAAATTAGAGTGCATAGTGGGTAAGAATGAGTAAACAAAATTAGGGAACGAGTGGCTCACTCAGAATTTAGTATCTCCTACAAAATAGCGAAAATTCGAAATAGTGCACTATTAGTGGATAAGGGGTGGTTTCAGACACAGCGAGTGTTCCACGATCGGGGTTGGTGCCCTACGTAGGCTGCATGCTCTGCATTTAGAGAGTGGCAGTACTGCGGTACAGAACTAACAATCTAAATACTTGCAACACTGAAAACTGTAACTAAACTGAAATAAGAATCCACACAGGACTTTAAAAGCAATGAAATAGCAAAAGATTGCATTATATTTCAGCATTATATATAATGTCCTTGTGGGACATTTTCATGTTTTCACTGTAATAATTACTAAAAATATTTCAAAAACTCTCTTCTCATTGACATATTCATCCAGATCTGACAAGAACCCTTAAAGGGAGAGTTCACCCAAAAATGACAATTCTCATTATTTACTATGCAATCCCAGATGTGTATGACTTTCTTTCTTCTGCTGAACTTAAATTAGGAATTTCTCAGCTCTGCAGGTCCATACAATGAAAGTGAATGTGTGGCAAGGCAACATTTTAAAGCTAAACAAACAAACAAACACAAGTCTGAATAAAAATAATCCATAAGACTCTAGTGGTTAAATCAGTGTCTTCAGAAGTGATGTGATAGGTGTGGATGAGAAACAGAGAAACAGAACACTTTCACATTCTTCTTGTGTTTTTGGTGATTCACATTCTTCTCTACATATCGCCCCCCCCCTGCTGTCTAGCAAAAAATTACAAATATTGTATCACCCACACCTATCATATAACTTCTGAAGACATGGATTTAACCACTAGAGTCTTATGGATTACTTTTATACTGCCTTTATGTGTTTTTTAGAGCATTACAAATTTGGCCTACAAAGCTAAAATAATCTTTTAAAAATCTGAATTTGTGTTCTGCAGAAGAAAGGAAGTCATTCTCATCTGGGATGGCATGAGGGTGAGTAAATGATGAGAGAACTTTAATTTTTGGGTAAACTATCTCTTTAAAGTGATAGCTCAGCCATAATTTAATACTCTGTCATCATTTCTCTACCCTCATGTGGTTCCAAACCAGTGTGAGGCTTTGTATTATGTGGAACACTAAATATGTTAGACAGAATGTTAGAGACTGACTCGGTCAACATTCACTTTCAAAATATATTTATATATATATAAACATTCACTGAAAGTAAATAGTGACTCAGGCAAACATTCTGTCTAATATCTCCTTATTGTGTTGCATGGAAGAAAGAAAGTCATACAGGTTTGGAACAACATGATGGTGAATGATGACAGAATTTCCATTAATAATAATTCTGTAATACATGTTTAATGTGTATTATGTAATGAATATAGGGGAGTAAACTTCTATTATTTAATTTGTGAAAGTAACGAGTTACTCTTTTAATTGGATACTTTCTTACTCTTACTCAAGTCATTATTTATGTTTTTACTTTTACTTGAGTACAGTTTTTGGCTACTCTACCCACCTCTGCTCAACAGTTGTGGTCCTAACTCATTTGGTGCCCTGGGCGAGATCAGGGATAATCCTCTGATAAAGGCCGATGACAGACGGTGGTGCGAGGAGAGAGAGATAGTTTACGGACATGTCCTTCATGTGTGTGTTTGTGTCGTTTATTTAAGTTTATTATTAAAATATTATTCATATTTCCATTGAATACGTTGCACCGGTGCCGAAATCTGGGAAGGAGGAGGGATGCCCGTCGCGGAGTCCTCGACACTGCCGTCCACCCAGGGGAGCACCGCTGCCATCCACTGGGGGAGGAAGTAGACCGACAGCCCGGACGCGGTGAACGGCCGCCGTCTGCAAGGCGAGTGGGGACTGGACTCCCCGACCGCCTGGAGCGATGGAGCCACTGCCAGGGGCTGAGGAGAGCCCTGCCATCCCCCAGAAACACGGAGGGGTCGGAGGAAGACCGCCGTCCGCGAGGGGAGGAGGGAGTGTTCCCCGACCGCCTGGAGCGGTAGGGCCGCTGCCAGGGGTGGAGAAGTGCCCCACAAGTCGCCAAGAACACGGAGTGGCGTTCTGACCGCCGGGGGTCGTGAGTCTGACTCCGGGCCGCCTGGGGAGAAGCGGCTGTCGTCCGCCTGAGAGGGTGGAGAAGAGATCGTGCCATGCAACGGTGTATCGGAGAACTGAAAACTTTTTTTTTCATCTCTCTCTACTCTCTCTCTCTTGTTCTGCGTTGGCCTTTTCCCTCTCCTTTAAATTTTACAGTGTTTTTTGGGGGGGGGTACTACACTGTTACAGGAAGTACCCCCCATCTTAATTATTCCTGTTTCCCTCCCCTTGTCCCCTCCCTCGTCCAGGTAGATGGGAATGACCTGCCGGCAGACCAGGCTTAAAGCACACCCTCCACCAGGGAAAGAGGGGGGGTGTACGTCAGGCCGGGGGCTCCCCAGTCTGAGAGAACGAGGGAGGAATGTGGCAGGGTGGAGGGCGGGGCCGGGTTGTGATTATACACACCCGGTCCCTTATCAGGCTAATTAAGCCTCCGAGAGGGATAAAGGCCAATGAGAGTGGTGCGAGGAGAGAGAGATAGTTTACGGACATGTCCGTCATGTGTATGTTTGTGTTTTTTAAACCCTCCGATTGGCCCCATTTATTTCCATTATAAGTGCCCCACTGTTTTTTTTTAAGAAAAGGAGGGACGAGTCAAAATAAGTTTCACGGTAAACAACATTATGCCACAAATACTATCAATTTAGCTTTACCTAAAGTCTATCAACTTAAAGACTTTCTCCTATCCCAGCTTACTATGCATATATGAATTTGGAAACCTGTTTTGACAACAATCTATATTTTTGCAATTGCGTTCGGTGGCTCTAGTGGCACATAAATTACAAACTTCAGCTTTAAGAACAGCATTACATACTGTAAAGTAACACAGTAACAGTTCTGGCTTCTGTCCAAGTGTGTGGGGTTGGTTTTACTCACAGGGTCCCATGGGAGACTGGGGACCCAGGGGCTACTGCCCTACATGCCCAGTTGGTAACCCTGCCCTCAGTACAGTGCACTGCTTGGAAATAGTTACCCGCTATGATTCTCATTTTCAAAAACGGGGCAGGCAGAACATAGAAGGGGTGCAATCTTGTCAAACTGCTGGGTATGAGCTATGGAGTAGAGTGAGCTAAGAGCTTTGTGCGGGGGCGGTGCTGCGTCGCCCTAGAGAACGCTGGCGCCCTAAGCGGTTGTCTTTGTCGTCTATGCCAGAATCTGCCACTGATCCTCATGCACTCATAATAGTGATGAGGATGAATTCAATGCAGTGCTTTATGTCTTTGTCATTTATTTTGTTTCTAGCCCACCAGTCAAAATAGGACTGCAGTGTATTTTGTTGTTATTGCACTGATTTGGTATACTGCGTATTTCATGGATGTTAAAGGAGTATAACCTCCCCACATCATTCATCTCAAAATAACCGAATTTCGCTGTTACAAAAGTCAACATGTCTAAGATTATAGTGTGTCTGTCACTTTAAATGGTTGTATGATCGTTTAAAGATTAATAACCCATCTCTTGATCTTTTTTTATATTTAACAAAGCACCGCAAGGGTATTTAAAGCAAGAGAGACCTGCTTCAGGAGAGGTTTTGCATGCTACATATTCCCTCATGCCAAATATGTAACGCTGTCTTTCTTTTGCTTTATCTTCTCCTTTATCCTCCTCCTCCTCTTTCTCCTTCTCCATCTCTCCCTCCCTCTCCCCTTCCCTTATTCTCTATCTTGCTGTTTCTCCGGTCTAGTGCCTTGACCTTGACACCCACTTTTCACACTCTCCCTTGTTTTCCCTCTGCACAGTTCTCAACACATCTTCATGTCTTTATCCGCCGTGATATCCAGATAATAATTGCCAAGATTAACCATGAAATTGCTTTTGTTAAATGCTTAATATTCTGTTCTGTTCTTAATGAGCCTTTGGAGAGTCTGTCTGTGGATTTTATCTTTATTCATCTTTATTTCTCTTGTTAATCTCAGTTTAGTCCATGTTAAATCTGTTCAATCTGTTCAATCAGCGATTCTCGGCTCCTCCCTGTTAGTGCAGGACCGGCTGTTGTGAGGTCAGCACACTTTGATCCTTCTGCTATCTGAAGCCTGACACCATGTCTGCACTGCATGCTTGCAGTTTGACATGATAACACTAGAATGCATCCATTATAATCAATGAAGCTGCAAGCATGCAGTAATGTTTAATGGGAGTGCTCCAGTTTGTTGCACCACATCGTTAGCAATGGTGATTGGTGTGAGAATTGATTTAATTAAAAAGCCTGCTGTAAAAGCCCACAATGCATTTACGGTAAAGTGTTTTGTTGTCCTGTGAGTTACACAAATAAATTTCGACTAAACTTGTGATATTTCAGATAGGCCTATTGATTTTTTACTTTTTAGCCACACATCTTTCTGTAAGTAAATGGTCTGTCCCAAAGGAACAAGAGCAAGCCCCATCTAGCAAATGCCATAACTTCACCATTATGGGGCCAAAAAGCAAATTCCTCCTTGGATGGTTGAAATGTAGCTGTTAATATGGACAGAAATTTGTTTTTGCAAGCAACATTTAAATAGCAAATATTCTATTATTTGATGGTAGATGTTTAGCCAGTCCCTAGTATATTTTTTTTCTTTTTGCTGCAAACTTACACTGGCAGGACAGTCACTATAGTGAAGTTCTGGGACTGTGCGTGTTCTTGTTGTGCCATCAGTCGATCAGCGCAGGCAGGAAGTAATTTTTCTGTGGCTCTAGAGTGAAAAGTTACATGGCTTTTATGGCTCAGCTGATTGGACACAATTTTCTGAGTCAGAATTGAATGCCTACGAGCAAAGTTGGCAGTATGTAGGTCCTCGTATTCCGGAGGTGCATGAGACAATTACCATTGAGACGAATGGGAATGATAACAGATCGATCTCTCCAGGTATAGGCCTTAGTTTAAATGAAGTGTGAGAGTTGAGCTAACTAAATAAACTTACTTTAAGAGCAAGAATGTCTTGAATGTATTTAAAGTGTTTTGTAGAATTGTAATATGGGATTATAATAACACACAAACAACTTTTGACTAAGATGGTAGTATTTCAGATGTTGATTTCTGTAGGTGTGTGGTCTACCCATTTTGATGTACTGATATATTAAAGTGATAGTTCACCCAAAAATTAAATTCTCTCATCATTTATTCACCCTCATGCCATCCCAGATGTGTATGACTTTCTTTCTTTCTGCAGAACACAAATGATGATTTTTAGAAGAATATTTCAGCTCTGTAGGTCCATACAAAGCAAGTGAATGGATGACAAAATTTTGAGGCTCCAAAAAGCACATAAAGGCATCATAAAAGTAATCCATATGACTCCAGTGTTTTAATCCGTAACTTCAGAAGTGATGTGATAGTTGTGGGTGAGAAACAGATCACTATTTCACTATTATCCCTGACCAGTAGGGGGTGAAATGCATGAAGAATGTGAATCATCTTAAGCACTAGAAGAAGAATGTGAAAGTTAAAGTGGAGATGTTAAGAAGGAGAATTTATATTAAAAAAATTACTTAAATATTGATCTGTTTCTCACCCTCACATATCACGCTTCTGAAGACATTGATATTGATATTTTTTGGAGCCTACCAACTTGCATTGTATGGACCTACAAAATTCTCCCAAAACATTTTATTTGAGTTCAGCAGATGAAAGAAAGCCAGACACATTTGCAATGGCAAACGGGTGAATAAATTATTTTTTTTTTTGCGTGAACTATCCCTTTAAGTTTTAATTTTGTCTGTATTACTCAGTATTCCAGACAATAAAGTAAAGTAAAAAGAAAGAAAGAAATTCCATAGAGAACTTAAGATAAATAAAAAATAATCCTAACTGTATTTGTTGCATGCTTTTATGTCATTTAATGACTTCCTAGCTCCTGGAACCAGCTTAGAAAAAACATCTAACGTTTTACTGTAGCCACTCAACATTAAGTGCACATTACCTGCTGGGAGATGATGGCGGTGGACTTTGGGAGAAGAGCAGATAATAGGATTACGTTGGAAAGCAATTTTGCATTAATACTTCGCTTCAACACTACTGTAGATGTCAAGTCATTCGGCTACGTTTTGAAATATCATTCAGAAAGGCAACCTAAAGGATTAATTAAATTTCTTATTAAAAATATAGTTCATGAAAACTTAATTGATTAGACCATTCTGAGTACATTAGCTTTGAATGGTCTAAATATAGCCGTGAAAATTGTATACGCAGTGAAATCGTTTCTATGGCATCCACACACATGGTTTGAAAGTGTTTACGAATGTTAAAAAACTCTTTTGAAAATGTTCTTTTGGATTTTTCCCTTATCAGTGTTTAGAGTAGGGACAGTAATTGCCTGGTGAATCAACTCTGTACAGTGTTTTGATAAGCAAAAAAATATTGATGTTTGCAGTGGTCCTCTCTCTCTCTCTCTCTCTCTCTCTCTCTCTCTTTCTTACACACAAACACACTCTACCACCAATGTACTGACCATAAACCACACCAATCCCCCATGTCCACCCCGTCAAGTGAGTTACTGGCCATGTTTTAAATCAGTGTGATATACAAACAGCCCAACAAGCTCATGCCAAGTGTGAAAGTTGGGTGTTTCTTCAACTATGGATTTAGATCTTAATGGTTTATTTATATATATATATATATATATAATGCAAACAAAGAGTGAAATAAGCATACATAATTTCTTTGACAGAATTCTCCAGTGATAAATGTAGATCCACTGTTGAACATTGTTAGTAGAGAAATGAAATAAACTTGAACATTTGAAAAGTGTATTTTAGGAGAATTTAATTTCTTAAAGTCTACAGCACCAAAAGTGCCCATACTTAAAGAAACACCCAGTTGCGATTTGTTGCATAGTTCCCTGTGTCAGCGTGTCTATGTCCATACATGGCTGTGTCCAAACGCTTGTGTTAAAAAGAAGGAGAGTAAACTAGACGGAGCCACAAAGATTGAAAGAGACAGAAAAAATGACAATGATGGATGAGTCGTCCACTGATTTAGAGAAAGAGTGAGAGAGGCCAGACCAATAAACATAATAAAGAGAAAAAGAAGCGCAGCTGATTTAAAGTAGACATATAAATCTCTAGATTCATGTCTGAGCGGGCCATGCATTCTTTCGTCCCCTGTGGCAAGACACTATAGACGAAGCACTCTAATTTAATCTCTTGGCCGATCTTGTCAGAGTGCATTATGACACAAGACAGATCATAACTAGAGTTCAGAGATTGTTGATTAATAGTCAAGTGGCAAAAAAGCAGGGGGTGAAGGGTTTAGAGAGAGAGTACGGAGCCATATTTCATGTGATATTACTGTGGTAATTTTGTGTGTATGTGTGTGTGATAGTGTATATTAGGGGTTGGGGCCAGGGGTGGACTTGGTCTAACAAGTGGCCCTGGATTTTCTGGCCCAGTACGGCCCACCAAACCCGGCCCACAACACACCACTCCATAACACACCAGCTCATTGATTTCCTTTTCCGGCTCAATTAAAAAAAATTGTGTTTGAAAAAAAAAGAAATTTCTAGTGACTGCTAGTCATAACAATGGGCCCCACAGTGAAAAAATTGTCAAAACTTTAAAACATATAAAACCACCATAAATGTGATGAGTGGATTTTTTTAGAGAAAGCACTAAAATAAGCACTTTATAGCTCAGAAAAATTACATGTCCAAAAACGTTTTTCCCAACATACAGATGTTAGGTTAATATGTACATGAAAGTACAAGTGTGTATTTTAGATGCTGTGACAAGTCAGCATTCCTTTAAAGTTTTTAAAGATTTTAATCACCTTTCAACTTTTTTCTAGACTTGCAAATAAACATTTTATATTTACATTTCACCCCATGCTTCCTGTAGCAATTGCCATGGATGTGGCAGTCTTGCACGCACCTTAAAGTCTAGCTGATCCCACAAAACCTCAATGGGGTTAAGATCCAAAACACTCTTTCCAATTATCTGTTGTCCAATGTCTGTGTGTCTTTACCCAATCTAACCTTTTATTTTTGATTTGCTGTTTCAAAAGTGGCTTTTTCTTTTTAATTCTTCCCATGTGTCTTCTCTTTACTGTTGTACATGAAACTGGTGTTTAGCGGGTAGAATTCAATGAAGCTGTCAGCTGAGGACATATGAGGCTTCTATTTCTCAAACTAGAGACTCTGATGTATTTATTCTCTTGTTTAGTTGTACATCTGGCCTTCCACATCTCTTTCTATCCTTGTTAGAGCCAGTTGTCCTTTGTCTTAGAAGACTTTGTATGAAATCTTCAGTTTTTTTGCAATTTCAAGCATTGTATAGCCTTTATTCCTCAAAACAATGATTGACTGATGAGTTTCTAGAGAAAGCTGTTCTTTTTGTGTCATTTGTTAACTAATATTGACCTTAAGACATGCCAGTCTATTACATACTGTGGAAACTCAAAAACAGAGACAATATTAAGCTTCATTTAACAAACCAAATATGTGTTTGATATATTGGCAAGTGAATTGCTAGTACCAAACTAACAATTTAGCATGATTACTCATGGATAAGGGTTGGAGTGATGGTTGCTGGAAATGGGCCTGTCTAGATTTGATCAAAAATGACTTATTTTTACATCAATAATGTTCTGACTATACTTTGTGATCAGTTGAATGCCAATTTGGTGAATTAAATTACCATTTTGCATTATTCAGCAAGCCACACTTCAGATCCCTGCAGTATGAATAAATTATGCAAATTACTATGTACTGCTCATAGCTTTACTCTTTGCAGATTTTATATATATAGTTATGTTATTTGTTGAAACTTCCAGTTATTTGCCATTTTGCAATTATTCAGAACTAATCTTATACTTAATATGTTGTCTATTGTGATTTGCATGTCTAATAATGAGGTCCACGCGAGGTACGACGTTACTGCACGCGCTCGGAAATACGCTATGATGTGTAAGTAGTTTCAATTTCAGTTTTCACAATAAAAGTCAGTCTGTCAGTTTGATTTTAAAGCCTTTTGAATATTCACTCTGCAATGGGGTCCTCTTGGTCATGATGGAGCCCAGGGCGGCCGCCTTTATAGCCTGTAGGATGGCAACGGTCTGGCACAAAATACCCAGCAGCCCACCAGGAAAAGCCCAGTGCTCCCGACAGCCAGTCCACCCATGGCTGGGACAAATGGTGAGAGACAGAGAAAGAGAGAGAGAGAGAGAGACAGAGAGAGACAGAGAGAGAGAGAGTCTGTGCGACAGAGAAAAATAGAAAGGGGAACAGCTCTTTATAATTTTCGTGAGTTGAATGGTTAATGTCATCGAATCGAGGGACACATAAACATCTTCTTCATATATTGAGCCTTTGAAGAGTCTTCAGGCCAATAACAGCAACAAAGTACATTTGCTGTGCATGTGTTTGTGTTTTTGTGTGAGTTTGCTTGTTTGTGGGTTCTGACCTTTAAGTGTATGTGTTTACCCTGCGGATACTGCTAAGCTAGTGAGCTACTCTTTGCAAAATTCTCCACTCTGCAACCTTTACATTTTTTAAATGTTCTAGATCAGGGGTCTTTTTCAGGCCATGACCACTTGGTGGAAAGAGACGAAGCTGGAACCGCCTGTTACATGTTGTATAGCTCTGTGATTTTCATCAGTCTGACCTATAATAGAGTAAACTTTTGTGTATTATAATACTATAGAACCATATCAATGTATTTACATACTTTTTGTATGTACATTTAAAAAGCATGAAAATAATCACTAGTGATGAATTTTAAAGTGGAAGTGGCAGTAAAATAAATAGCTGAACTTGGTTGAAGTTAACCTCAGTTGATAGTGTAAAACAACACAAAAATCTGTGTTGTATTGAGAATGGAATTAAACGGGGCCAATCTGCAAATGTTAAAATACTCACTGTTTCAAAAGTATACCCACAAGATGTAAACAATATGCGTCTTAAAATATTTTAGTGTGATAAAATCTCTTACTAACCTTTTCTGTGTAAAGTTATATCCATTTATAAAACTTTGTTGTCATGACAACATAGTACCATATACTCTGTAATCCTAGCCATTTAAAGGCCTTTGTACACCAAAGGCAACACGATTATGAGAGATGAATTGCCAACAAATGGCCATTGCACATAGGAATTGATGCAAATGATTGCAGTTAACACATTCATGCCTTTAAAATTCATGCCTTTACAATGCATGCTGCTAATCGGAAAGCAATTTTACTCCGATATTTTTGGTGGGGCAAATCAGCTGGTCTGCCCCTTGCCCATCACAGACGAGAAGAAGAACGACAAGTTTACAAGTAAACCAGTTCTCTATCAAGCAGATAAAAAACAAGAAAAAGTATTTCTCTACAAGCTGCGGCAGCAATGACAAGTGTTTTGTTGATTTGCATTTCACTTTCACAGAGTCACATTCACAAACTAATTCAGTTCACGTGTTGGACAAGTTAACTGGCTGTATTATCATCAGTCTGAACCAAGGGGTGATTAGAAAGAACTGACTGTAAAAAAATAATACTAATAGTAAAAACATGTTATCATTTGGAACACGAGTGATATGTCACTGCCATGCATACTATATACTTGTGTTAGTAAAGTAAATTTGTTTAAAATCACTGCATAGTGCACAAACTCACAATGACAAATTGTATCTCATTGCCATGTACATCTACTTGTGTTATACATTTGTTCAAAACCCTCATAACTTGAAAAAATAATGAGTGCTAACATGGACGTTGTCAATTAGAACAATACTGGTTGTATATTATTGCCATGTATCTACTTGTTTTATACATTTGCTCAAAACCCTGAATGATACCAATTAAACGTCATGAAATTTAAATGCTAAAAAGTCTATATTATGTAATCAATAAAACAGATATCTCACCCAACAAAACCCATCTTCAGTCTGACTTATTATTAGATACTTTAAAACTTAATGGCAGCTGTTTATGACCATTAAAGGCATAGTTCACCCAAAAACGAAAATTCTCCCATCATTTACTTACCCTCATGCCATCTCAGATGTGTATGACATTTTGTATTGTGCTGAACACAAACAAAGATTTTTTTCTTCTGAGCCAAGCGTTTGTGCAACAGCAAAGCTGAGTTCACCACTGTTCCACTCACCTCTACTGGCGATAAACACTGCTGTTGGATCTACGGCACATTCCTGCGGCTTTCTGCTCTCTGCACGCTGAACTTCGACAGCATTTTCATTGCCTGAAAGAGTGTTTCTCTTCCTAAAAGAGTTTATTTCCTCTAAAAGAGTTTGAGTTTCCACTCATAAAAGAGCAATACACAACAGGCGTTGAATGTTCCTCGGGCTAGGGCGCCGCTAATAGCCACGTTAGTTGAGATGCGTGACATTGACAAGGTACGCTTTCTCAACGCCCCCGTCTCCCAGATCGGCCTTTTCGGCGACACCGTCGACGACTTCGCCCAGCAGTTTTCGCCGGTGAAGAGGCAGACGGAAGCTAAATCTCACATCATGCCGTGCCACCGCCTTAACGCAGCCCGTGCCCCGTCTGCCTGCCGAGGGTGCCAACCTGCGACTTAACCTGGCAGCTCCGCTTCAAACGGGCCCAGCTGTACACCCGCCGGCTTCTGGACACCCTCTAGGACCCGTGAAGCTCCTAGGAGCCACTGAGATGGAAGACCAGGGCAGTCAGATGTTTGCTCCGGAGCTGGTACCAAGACCACTCTGTCCCCTGGTGCGTAGAACTCTGTAATACGGAACAGCCGACCGGGTGTTCTGCTTGAACCTTGCGCCCTTCACCAAGTTGATCCAGTGCGTTTTCTTTCCCAGGTTAGCCACTAAGCTCTCGCTTCCTGGATACTCTTCCTCCCTAGCCCTCTGGCCGGCGAATTCAGAGGAATTTGCCGTCAAACCCACCACGAGTCGAGTGCTCCATGTTGGGCTTGGGCTCCACAGGCATAGTTCCTGCTTCAGGCAACTCCCTGTGATGTATTTTCTGCGATACGGTCCCCCCGGTCGCCGTGTCTGTAGCAACTCCTCCCTTGTCAGACAGGATCTACCACCGCACCATGTACAGAGATGGCTTGACAACCCCCGTGTGTATTAGCCACAAGTTACCTCCCCCCAGTCTGGGCAGGTTGTGGTCTACGCTGGGCCTTTTCCCCCTGAAATAATAGGAAAATAGTACGCCTTTTCCTTGTAACCTCCGTTCCCCAATGGAAGGAACGAGACGTTGTGTTCCCCTTGCCACGTCACTATCCCTACCACTGTAATGCGCCGTAACCTTATTCTCGGCTCCTCAGTGAAAACCTGTCTCACCCACTCCCCTTTATACCCGTATGTCTGAGGGCGGGGCATGCTAATTCTGTCTGTCAACTTGACTTGGCCTTTTCTCAAGTTCAGAGGTATGCAAGGCTCTCAGAAGAGACCCCTTGTGTCACTACAATCGACACAACGTCTCGTTCATTCCATCGGGGAACGTAGGTTACAACAGAAACCATCATGTTCTTTTTTACTCAAAATCTCATCTTTCACTTTTACACCTGAAAGTCACATGTGGTGCCTGTTTAAAATTAAAGTGGATATTTAGAGTTAAAAAGGACATAAATATTGTTCTATTTCTCACCCGCACCTATCATATCATAAGACATGGATTTAAACACTAGAGTCATTTGCTATTTGCTATAGTGTGCTATTTGGCATGAATGTTCGCTCCAGGTGTCAATGGCTCTTTAGGAATCAGTTGTTTTGATTCAAAATGTTAATCATGGTGAGAAATTGAGGTGAAAATTTGTGTTTTTTATATATTTTTTTTGGTAACATTATGCCAGAAATTGTGTCAATGGAGCGCTGGAATAGTAACACTTAACACTGATTCTTGAGTACTGGGACAAAACAGGCTACAAAACTGGAAAAAAAATTACATAGAAAGGAATTATTTTGGATGAATCTGTCCAACAAGTACCGAGGTATTTATCTACAGCATATTTGAGAGTAACATCCTCTTTCTGTCATATTCTTTACAAAACATTTATTTTTGCCTTGAGAATGTTTTTTCCCTATTACTCACTATAGGTCAACTCCATCAGATAAAAATTACAACAACAATAATAATAATAATAATTTCACATATTTATTATTGACAAATATTTTCAAATCTGGCATTCACTTGATTTCAAACTGATTTCCATGGAAATCTACTGAATTGTCAGTCAGAAAATCAGATTTTGTTGACAGTTAACGGTAGCCCAAAGGTAAGTAAAGTTGTGGGACATGTTTTATCCCACATCTCAATCAGGGTTAACACATATTTTATTTATTTATTTTATTTTTGAGATCAAGCAATAATAGGAGCATCCCCTGCAGTACAGCCTCGGACCCCTAGGAGTTGCAGATTCCCTGTTCTAAGTGACTAATGACTATAATTTTAAAATGTATATTTTTGGAAATATAGCAAAATCATTAGTATATGAGTGGTTTCTTGTATTTACTGCAGCATAATTTGGGTAGCAAACATTGCTTGTGCACTGCAAGCAGGGAACATATGCAAGGGAGCTTGTTAAACATCCATCCTAAGGCGATGTCAGGCCTTTCAATGAATCTTACTAAGCCCCTTCCAGCTCCTGTGACTCATCCCCTGGGACTTGGTGAGAGGAAGGCAGCTCTGCAGAGCATACATAGTTATAGGGTGAAGATAACTGAATGGATATCAAAGGTAAATGTCGCAGTTTGATGAAAATTGTGAATGTGTTTTCTGAGTACAGGCTAGTGCTCTCAACCGGTGGGTCATGACTCAAAAATAGGTCACCACTCTGTTCTGATAGGGTTGTGGATAGTAGAAAAGGCTACGCTAAATGTGAATAATAAGATGCAACTAACCATATAATAATTTGTATGAAAATAAACCAGCTTATCAAGTTTTAAAAGGAAGAAGAAAATGCCTCTTTTGTTGTTGATGTTCAAAAGCCATGTATCTAATCAAACACTCTTTTGGTGCAAATTCAGCTGTCACTTCATAGAAGCCTAGAAGCTAGCCAAATTAGGCAGATGCCAACATGGATGGACAGATTGCATGACATGCCCTCTTTCTCGAAAACCATAAACAAAACTATGCAAGGTAAAATAAAATATAACCCTGGATCACTTGCAGTAAGGATAAGCATGTGTCAACTACCAAGTGATTTGAATGGCGAATTATTGGCAGTCGAGAGCATGAAACCATTGAAATTATAGAGACATTTTGAAACCAAACACTTAAAAGGTTTTCATGGTAATATGAATAAATGACCATTCATTAATTAACGTATTAATAAATTCCAACACACTCTAACAGAGAAATCGTAAGGATTTGTACGAGTTGGTTAAATTGCTTTACAACAGCCAATCATGTGACTCTCCCTTTTCCCCTTCTAAAATGTGACGATTACGTTCTTTCGTCATACATAACCTGCTCTTTCCGCTTCAAATCATGCTTTGGGACTATGCTTATGGTTAGGTTTAGATATGAACTTTTGCTTACTTCCACATTATACATCCAGGATTTGCACGTCTATAATTCATAGAATTCATATTAACGAACTCATGCATTTTATACGAATTGGCCTTCTCGTACAAATTCGTACAACTTCTCAAAAGATTGGGTTGATAAATTCCTATGTTTGATTTTAAGTGCATTTTAGTTAACTTTTTATAATAAACAATTCTTTCATCGCCAATTCATGTCCAATGCAAAATCTGAGTAATTTAGCAAAAATGGTTGAGAACCACTGGTATAGATCACAGGAATTTAAACAAAAAGTGTAGCTACAAGTACATTATGAGGAAGGGACGCTATGAGAACTCTCTAACATGCCATATACAGTATAGCATAATAACAAAATATTATGTACTGAAATTCCAGTGTATTATAATGTATTAAAATTTTGTGCTGTGTGGGAAGAGTGAGTGTATTTTTCATAGACTTTCTGTTCTCTCTGTATCACATTAATTTTTTCTTTCAATTGCATAGACCTTGAGCTGAGTGATAACATATGACAGCGCCTGATGAAGTAAATGCTCTGTACATATTCACAGCACATTAATTGCTGCTGTGACCTTGACTGATCACATAAAAAGCAAGACACACAATGGTTCTTTGAGCAGAGTTTGGGTGTGTATATCTGTGCACACATATGGATGCATTATTTTTGTGATGTTACTGTGCTCCATAGACTGAAATGATAATTGGGCCTCTGTGGATTTGCAAGTTCCAGCAGCCAGAGGGCATTAGCCAGGTGGGGCTAAATTAGGCTTAAAACTACTAAAATGATTCCACTACTGTCAAAACACACACAGTGAGTGAAAGAGCTGATGTTTAGCCTTTTAGTTGTGTCACAGTAGCCTTGCTGCATGATGGGATAGAAATCCTGCAGTTAATTTTAAAGCATCTTATGAGCCGTTAACACCGGACAAGTTCATACGTTCATCAACAGCTAGCAGGTTTGCACCTGAATAGCAGGTGGATTCGCTATGCATGTTTAAATGTTTAATGTTTATTTTAATTGACACAGCATCTTAAAAATGCAGCAGTCGTTGTGCATGTCACATTGTGTGTCAGCACATTTGGTGTCAGCACAAAGTGGAACTCACCTAAGTCACATCACCAACAATATCACACATGAAATTGTCAAAATTGATTTTGCTTCCAAATGTACCCAGAAATTGTCTCAGTTCTGCTCAATTACTGATAAGGTTGAAGAATTCCATCAGAATTCATTATTTTTTTTATCAGTTCAAATGCAATCACCATTCTCTCTGTCGCTACTGATAGCACATTGTTCAAGCAACCTCCAAGACATGAGTTTGGGTCCCATGCAGGGCTGGGCAATATGGCAAAAAATATTATTGCTATTTAATTTTTTTCATATTTTTCAGTATACATTTTAATCACAATATACATTTCATACCATTAAAAGGGAAGAATTAGATTTGACATGTTTGTTTGACCTCAAGAATGAATTAAACATAACTTGTTTGTTTACAAGTGAACTCCATAGGGTAAGCTTCTGTGGGGGGCGTGGTCATGTGTCAGTCTGCAGGAGAGAGAGAACGGTAAGGCTCGTCACATGGGTCGTAATTATCTCTAACACCTGTCTCTAATTATAGTGATGGTGGAGGGAGACCTGAAAAGGCACGTCAGAGCATCAGAGTGGGAGAGAGAGACAAGAGCCTGTCCCTGAAGCTATATGTTATACTTTTGACCTGTTTGTGTGTTTGGCCACCAAGAGCCCTTTTTGTTTAAGTTTTGTAAGACACTGAGAGAGAGAGAGTAATAAAATACTCACTTTTGACTGTTTGCTGTCTCCTGATTCCTCCATTTCACACAAACTTAGAAACGTGTGGTGCTGAACCCCAGGAATTGGAGGATAATGCCATTATGGAGACTACACCGCTGGACATAGTTATCAAGTCCCTCGCCAGCATCCAGCAAGAACTGGATAACACTGACTAACACTGAGCCCTCTTGTAGTAATGCCTGGAGCTAGAACAATGTTTCCAAGCCCTGCTCCAGGCACAAGCGAAGGACCGGCAGGAATTCACCAGAGAGGGGGCTGGCATTGCGACCCCCCTGAAGCCAACCCCACCTGTGTCTCTGATGAGAATGGGGCCAAGTGACGACCCAGAGGCCTACCAAGATTTTTTTGAGAAGACGGTCAGGTATGGAAGTGGCCTCCCGACCAGTGGGCGGCCCGCTTATTGCCCCTACTCACCGGGGAGGTGCAGCTAGCAGCATAACAATTTCCCCCACCAGCCTCCTTAACTATCAACATCTGAGGAAAGCCATCCAGCAACGGGTTGGTCATAGCTCTGAACAGAGTCATCAGCTCTTCAGGTCCCTGAGCTTTGAGAGGCATGACCGCCCGTTAGCTTTTACCTAACAGCTCCCAGATGCCGGCCGGCATGGCCTTCCCGAAGCTCAAGACCAAAAAGGAGGTAAGGCCTAGTTATTCTGATGTCACCAGCCCACTGAATGACCTTACTAAAAAGGGAGCCCCCGATCCGGTCCAGTGGACAGAGTCATTCCAACAGACTTTCCTGAAGGTAAAGTCTGCACTTTGTGCACACCTGACTTCTCTCTCCCCTATATTTTACAGACTGATGCATCTGACAGGGGGCAGGGGTGGTGCTCTCACAGGAGGTGGGAGGGGAGGAACGGCAAGTGCTGTTTATTAGTCGCAAGCTCTTCTTCAGGGAGACAAAGTTTAGTACCATCGAGAAGGAGTCTCTTGT
The DNA here is from genome assembly GCF_025860055.1 of Xyrauchen texanus. Taxonomy (NCBI): domain Eukaryota; kingdom Metazoa; phylum Chordata; class Actinopteri; order Cypriniformes; family Catostomidae; genus Xyrauchen; species Xyrauchen texanus. The sequence goes on from NC_068286.1 coordinate 40,272,298, forward strand.
GATTTCAGTGGGCTTATCTTACTTTCCGCTACTACCTACTGGGGTGGGCCTTTAACCTCTGCTCCGATCACGCTCCTCTGTAGTGGCTCCACCGCATGAAGGATACTAACATGCAGATCACCCGTTGGCTCTTCAGCCTTTTGAATTCTAGGAGGTCCACAGACCAGGGGCGCAGATGGTTGTGGCTGACTTTCTCTCCAGAAACGGAGGGAGAGTAGGCAGGCCGGATGTTGCCCTGAGTCGGCGGTTGGGGTATGTGGCATGGAGGGTGTGGTCATGTGTCGGTCTGCGGGAGAGAGAGAGTGGTAAGGCTCATCACCTGGGTCGTAATTATATCTAACACCTGTCTCTAATTCTAGTGATGGTGGAGGGAGACCTGAAAAGGCACACCAGAGTGGGAGAGAGACCAGAGCCTGTTCCTGAAGCTATAGGAATGAATTAACTATTGCCAAATGCCACTTCAGGGCAAATATCTGCCTCATAGAGGGAGCCAAGCCTAGCTTTGAGGCATCTGTCGTAACCATGACGCGCCAGGACGCTTCCTGTAAGGTCTGAAGAAGTGGTGGAAAGTCGGCGTGATGGCCACGCGATGTGTTTCAGGAGCCTCTGAAACCATTTCAGTGGGACCGCCATACTCCTACATAATTCAGCATCGACTGCACGCACACACTTGTGAGGCGCGCTATCATGGAGAATGAGTCTAACTCCTTCCCAAGAAAAGAGATGCTCTAAACCGGGGAGAGCTTGCTCTTTTCCCAGTTGACCCAAAGCCCTAAATGGCTGAAATACCAGAGAGCCAGGTCCCTGTTTGCGCACAGCAACTCTCGAAAGTGTGCTAGAATCAGCCAGTCGTCGAGGTAGTTGAGTATGCGGATGCCCGCTTCCCTTAACAGGCAAGAGCAGAGTCTGATTTTCTACGTTCTAGACACTTATATTGTCATTTACATCATCAGTGAGCATCAGAATAGCCTATCATTCTTACAATACAAATGTAACCCTTTCATACGTACCATCACACATATGCCACGGATAATAACTGGGCCCTGCAGAGTAGTGTCACACATATGTGTTTCTGCATTAGTCACATTACAAGCTGCCAGATTCAAATTTCACGCCAACACAGGCTAAGCTGGTCAAGCACCTGTAATTTAAATTCACTCAAACAGTTACTCATACAGTGTTTTAAACCACAGAATAAGAATTTTATATTCATATATCCAACTCATCACTAAAGTACCATGATAAAAATTTTCCAGATCTTATGCGCACAGACAATACATCAAATGCGATTTTCCTCCGATGCGTGCTGCCATTTGCTCACACTAATAGCAGATGTCGTTCATCAAACAAACAGCTACTCAAAGAGTCTTTTATTAATATGTTTATTTTATGTAACAAGCAGCCTTATTGTCACCAAAGTAACACGATGATAGTTCAGAGCTTGTATATGCACAGCCATCATATCTAAACGTGATCTTCCCATGCACGCAGCCATGTCTACTTATTATTAGATGTGTATTTTTATGCTTTTTTTTTATTGTTTTAATTATTTATTTATTTTGTATTAATGTAATTTTGTACATCTTATTGAACATTTATTCTGAACCTTCTGTTCTTCAATAAACATAGTTTTATCACAATGTGTGGATGTTACAGATGACCCCTTACTCACCGTATGAAAAATGTCTAGCTTGTATCAATGTTACATTAATGATCTGGAACGAATTTGCCGTGATGCCATCTGACCAGCTTACAGGACAAATTGATTTGATTCATGACACATCATTTCATATTTAAAAAGGAGCGATCCTGTATTTTACAGAACAGGTGACAACACTACCTGGAGGTCTAATACACTATCATAAGCAAAGTGTGGATGCAGAAAATCGAGAGTTTATCAGAAGAAATTGTAAATCGGGTGTACAGCGGGAGGAGGGGTGGAAAAAACGGGAGAAACCTGGTAAAATCGGGAGTGTTGCCAGGTATGGTCCAGTTTTGAGCGAGAGCCAAGTATGTCCGCATGTGAGTGGAGAGATCCGCTCTCACGCAACCGGTGCTATGGATGCGCTCTCGCATGATATGCGCTCTCGCATGATATGCATGTGTTCATGACATTAACAGTATTATAACACCATAGAGCAATGGTCTATTAAGCTTGACTGTGATCTATTAAGCCAATAATTTGTAATTATCTTCACAATGCATTTTTGTAGTATTGATGTATGTTTTGATTTCACTTGGTGAATTTATCATCAATATCCGCGCCTCCCCTGACATGCTCTGGCAAAATCATGCAAACTCCACTCCCTGCTTCCACTGTGCTCTGCTCATGTACTCTCTCAATGTGTATTTATGGCATCGTTTATTTACATTTAAATTTACATGTATGCATTTGGCAGACCCTTTAACCAAAGCGAAGTCATTGCACTTATTACAGGGACAATCACCCCAGAGCAACCTAGAGTTAAGTGCCTTGCTCAAGGACACAATGGTGGTGGCTGTGGGAATCGAACCAGTGACCTACTGATTAACAGTTATGTGCTTTAGCCCAATCCTACCACCACTCCCACTACACCTGAGATTACATTACTATCATAAAAACAATCTTGTAGTGTTATGACAAATACAACACTTTATAAAAACTGCTGTTTCTGTTCAAATGAAAACACACATCCTGATCTCATGAAAATTACATGACCGTGGCAGCATTTTTGCTAAATGAAATTATGTACTTCATTATGTTTTGTTGCAGTTTTCCAGTAAAATGTCCGGCAGGGGGCACCCAAAGCGAGTGAAAATTATTGTAATCAGACAAGATTTTTAAGGTGATTATCATATGATATTTTAGTGAGTAATATGTACCACCCTAACCTCAAACTTTAACCTAAACCTAACCAATAATGTCCTAAAAGCAAATAAGATGTGAACATAACAGACATCCTTAAAGGATTCGTTCACCCAAAATGTAAACTTCTCTTATCATTTACTCACCCTTATGCTATCTCAGATGTGTATAACTGTCTGTCATCTGCTGAACTCAAATGAAGATTTTAAGAAGAATATTTCATCTCTGTATGTCCTCACAGTGCAAGCGAATGGGTGCCAAAATTTCAAAGCTCCAAAAATCACATAAATCAGCATAAAAGTAATCCATAAAATTCCAGTGGTTAAATCTATATCTTCTGAAGTAATGTGATAAGTGTGGGCATGAAACAGATCAATATTTAAGTAATTTTTTACTCTAAATCTCCACTTTCACATTCTTCTAGCATTTTTGGTAATTCACATTCATCATGCAATTCACCACCTACTGGGCAGGGAGAACAATTTCAAGAAAAACAAAGATCTAAATATATCTGTTTCTCACCCACACCTATCATATCTCTTCTGAAGGCATGGATTCAAACACTGGGGTCATATGGATAACTTTTATGCTGCATTTGTGTACGTTTTGGAGTGTCAAAAATTTGGCACCCATTCACTTGCATTTTATGGACCAGCAGATCTAAAATATTTTTCTAAAAATCATCATTTGTGTTCTGCAGTAGAAAGCAAGTCACACATCTGGGATGGCGTGAGGGTGAGTAAATGATGGAGAATTTTCAGTTTTGGGTGAACTATCCCTTTAACCAACACCTAAACCTAACCAATAGTTTTGTAAATGCAAACGAGAGGTAATAAAACAGACATCTTTACTCTAAACCAACACCTATACCTCACCAATAGTATCCTAAAAGCAAACAGGACATGAAAAGCACAATGTCTGAAGCAACCACATCACTTTGTGTCCCTTCTACGACACTTTCGTCTCACACATCAGCTTGCATGCTTGGCTGGACTCAAACCACAAGCTAATCATGTTGGATTATATGTAAAAGTAGATGGGTCTGTAGTACAAGCGATTTTCAATTGATGCCTTATAGATAGACGTGTTTTGATATCATAACATAGCAGTATGTGAGTAATAGTGTGAAAAACAAGTGTTTATAAAGTCATAATCATCAAATTTGTGTGAAAGTGAATAAAACGCACAGTTGTTGTAGCACCCTTTCGTGTTAATTTCAACAGGAAACTGTGGTGAAATGTAGAACTTGGCACATATAAGTCAGTTTGCAAAAATGTAGTTGTAGTAACATTCCTTCTGTGAGAATAGGTTGCAAACACCCCACAAATTAATCAAAAGACTGTACAGCCATAATAGTCAACAGTATGAAGCAAAAGCCTGGATTTACCCATGACCTTAAAAATAAGTAAAGAAGTGTGTGCATAGCTAGAGCACAATAGCATTGAGTTGCATTTCATTTCTTACTACTGTTGTTGACCCTCTATTGACTATTAATGTCAGAATGTCTGTAAAATCATCATAAATTATCTTTTCTATAGCAGATTAATAAAATGATGGAGCTGTAGGTTTTGAAAAGTGTCAGTTTCAGCAAGCATTTGCATCTTTCTCTGTCTCTTTCCCTTTCTCTTTCTTTCTATTCTTCTTTTGTCTTTGTCTCTGAGCGATACAAGAGTAACACAGATAATATACTTCTCCCAAAGCACAGAAGGAAGGCGAAAGACAGAGGAGAATGTAAAAATAGAAGATGTGTGCTGTCATGATTGATTTTAAAGTGAGGTTTGAGATTTCCCTGGGATAATTAAAACAGAGCTCTCTTGACAGCAGTTTCCAGTACAGTACAGTACAGTGCAAGGCTATTGAGAACAGATCAAAGCTCTGTAAGGAACTCACTAACGCAATGTAGACATCCAGAAATGTGTGTTTTGTGAGCACATGTTAAGTGTGAAGCTTTATTTACAGACTTATTAAGGCTTAATGTCTTTTATAGTACTGCAACAGAATTGATAAAGTGTCCCAAAGTCTCCCAGGAGACCAATTATTTAAATGTGTGTACAGAAATGAACTACGGCACTAGAAAGCTTTGTGCATTTTGCACCACAATGGAGTGTGCGTTTGTAGAAATCAGATTATTTCTTCCTCTAGCCACTGAGTGAGACAGGAGCCAAAGCGACGCAGCACATCCTCTGCAGTTCTCACGTGAATGCAGTCTGCAAGCTGTTGGCATCGGTTCGTAATCAGTTTTGGAAGCGTGCCCGGTGCTGCCGAGTTCCACATAGCGTTGAGATATTTATAGTTGTTTTTTCATTATCTTTGTACACATTTTGAGGTACTAGAGATGGCAATATTTATGAACTTCCTATCTGTTACACATTGTTCTTCAAACAAATTTATTTGGCTGTAAACAAATCCCTCTAAGCATGCGATATGCTTCTAAACCACTAGACTCAGCATATTATGGGCATACTGAGCTGAGGTGGAAGATTAGCTCACCTTTAACACTGCAGTTAAATCATCAATAAACCTAGAGCCCCAACTGTCCCCTGAGAGCTGCAGTCATGAAGAAATTCTCTAAAATGCATGTGGCCAATGCAGCTGAGCAGGGTGTACTATTATGTTGACTGTGTAGTTTGCCATCTCTGCAGACTCAAAATTTGTAGATTTGAAGCATTTAAAAGGGGTTTCTTTTTGTTTCCCTAGCTCTTGTTTCTGGAAGAAGGTTATAGAATGCCCTTATTTTTCTCCCACATTCATTTTTATTTCAAATTATAATGCAAAAAGGGGAGACTGGGATAATTTTTACTTTTTTAATCCAGTAAAAATTCACAAAAAGTCACAAAACACATGTTGACCTTTGGTCAGTGTATTTGGGGTAATATGTCACAATGGGAACCTGCCATAAAACAACCTATTATAGGTATTTCAACAAAATTCAAACCAGGAACTAAAAATGGAACCAAAATGAAAACCAAAAAGAAACAAAATCCATTTCAATTACTCTGGAGTGAAAAATATTTTGAAGTGCTGGTAACCAGTTAGTAAACTTTTAATTTTGCTCTGGTAATTTTTTGTAATTTTTCATGAAGACAAAAAAAAGACCAGTTTGTCAAAGTAAATATTCAGAATTTGATCACTTACTTTTGCCTGAAACAAATGAGGCTTTTTCTCTTTATAGAACAGGACAGAATGCACTTTGATCTGAAGGACACCGCTAGTATAAAGCCAATGTTCAAAAATAAAAAATTATTCGACCCGTATAAATTGATGTTTAGTCCAAACGCACCCATGCTATGTGTATGTGAATGCAAGAAAGAGAGATTTAGGTTAACAATTGATTTCATTTGGCCAAGTGAATATATATATATATATATATATATATATATATATATATATTAGAGTGAAAAAAATAAGTATGCTTGCACTCACAAGGAATTTGTCATGGTGACAGAACACAATGGAGCATACTTATTTATCGTTCTTTAGCAGCGGAGACAACGGGATATCCAGTAGCTACTGCCGAAGGAGCAAAAAAAATGACTGAAGCAATTTGCTTCAAGCAAGAAGACAGAAAGGCTGGCAAAGGCAAAAATCTAGAGTAAACATTAGTAACGGTAAGGCATCTATGTCTTCATTTAGTGCCCAGTAGCTTGATACAACGATTGTTGTAGGTTTTGTGTAAACCATGACGTTGGTTGAGTTCTTCAAATACAGTATTCATGGACATGCTGAATTTGATCATCAAAAACCATTCTAATCTTTCCTTTACCATAACATTCTGTATCACTAGATAATTGAGGTTTATTTCACGCTAAGCAGTTCTCTAATAAAGTTAATAACTGTCTTTAGAAATAACGTGAAACGTAGACAGTCTCCAAAGATTATTGATATGAGAGACAATAATAATCTATCCTTAACAGTAGAAGCATGTTCATTTAATTTCTGACATTTGTTTTAAGGCAAAGCAATTATATTATAGTTGTAATAAATAAACGCCAACATTTTCCAGATGCAAATGATATTCCAAAGCTGATGGGGGCAGCAGAGACGATTGTGCTGATCCATGTTGAAAGATGGTAGTATAGCATCTAACACCACTGTAACATCAGTAGGCCTACTTAAAAGTACATGAAGAAGAGAAATGCTAACGCTAGCTATAGAACTATTTAATGCCCCTTTAAATGACTTCCCTGTGGGACTTATAGCCCTGGCCTCCCCTATGATTATTTACAGTAAAACAATATATAGATATATATGTTTCAGGAATATCTGTGTGGGGGTTTGTGTCTATCTAGTGCCTGGTCGATTTGTCTCACTGCATATGTTTATATGTATGCATGAGCTTGTCAATTCTGAGTTGTTTGAGAGTGTGATGGTCTGTTGCACTTTGGGTATGTGCCTGTTCATATGTGAGCATGTGCATGTAAGTGTGTCTGGCTGTGAATGAATGGTTCACTGTATAAAAGATGTGGTGGAAGGTTCCGTCCCTAAGTCTCATCATCATTGCCCCGCCTCTAGGGCTGCCCTTCAGCCATGCTCACGACGGGAGATGGGCAGAAGAATGAGAAGAGGTGCATAATTAATAAGACTCTTTCTGACAGCAGTGGATGAAGCACACCTGATATGAATAATGCTTCATCAACGCTATTTTTAAAATGCATAGTCCACCTCTTTTCGGGGAGGTGGTGTCCGGAAAATATATGCTACCTATCAGGATGAGCTGCCAACGCTTAGGGTTTGTGGTAGGGCTTAGAATAACCTCACACCATATCACACTACATAATAGTTATGCTGGTAGCACATCCTAATGGGTATTATCTGCCTGACAAGATGTGCAAACTAGGTTTTTAACACTTTTCATGCTGTTGTAGTACATACCGACAGGTTCTCCCAAGCCTCCCGACTTGTGCTATCAATGTTTTAGCTTTACGCATCACTGTTTTTACTGCTGGTAGTACATCCTGAGAAGGTAGCACAGATTGTCAGAACACCGGCTTCAAATCTCCATGTGTTCACACTCTGGCATCCTCGCAAACCCAGGACCAGAGCTGAGAGGGTTCAGACGAGTGGATGCACTGCCGGACCTGCTCCTTGTACCCTCGGACAGATTAATGTGTTGCCTGGGGAGAACAGCACACATCGTGGCCGACTGACAAGAGGCCGGGCCGCATTACCCTCTCACCTGTCGACGGCCCCAGTCATGCTTGGGCCATTCCATAGACACTACCTCGCCCTTCACGGAGCCCCGTCTCACTGCGAGCATGCCAGATTCCCCCTTTATTTACGAACACTATTTCCCCTGGACACTTTATTATTTTATTTTCCCCTTTTATGGACATTTTACGTTTATTAATATTTCAAATAAATGCCTCTCTGAGGCTTGACGCCACACCCACAGAGTCTGTCTCTTGTTTACCCTGCCACAAAGAGAATCATGTTATGTTCAGAGTAGAAAAGAAAGAAAGAAAGAAAGAAAGAAAGAAAGAAAGAAAGAAAGAAAGAAAGAAAGAAAACAGGTTGCTGGGTTGCCAGATATTCACCGGAAAAAGAAACGGTGTCATTATTTCAATCATAACGGATGGCATTTTGTACATTTCATACAGTTCATAACTTTATATTTAATTAAATGATTTAATGCTATAATACCAACTTACTTGAACTACTAAAATCTGTTTTGTATCTTTATATATACTGATAATCACCATAATAATACATATGATAAATTACAAGGCTACATTACATTTTCTCCCAAAACAATTTAATTCTCTCATCATTTACTCACCCTCATGCTATCCCAGATGTGTATGACTTACTTTCTTCTGCAGAACACAAACATATATTTTTAGAACAATGTCTCAGCTCTGTAGGTCCATACAATGCAAGTGAATGGTGTCCAGGCCTTTTGAAGTGCCAAAAACCAGATCAAGTCAGCATAAACATAATCCATCAAACTCCAGTGGTTAAATCAATGTCTTCTAAAGTGATCCAGATGGTTTAAGGTGAGAACAGACCAAAATGTAACTCCCTTTTCACTGTACATCTTGACAGCATTCTCTTTGATCATGATTTCTTCAATACTGTATGTACAGTGAAAAAGGAATTACATTTTGGTCTGGTCTCATTCAAAACCAATTGGATTACTTCAGAAGACAATAATTAAACCACTGGAGTCTTATGGATTGCCTTTATGCAAACTCTATCTCCTTCCCTTTGGTGCTTCAAAGGCTTGGCCACCATTCAATTGCATTGTATTGGCCTACTAAGCTGAGATATTCTTCTAAAGATCTTTGTTTGTGTTCTACAGAAGAAAGAAAGTCATACACATCTGGGATGGCATTAACAATGGTTAAGAAACATATTGGCAGTGTGCAGTGATACCCACACAAACACAAAACACCATCAGGGTAACATGTGACGCAAAACTATAAAAAGAATTACAAATATTAACTTAACAGCATTAAATGTAATGTAAAACACCCTTGTAGCAAAAGTAAGAACAAATTTTGACCTTTTATTGAAATGGTTATATTCAGCATTGTGTATTTTAGATGCAGTGTAGTTAAAAAGAACTTCAGCTTTTAAAAATGTGTCTCAGAGACACCTATGTTCTGTTCTATTTGTTGTTTTGTTTTTATTTCATTTAACATGTATTTTCACTGTAAATTATATCCCAACTCATAAAAAAATCATTAAATCATCATATATTTTCTGTGCCACTTACATTTGTAGCTGCTACTTTAACACAAATTAAATGGAGTCTTCCTTAGCATGGTCAGACCCTGTTACTGATAGTGCCCCACTCAGACGATAACTCACCCCCACCCCTCAAAGTCCCCATCAAACCAGCTTCCACAAAAATTTCTGGACTCCTTTAGACATCAATTTCCTTAGAAAGAGTAGGCACATTCCTATTTCTATGGCAGCGCGGCATATGTAAGAGGCTTAGAGGGAATAGCTGCAACCTTGGAGACGCTCCGCGGCTCAGAGCTTCACTTTCAAGCAGCCAGATGTCATGTAATAAATAGCAGGAGAGTTAATGCACTCTGAAGTACAGCTGGGCTCAGGCTAAGAACCAGAGGTCCCACTGTGTCCCAGCTGCAGCTCGGAGCAGCTACAGTTAATGCACAGTAAGGTCTATTGTTCCTAGCTGGGCCAATGCAGGCCAGTGGATAAATCACATCTACCCCTTCTGTGGCGGTGGGGTTTTAATGCATTTTAACATATGTGTAACACTCCATTTCAATGATGGCATAGAAGAATCTGCACCCTATTCTAAAATGCTATTTCTGTTACTTAATGATCAGGGTGTTGCTTTGTTAAAAATTCCCAGAGGAAAATTTGGTTGCTTGGATGTGCTCAATTCTTAGCTTAGGAGATCCAATGGAGTTCTTAGTTATTTTTCATGAATCAACTTTGGCTGAGATGTTTCTTCTAAAAGCCTTAAAATAATAGAAAATAAACCAACAAATTAAACCATTGTTGACAGTAAAAGTAGACTATACACCCAGGAAACAATTAGATGCCTATTATATAATGCAACTTGTCTTGCAAATATATATATTTTTTAATGATATTTTAGATTTTGTGTGTACATATTTAGCTATATTTTTAGTATAATCTGTCCCTTTAAGTGAGTTAAATATATATATATATATATATATATATATATATATATATATATATATATATATATATATTATTTTTTTTTTTTGTAAAGATGTTTATCTTTAAATCTATTGAAGTGCACAGGATTCTGTGAGGGTTAGATTTAGGGGTAGGCTTAGGTGATAGAATATATCTTTAGCCTGCTATAAAATCAATGAAGGTCTATGAGATGTCCTCACAAGTATAGTAAAAACCAACATGTGTGTGTGTGCGTGCGTGCGTAAGTGCGTGCGTGCGTGTGCGCGTGTGTGTGTGTACATGTTTATGCTAAATTGTGGTGACCAAATGTCCCTACAAGTATAGTAAAACCTGAGATCACCTACCTTGTGGGGCCAAGCAGTGGTCCCCATGAGGGAAATGGATTAGAAAACATACTAAATTATGTTTTTTTGAAAATGTAAAAATGCTTTGCAAAAGTTTTCTGTGAGGGTTAGGGGATAGAAATTATCGTTAGATCTGTATAAAATCCATAAAATGCTGCATGGAAGTCTATGGAGAGTCTCCACAATTATATAAAAATAAGACGTGTACACACATGTCTAACCTCAGGTTGCTCCAGAAGGACTTTCACAATATGAAGGCTTTTGATGAATGACAGTTTACTATTTACTTTCTTTCTAAATATAGATATGAACATGATATTTAACAATGTTATAATGTTATGACCCTGGCCATCCTCTTTCCATGGCTGCAGCATGAGGGAATTCTGGTTGGCTGGAGGCGTAATTGTTTAACTGATTGGATTAGGGGTGTGGAGTATAAATAATAGTTCACCCTAGAATCGACGCTTGTTGGCATGCTTGCTTGTGGGCTCACTTGCTCTGGTTTCTCCTCATGGGTGAAGGGTCACTTCTTCAGAGGAGTCATTGATACAAATCTGGCTTGATTCTTACCAGCAGCTTCCAGTCCATATGATATTTGATTTTGTTTAACCCCTAGACATTAATGAATTTATGCTTGTTATATGTTTATTTCAAATAAAATTATATTTTATTTGCACCCTTGAGTTTGACTTCCCTTTGTGTTGCGGCCTCAAACGAGCCGGCTGTTACAGTAATTACATATACAGTATAGTTAACAGAGGAATTGGTAGGTTGAAAGTGTAAACACTGTGGCTTTGTGGCACAGTCAAAACATTGTTTTTCTTTGAGAATCCCAGTCAGCCCGAGCAATGGCATAAGTTTGGGGATGGTGTTAGCTATTAACCAACCAATAGCAGACAGATGGAGAGTTGAGAAACCATTATTTTGCAGTTCGTATTGAGACGCTAGTGAAACAGAAATTACCTGTTGGCAAAAGTCTCCATTTGCTCTTTGTTTAATCTCACTGTTCTCTGGGAGAAACTATATATTTATTTAATTCTATGGGCTACCTCAAACAAGGAAATGGTATTGGAAATAATCTTGCTATAGCACAGAAGGACTTTTGGTTCCAATATCCCTCCCTTCATGTGACCAGTGCCCTTGTGTCCCACAGCAAGCCACTTAATGCAGTGCTGCTCCAGGGGGAAACCCAGAGTGCCACTGTCTCCATGCAACGTGTCAAACTATGACAACCTTTTAAAAGAGCAGTTGCTCCACTGAAGGGCAAGTAAACACATACAGGCAGTTGAACAATATCACAACAGACAACAGTTCAGCAGTTGTGCTTTAAATGTTTTCACCCTACTTATGTTTCATAAACTGAAAAAGAAGTGTAACCTGCATTAACTAAAGGATCTAAACCATAAAAAATATTGTTGGTGTAACTTAGTTTATCAGATAAATTTGGTTACATTAAAGGAAAGCTTTGAATTGGGGGAGAAAAAAAAGAAAAAACAGTTAATTAAAATATATTAGTAAAATATAAAATAACACTTTTTTTTTTAAGTGTAGGTTTGCATAATTTTTTTTCTGAATAATTTGTAAATTTTTATGTATCTGTGACAAGGCGGAGGGCGGGGCCGGGTCGTGATTATACACACCTGGTCTCTTATCAGACTAATTTACCCTCCGAGAGGGATAAAGGCTGACTGCGGAAGGCTTAAGGTGCGTACACACTGCCAGCGACTTTGTCGCTGCAGGTCGCCAGTGGCTGGCGGTGAAGTCGCTAGTGGGCGTTCCCACTACTGGTTGCGTAGTAACGTTTATAAATGACATTCACAGATGTAATTCCATTGCTGTTGACAGCGAATCTCTTTTCTTGCCACTAAAAGCAAAAGGGAAAAGACAAAATATAATGGAATCAGTACATAAAATGCTTTATATCAAAGATGAATGAGGAACAAGGCGTGCTCTTTGCCATAGCGGCTGTTTATCTGCGGCGAAAATGCAAATGCCGGTCTGTCTGGGTCCACAAAATCCCCGCGATCTCAGATACACCTTTCCACGCAGTATTTTTCTTAAAAATGTCCTTGTACGTGGGAAGAGACATATCATAGAGCGCTGGAAAATTTCTAAAAGCAAGAATTAGCCTTTCATCCATCTTTCCATTACTGCAGGAGCTGAGACAGAGAGAAGGCTCACGTGAGCTCTCCCGTCTTCTCTCCTATTGGCTGTCGCTTCCGTTAGCAGAATGACAGTCATTTGAATAAAGTTGAACTTGTCTCAACTTTGTCGTGTCGCTGGACACGCCCACATCTAGTCGCCGACGGTCGCGACAGCTCGTGTCGCCGGAAGTCGCTGTTCTCTCATTGAAAATGAATGGGATGGAGTCGCTGTCGCGCGCGATGTCGCTGGCAGTGTGTACGCACATTTAATTAACCTGATAAGACAGTTGTATAATTACAACCTGGCCCCGCCCTCCGCCCTGTCACAGTATGTCTTTCCTGAGTGCACATTATATGTGTGTTTATGCAGGGTTGTGGAGTAACAGAATACATGTAATTGGATTACGTATTTAAAATGCAAAATATAAGTAACTGTATTCCACTACAGTTACAATTTAAATCATTGGTAAATAGAATACAGTTACATTCAAAAAGTATTTTGATTACTGAAGAGATTACTTTGCATTTTATTGTCATTTGTTTAATTTAATATTTAGTGCTTTCAGATGGAAAACATTTATACATATAAATGATGCAATCCAAACTGCATTTGAACAGCGGTGAAACACTTTCTTATGATGTGTTACATTCATACGAGCAGACATAGAATACGTTTGGAGCATTAGAAATAGAAATAAACCTTGTGTAAATTGTTACATGCTGTTTCTAGCCATTTACATGCACAAGTTACCAGGCACGATCATATTTTTTTTAATCAAGAAAATTCACATTGGATCATAATTATTTTTTTTTCTAGTAAGATCTTTGATATTAGGGCAAAAATTTTATTCTTGTTAATAATAATAAAGGATGCAGGATCACACGAGTTTAAGTAAACGTGTGTGTATGTGTGTGCCCTTGGCATCACAACGTCTTTCAAACACAAGACCTTGACTCTAAATGCATTTGTACATGGTTTCACCATAATAGCTAACACATTTTCTTTAAATAAACGTATGTTATAAAGAATATTTTTTACTCAATAATGAATCATTGAAATATTTGGTTGGCAAAATTGGACAAATTTTTGCTGCCCGCTGATAACCTTTGCTGGGGGTTTCTAGACAAATATGATGGTTGTGTGAAATGACAGAGACAAAATAAAATATTGTTTTGACTGACAGAAACAGAACGAACTAGTCCGCTCTCAGAAGTAGTTTTCTGACAGTTGTCTGCTCCCAGAGCATACTAAAAAATTCACCATTGCTGGTCTTGCATACAGATATAAGCCCAGAGGTGAGTTTTTAAGAACAGAGTTTGGCCTGCATAAGAAAAAGATACATAAATACAGGTATGTGTGTTTGTGTATTTGGCATAGATATAAGCTCTTTGAATGTTCCACCCTCGAGAAGCAAATCTTTGCCTTTATTTTGAATGGTATTAACTACTTTCTTTGAATCGCTTACAAAATCAAACACACATGCCAGTTGTAGACACACCCAGTGGATTTTATTTTGCTTTGGTTGCTCTTTCTTAGCACAGAAGGCTTACAGTAGCTATCAAGGAATAGTAAATATTAAAAATACATAGTAAAAGAAGCCTAAAAATTTTATTTATTCACCTCCATGTCATTCCAAACATGTATGTTTTTAAATAAAAACGTTTAGCAGCATACAGGTTTAGAACTACACTTGAATGGGTTGCTTTGTCAGATGTTTTTCTTGAAACTGACCCTTTTCACAATTACGGGCTTGGAATGTAGAGGTAAACGATAGCTGGGTAATTTTCTATACCAGTAATTTGAAAACCACAACAAATATTATTTTTGAGTTCCCATTCCCATTTGCACCAACAAGACCATGACAGTTCAAAGAGGAACAATAATATATAGTGTATATAGTATTGAGGCATTCAGAAGAGAGAAAAACACTAAATTTACTGTCACTTCTTCATCAGCTATATTTGAAACCCCACCGCATCAGTGACACAAAGATTAAAGTTATAAACAAACACTAAATAATATTTAAAAAATAGCTAGATTTACACTGCCAAATAAAGGCACGGTCACACCACAGGTGGTAGAGACTGATGTTGAGCACATGTGAAACCAGCGAAAAACAAATTGTCAAGCAGCTTGTTTTTAATGATGCACTTTAGGGTTGGGCGATGTCCCCTAAATTGGCAGTTGACGATGTTGACAGTAAAACATCGTGATGGACGATGATATCGTCGGCGGGGGTGGGGGGGGGGGGGGGGATTATATATTTTCATATAATTTTCAAAAATTATATGAAAAATTATAATTTCATTATTTTACTAACCCAACTAATGACTCGTCGGCGCTTTATCATTAGGTTGCACGACACGTGAAGCATTTCTTTTTTTTAGCTTTCACTTAAGAAGAGTTGTGCACTTTTTATTTTAATATATCTCTTTACATAAATACTATTTTCCACTTAAAAACTATAATTTCGTTATTTTACTCACTGATGAGCAAAAGGTCGAGGCAGAAATGACCATGTACCTGCAGGAAATGGCCATTGATGGGGAAGAGGACACGCTGACTTGGTGGAAAACAAACGACAAAAGGTTTCCGTTCATGGCAAGATTAGCACGGAAATATCTGTGCATATACCAGTACTCCATCAGAGCGGCTCTTCAGCACAGCGGGTAGTGTAGTTACTCCAATCCGCAGCTTATTAAAACCAGATAAAGTGAATATGTTGGTATTTCTGACCAGAAACATCGAAATTTAAACATGGTCTATGGTGAAAGATATTAGACTTCTTTACGCATTTTTCGCCATCCGTTGCGGAGCTATTCGATTTTGCATATTATTTTTTAAACGTTCATTTGTGTAGTTCATATGACCACTTTACAATATTTCAATAACATAATTTATTTTGTAGCTTGTGCTGAAGTTAATTGTGCTGCTGATTATAAGTGAAATGTTAATGCCGAGTATCGGTCTGAGTGTTGTTCCCGTTTTCTTGTTTTATTTGTTGTTCTTCTATGTTTTAATAAATGTGTGTTATTCATATTCACCTTGTTTCTTTCATTTGATTTGACATTATGGATTTATGGCCAAGGAAATTTTTCTTTAAAAGTATTTACCAGACAAACGTTATTTGACGTTCGCTGGTCTGGGTTTATCTTAAACTGCCGCTTCAGTGTATACAAGAGCTATGTGACAATGAGCAAGATTTTCTGAGACACTACTAATAGTTAATTAATAAAGGCTATTTTCTTGTAGCCTACAACATAAAATATTTTAATCTAAATGTACAGTGTAAGACATGTAAAAAAAAGACAAGAAGCTAACAATGTCAAGATCAATATTTGTGTAGCCTGCCTGACTCGGTATTTTCACAGACTAACACGTCACGTCTCTGGCATATACTACAGTATTTAAAATAGCATATATGTATTAGTTCTATTCTCAATTTAATTTACAGAGCAATCCCTGCAAAGTTTTTAGGTTAACTATAGAAGAGACTAGGATTAGTGAGTCACACTAGCAAGACTCGCAAAAGGGGGCGTGGCATCACAATGGTGGCTCTACACCGTGATGTTGGTCAGCCATCACGATGGACGATGATATCGTCCATCGGCACAACCCTAATGCACTTTATACTCTGGGAGAGTGAAGTTAAAAAGAAACTCACCGTCAAAATTATATCCTTGTCCATTGTGAATATTCAGTGTAGCTGTGTACGAAGCACCGCCCACACAGAGGTCACACAGAGGTCAACTGCCAAACCAAGCAACCGTAACACCAAAGATTAATTCCTTAAGAGATATATTGAAAAAAGAATGCTGTTATTGGTGACACACAATAAGAGAAAAAAAAAATGTATGTGGATAATATTATTCAAACTATGTTGTCTTGAAATAATTGTATTATTTATTATTATATTTATTATTATGACTTTTGATTGAAGACTTTCTATCTATGGCTATACATTTTATGATCAATCTTGGTTATACCTCATTACTGTCTCTTAGAAACAACTGAGATAGTAAAGAAGACTCATTTGAAGACACGGCACACTTAAAAGGCCTGCAGCTTTTAAGGTTGACAATGATGTTGGCTGTGGCAGGTTATTGTAGGCATCTGTTGCTAGTAGTTACCATGTCACCAGTAGCCATAGCAACATTGTTTCCATGTATTTTGGCAAAGTTTTTGTTGCCTCTGGTAAAAGTGCATACAAATTTCTGTAATGTTTCAAAATTAATAAAATTCGTTAAAATTTACAATGACTAATGGATGTGTGTGGTTATTATTTTATACAAGTGGTCCAATCTCAATACAGCACTACAGTTGTATAAAGGCTCCCAATAAGATACTTTTTACAATGGGACTTTTATTTGGATTAGATTTAGTTGAAGTTGCAATTCCTTATTCTTCCTGTAGAAGGCAGTATTGTGTTAGCTCGCTTCCTGCTGAGTCGTTGTGTAATATGGTGAGAACTTCAGTGGTGTGGATAAAAAGTTGTCCGTATCTGTTTTTCTTATGTTTGTTGGTGATTTGGTGTTCAAAGTGTTAGTACATGACCATAAATAACTGTTATTGATTTTCTTTATATTTTAACCATATTTTAAGTGTATTATTAAAGTTTATGCACTTGCCAGGGCATGCACAGACATGCCGCAATTCACGTGTGATCGCACAATATTCTATTCATCTGGTAATTATTTATGTTGTATAACTTGGTCTGTGATAAATACAGAGCTAAATATTACAGTTTACTTTGTAATCTGCCTGTAACCTTTACATTAATGATACCACAGAAAGGTTAATCTGTATTATTTTCATTTGATTACATTTATATAGATCATTAGAATGTTTGTACATTGATTTGGATTTATTAATAATAACCTCAATCAATAAATATTCAATATTGAAGTCTTTTCTTGGGAGAACCAATAATTCTGTCAACCTTATTTGCACATTCTGTGTGTATATGGAGCTTTTGACTGTTATATAAACGTGGAAGTGAATATGTTTGTATTCTGGATTGAGCAGTGACAGTTAATAATGTATGTACACATTCATAATTCTTTTAATGTAATGTGTCTGAATGTTGTTTTTCAGACAGTGAATCGACTGCGATTCAATACACTTTGGAAAAGAAGCTACGGTCTCCATATTATTCATGTCCTGACTGACACGTTGGTCCTTCGAGCTGGATGCAGAATCCATTCCTGGCACCATGGAGTCAGATGATGTGATCAGTGGAGCAACCAGACCCAAGCACCAAACATAACCAACATTCCGACTCCAAGAATTTGAAGTGCAGTATGTAGGGGGCAGACCTGTAACTGAAAATGTTATGCCACCTCCCTGGGAGACACCTGTCCATGTGACAACTCTCCAGTCATCATGGACCAATCCTGACAACTTCTATGGCAATACTGCTCATCACACAGGCCCACGGGTGGCCCCACCAAGCTTCAGTTATCAGGAGCACAGTGAGCACCTACCTCAATCACGCTCCTCGTTCCAGTGGAACAGTTATCCTGCACCTGAATACCATAGTGAGCTCCAAACCATCCATAGAGAGAATGCAAAACTTCTTCTGTCGCAGCAAGCCTTCCATGCTGACATGCTGGAGTTGAAAGAAGTACATACAGAGTTCAAAGAACTAGTTGAAGTTGCTCAAGCACTTTAAGTGGACCTTGATGCAGCTTAAAGCCATACCAGTTTTCCAATATGACCTGCTAGCCCACAGCCATCCAGTCTTCTCTGCCACATAGACCAGTATGAGTTGGCTGCATCAGCTGATGATGGAGAATTTCCTGAGCCTCCACCCTGGCCTGAACCTAAGACAGACCTAAGGCAGTAAATAGAGACTCTAAAGTTCTCAAAACCTGATGCTGCTGTGTACCATGCAGAGGTATCAAAGAGTCTGAGAGACTCTCAAGCTCACCCTTCACTTGGATACCACCATTCACAGTATTACTCTCACAATCCAAGCAGGTTGCCACCACCTCCAACACCCCAAGAGCTCTGAGAGTTATTATCTCCACCTGCACAGCCCTCATATCTGAAATCCTCACGGACCCAGATTCCATTCATCATCCTTGACTTGGGTCCATGCCTGCCCAGACAAGTTGTACAGTACCTGTGCTTAAGGTAGAGTCTAACACAGAACCTTTAGCCCATACATCAGTCTCAGAACATATGTACAGAAGGCCTACACCTACCATACCAAAGTTCAGTTGGCCAGATCACAGTGAGTTCCCAGACTCCGAATAGCTTTGGAGAACCTGCTCCCTTCAGATGGTATTGAACTTTTCAAATATCAGATAGTGGTGGCTCCGCTATGAAGCCTAGTGTCATAGTTTTGATGTAGAGACTGCCTCAAGAGGAGTTCAAGACTGACAGACATATAGGTCTGAACAAAGTAAGAGGACTCTATGACACCATTCTTCATTGTCAAAGGGTACCTACAGACCAAGTCAGTCAATGTAACACGATTCTGTCCCTTCTGTGAAAGTAAAGAGCATTATTTGAGTAAATGCAATGCATTTGCTAAACTTACCATTGAACAACCGTTGCTGGCGCTGTGCCATCCTGTTTCAGGGTAAAAAATTTTACCATCTCCATGAGGTCAATATCTGAACCTCAAGAAAGGACTCAGCCAGTGCTGAAAAGACTTGCCTTGCTAGTTACTCTTCAGATAGATTCTACCTGGACAAATCTGTTGTTGGGACAGAATGTTGGGACTGAGTCATGCTGAAAATAGTTCCTTTGCACGTTCATTATGAAGACCATACCTTAGACACCTTTGCCCTTCTGAATGACAGTTCTGAACTGCTGCCAAAGCTCTCGGAATACATGGCATTCATGAAGATCTCTTATTGCGCACAGTGCTAGTTGGAATTCAAGTTCTTCGTGGATTCTCTCTATCCTTTTAAATATCACCAACCCATAAGCCTCAGACCAGTTACAAGATCGAACATGCCTTTACTGCAGACTACCTCAATTTGTCCCACCAGTCTTATCCTGTGGATCAATTGCAAAGGCAGTATAAACACTTACAAAGTCTTCCCATACTGCCTTTGAAAGATGCTCAACCTTTACATATTATTAGATCAGTTCCGACAAATCTTATTATGGCAATCGAGCCTATTACATTAGGATCACCTGGTGGACCTGCTACTGTATACACACGCCTGAGATGGACCCTCTAGGGCCCCATATCATACATGGGGCAGCCTATATACTCCCAACAATGCCTGCTGATCTCTGTCTTTCCTCCACAAGATGAGCTCTTAAAGAATGTTCTTAAAGACTCTGGTCGGTGGAGACTGTTCCACACAGGGATGAGAGAGAAGTGACTCAGTGTCAAGCAACTTTGTAGCCTCCTGATCTTGCTTGGACAAAGACAATCCATATGGAAGTGAAAGAATTATCGCCATTACTGCAATGTAAAGATATGCCTCAATTATACACCCCTACAGACTCGGTCATGCCTAACCTTCGCAGTAATGAGAGACGTTTGTTGAAAGTCCCAGTGAAAGCTGAAGACTATCAAGTGGAAATATAGAAGCTTATGAGGACAGGAGCTATCCAGGAAGTAATCAAAGAGACAGCAGACTCTGACGAATGTTTGTATATACCCCACCACCTTATCAGTTATAATGGGAAATCCCAAATTG
Organism: Xyrauchen texanus; assembly: GCF_025860055.1. Lineage (NCBI taxonomy): Eukaryota > Metazoa > Chordata > Actinopteri > Cypriniformes > Catostomidae > Xyrauchen > Xyrauchen texanus. The sequence continues at coordinate 40,292,934 of NC_068286.1, forward strand.
TTTTCAACTGTTCCCACCAATATCATAGGCAGTCTCAACCAGTACCTGTTGCATGACTCTACCCTTGGTGCATCATTGTTAGGCATACTCATCAGATTCAAGGAGCATCCAGTTGCAGTAAGTAATGACATCAAGTTGATGTTCCATCAGGTCCTCCTCCTTCAGGATCGTCCATTACTGCTTTCATTATAGCTCGATCCAGAGTGGCCCCCAAATCCCCCAGATCTCATTCCATTCCTAGATTGGAGCTTTGTGGAGCTCTTGTAGCAGCCCTTTTAGCTAAATTCCTTGAAAATGAACAGACCTCGCTGAAAGAGATTACAGTGTTGTGGATGTACTCGATCACGGTCCTTACCTGGCTGAACTCAGAGTCCTGTCACTACAAAGTCTTTGTTGGAAACAGAGTACCCGAAATCCAGGAGCTAACAGTGAAATGTTCCTGGTGCTATGTGATTCAGCTAATAATCCTGCCAATGACCTCACAAGAGGTAAACCTCTTAGTGTCCTCACTGAGCAGAACTGATGGCCTTCTTACTTCAGGATCCAGCTACCTCCAATTCTTATACTCAAGCAGAAGATTATTGCCAAGTGGAAATCCTTATTCTTAAGTGGTTTCAGCAGGAATCCTTTCCCGATGACTATCAACGCCAAGTATCTGGGAAATCAGTGTCCTCAGGGAGTCGCCTTCTTACTCTAGCCACTGAAATTGATGGATCCAATGGTTTAATCAGAGTTGGATGTCGATTAAGGAGAGCTGAGGCCATTGAAAAACCTACCATACACCCCATTGTCTTGAATGCTGCTCATTCACTCATACGGTTGATGATTCAGAATTGTGATATCAAGCTGCAACATTCAGGATCCGAGCGAGCATTTGCAGAAATGCAGTGCTATTATTGGATCCTCCGTAGCCGTGAAGCCATTCGTCGGTACCAGCATACATGTCTAGAGTGCCAACAATGGAGGGCACGGCCAACCATTCCTAAGATGTCTGACTTACCCTCTACAGACCTGTCTCTACCTCTACAGACCTGTCTTTCACTCATGTGGAATAGACTGCTTTGGGCCAATGCTGGTTAAAATTGTGAGACACATAGAGAAGTGCTGGGGAATAATCTTTAATTGCTTAACAACCAGAGCGGTGCACTTGGACCTCCTCAATATTATTAATGCTGATACTTTCCTGATGGCCCTGAGGAAATGTATAACACAACGAGGGACTCTGGCAGAACTGTGGTTAGACCAAGGAACAAACTTCCGAGGGGGCAAAAGAGAACTGCATGAAGCTTTCGCAGAGATGGCTCCCATCTTACAGAAGCAGCTCGCTCGTCAAAAGATCCACTTTCCCTTCAACCCCCCATCAGCCCCACATTTCGGAGGAGCATGGGAGAGGGATATACGATCTGTAAAGTCTGCCCTTTATACTGTTTTGGGAGTTCAATCCGTTCCAGAATAGGTCCTCTTGACAGTCCTTTTAGAGGTGAAAGCATATCTGAACTCGAAACATTTAGGATACGTGTCATATGATGTTGCAGACAGTAATCCAGTGACAACAAATAGTTTGATCATGGGGCAGCCAGACGGTTCCTTACCACAAGTAATTTACCAAGAGTCTGATTTGTTGAGCCGCTGATGTTGGAGGCATTCGCAAATTTTAGCTGATAACTTCTGGTCCAAGTTTATCCGAAACTAACTTCCCAGCCTACAGACAAGGCAGAAGTGGCAGTCTTCTCCCCCTGAATTAGCAGAGAAAATGGTTGTCATGGTCGTAGATTCACAAATGCCTAGGGCCGTCTGGCCTGTTGGACATGTCATTAAGACACAACACAGTCCAGATGGACATTTCAGATGTGCTGAAGCAGACATAAAAGAGCAAATCTACACTCAAGTAGTAGCACGACTAGTGATCCTACCAGCTTTGCCAGATAATGGAAATAGTCCTAAGCCCAAACCTTAGCACCTTTGGGGGTGGCTGTATAAAAGCTCTCAAGAAGAGACTTTTTACATTAGGACTTTTATTTTGATAAGATTTAGTGGAAGTTGCATTTCCTTATACTTCCTGTATAAGGCAGCATTGTGTTAGTTCGCTTCCTGCTGAGTCATTGTGTAATACGTAGAGAATTTCAGTGGTGTAGATAAAAATTTGTTCTGCCTGTTATTCAGATGTCTGTTGGTGATTTGGTGTTCAAAGTGTTAGTACAGGACCATAAAGTAATTGTTATTGGTTTTCTTTATGTTTTAACCATATTTTAAGTGTATTATTTAACTTTATGCACTTGCCCGGGCATGCACGGACATGCCGCGATTCAAGTGTGATCGTGTGATAGAAAACTATTTATCTGGTAATTAGTTATGTCGTATAACTTGGTCTGTGATAAATACTGAGGTAAATATTACAGTTTACTTTATAATCTGCCTGTAACCTGTAAATTAATGATACTGCAGAAGAGTTCTGTGTCATTCTCATTTGATTACGTTCAATTGGATCATTTGAATGTTTGTACATTGATTTGGATGTATTGATAATAACCTATCAATATTGAAGTAATTTCTTGGAAGAACCAATAATTCTGTTGACCTTAATTGCACATTCTGTGTGTATATGGAGCTTTTGACTTATGTAAATGTGGAAGTAAATATGTTTGTATTCCGGATTGAGCAGTGACGGTTAATGGAAAATATGTACAAATTCATAATTTATTTTAATGTAATGTGTATTGTTTTTTAGACTGTGAATCAACTGTGATTCAATCCACTTGAAAAGAAGCTCCTTATTATTCATATCCTGACCAACACACAGGATTGTTTACTGCTTATATGAGTAGAGTCAGAGCCTAATATTCCATGTCACTCCAACGACTGTACAGTTCAGTACAGTATTAACATAAATGTAATGTTCTTCAACACAAAACACATGAAGAATGTGCACACAGATGCATACACATGCACGTTATTATTAATGTATCACATGATTATGTGTATGTCTCAGCAGCATAAGCACAAGAATATGCCCTTAATTTATTGAGTGCAACATAGCAGACCGTTTTTGAGCATAATTATTGAAACTCCATAAGCATGATCATGTCCAAAGGGCATAATTAGCCTCTAATGTAATAATTCCACATACACACACGCTTTCTGATCTCTTAAACATACGTCATCACACTCACACATACATACTGTACTAACTTTACTATCAAACATTTTGGACTCACACACACACACACACACACACACACACACACACACACACACATACATTTATATGCACACAGGCACACAATGAGAGAACTTTCATTTGCATATAATCTTTCAAATGTTTTGTCCTCTCACTTCAAAGGGCACATTCACACTTTCTGCCATACAGTAAAGTGCTTCTACCATCTCCACCCACAGTGCATGGAATGAAACGGCATCAGATAGGTCTCGAATAAAAAGGCAGCATACTGTCTAAAAACTCCTAAATACATGGGACTATATGTTTGCTTACTTTAAATGGGCATTGGGACAGCTTTCCACTAATTACACAGATTACATTGATTAAAAATATAGATAGTTGGACTGTAATCTGGATGAGACACATTTAAAGCTGTTGTGAAATAGCAATGTATGATTTGAATTCTATATTATGAAATGTATAGCTCTAGATAGATATAAGGCTATAGATCTGTTCTAGCCATAAAATATACAATATAGCAATAGTTATGATGCTAAATACTGGATACACCTAGCTACTGTGTACGTTTAAAACTTCAGCACTTATAGAGGCCAACTTTTAACCTTTTCGGGCATTATTTCTTCTAGTGAAAGGATGGCACTTAAAGAATTTGTTAAAATAAAATAAGTGTTTTAATGAAAAAATTAAGAATGGTGGTTTAACCTTAATTAAGTGCAATTAATTATTATAAAAACTGATGTGTTAAAAGATGTATGTAATTAATCATGCTCTGTGACTGTACATAAATTCTGCAATAAGGAATTTTCATACCAACAGAGCAATTGAAACTTGAAATACCACTTTTATATTTTTGCGTGTTGCAGTCAGCAGGGAACAGTAAGCGCAACTCCAGTTATGCAGGCAATGCAAAGCTATACAGGCAACAAACCTGTATTTGTTCAAAGATAGCTGGATGGAGCAGAGTGCTGGGGTCTTGAGAGACATTTTTAACTAACTAAGTTTCAAACTACATTTAACTTGACATAGCATCATAAAAATGTGCTGTTTTTGGCTCGAAACCTTGAAAACCATTGAAATGCGACGCAAAGAGAAATGCTCCAAAAGTTTTCTCTGTCTAATGGATACAAATGGAATCCACAAACACGTCATATGAGAACAGCCCAAGTCTTGACATAAATCTTAAATCTTTTTTGTATAATGTGATCAAAGCTTTACTCATCTGCCACAATGTATTGTCTTTGAATTATCTAAATGATTCTATTTATTATATTATAGGAACAATTTGTAATTGTCGATCGATTTTTTATATAGTCACTGTAAGTCACAGCTAAAGAAGCTGAAGTTGCAGGCACTCCGATGGCATCTTGGCTAAAGCACTTTAGATGTGATCATATTCACCTAAAAAACAAAAAACACCCTAACTAATAATAATTAATGCACCAAATCTGCATGTCTACAATATCAACTACAGTTATTTACTCTATTTAACTATTATATATGAAACACCATTTAGACGTGACCATATTCACAATGTAGCATGACTTCTTGTAAAATTTTGCTTCTTTACTCAAATGTATTCACAGGGCACCATCTCTTGTAGCTTATTGCTTATTTTTCTTTTAATGTATCAAGTCTATATATCTATAATGTCAGCTACACTTACACTAATGAACTATTGTATATTACTTGGTGGCAGAATTGTTTATTGAACGTTAAAATATTGATTGGACATTATCCACTCTAGAAGCACAAACTCACGCACATGCATGCTCCCTGAGGCCTAGTAAATGACTGACTGGGTTATGATGTCATAAAGAAGATGTCACTAAGCTGGCCTGGTTCCAGCACAGCTCTCCCATGTGTTTACTCTCTCTCTCTACCTTTCTCTTTGTCTCTCTCACTTACACATGCTGTGAGACAGTACACACTACAACACTGCAGAGTGACTCATCTCCCTTTAGTACAAGTTCACTCACTCCCTGTCCTCTTTTGTTTTACTCCCCAATTAGTTTTAAAATAAGGGACACTTAAATTGGGGTTGGGGGGCGGGGGATATGTCACGGCCCCTAACCAGATCTTCAACAGTTTTAGCAATAAATGCATTGAGTTAATAAGCGTTATTAAAAAAATGGTATATCCTTTCTTATATTCTTACATAATTATTTTTTTTCCTTCATCTGTACTTGTCTTTATGATTGCATTCATGCATTGTTTGATCTTATGGACATTTATATAGAAAAAACTCCACAGATGTATCACCATTTGTGAACTTTTCAGATGGTCCCTTACCACACCCTCCACAGTATTTTCACATTTTAGCTAAATGTGTGGACTTCATAGACGGTCCCTTTCCAAATTTTCCTACTTATGTTAAATTGGTTATCTGGAACAATTTCACCGTAACGCCATCTGACCAGCTCAAATACGGGACAAATTGTTTTATCATTTTATCTTTAAATATGGGAAGATCCCGTATTTTACAGGAGGGGTGGCAACCCTATCCCCAATCATGTCTGTGCCTGATTAAAGTGACCAGGCATTGCGGTTTCCCTAGGACGTCCCGGTTTCATGAGGTATGTCCCGGAGTCACTACTCAAGTCAGAGTAGACGCCATATTTAATTTTTCACGAATGAAAACAATGGACTATTTTACATTTACGGATTTGGAACACAGAATTAAACTACAGTGTGATACAATTTTATAGCAGTGAAAAGGAGACCACAGCCAATATTATTTTTGCATTCCCATGTGGTCTAACAGCAAAAGAAAAAATCCACTATTATGTTTCCAAAATGTTCCAAAAGAGTACAAAAATAGAATAAGATGGATTATGGGAGTCAACAGAGAGAAAGTACTGAAGTACAAACGTACTGCCACCCCCTCAAAAGCTGTTTTTGAAACCCAGCGGTGACCAAATTTTTTTTCTTCTTCTTCTTCTTATGAATGCCAGGGTAATATACATTAAGACTAAGACAAAGAACAATGTTACAAATTTACAGATAATAATGAAAATATTTAAATAAAAATGTAAAAAAAAAAAAAAAAAACGTCAAAGGTTAGATTTACTCTAGATTTACACTGTTAAATATGAAGGGAAGGCCCTATGTCAAATATATATTTTACATGACTGATTAACACCAAGGGAAACAACAGTACAACCCATTGAACAGACTATAGTGCTATCCCATACAGCCTCCTTTTTTATTAATGTCTGAAATATGGTGTCTACCTTGTATTAGGTTATAGAGAAATAATGTTTCTAAAATGTGTTTCACCAAATCAGCAAGAAATGTATCTGGTTGTCATAACAAAAACTTCACACTCTTGCTGCGGCTCTCAGCAGTCCTTCTCAAAGTTCGCAAGCTAGCTAAGCTTGGGAAATTCCCAAACAAAAATACGTTTTTGCAGAAAAAAGCCTATCCATATCTTTGCACATGAGAAAATGCAAGTGAGGTGTTTTGCTGTCACTCTTAATGTTCTTTTTGTCATTGCTCACTGAAGAGGATCTGACAAATGCTAAACGTGCATACACATTCAGACTACTAAACCACTTAAGTTATATCACCCTCCATCTTGTTGGTCTTTTTTCAGTCTCTTTCAGATTCTGTTGAACCCCAGGTTCTTTTCAGTCATCAACTTGCATCATCACAAACATACACATGATGGAGAACACAATGCGGGTCACTATAATTGTGTGCTCGTATTAATCTGGTGTCATTATGCACACCAACATGAACGACACTTGTGCCTCTATGCGTCACATCCCATAATTCAGCAGATATGCATGCCCAGGAGATGGCAATTTTATCTGATGCTTTTTTGAGCATACAGCTAGTTGTGAGCAATGTAGCTGCTGTGTTGCTTTTGTTCCGCTGCCACTCATGATATGTGTGTGTGTGTGTGTGTGTGTGTGTGTGTGTGTGTGTGTGCGTGTATTTATCACTTTGTGGGGACCAAATGTCCCCATAAGGATAGTAAAACCCGAAAGTTTTGACCTTGTGGGGACATTTTGTCGGTCCCCAAGAGGAAAACAGCTTATAAATCATACTAAATTATGTTTTTTGAAAATGTAAAACTGCAGAAAGTTTTCTGTGAGGGTTAGGTTTAGGGGTAGGGTTAGGTTTAGGGGATAGAATATAAAGTTTGTACAGTATAAATACCATTATGTCTATGGAAAGTCCCCATAAAACATGGAAACACAACATGTGTGTGTGTGTGTGTGTGTGTGTGTGTGTGTGTGTGTGTGTGTGTGTGTGTGTGTGTAACTGATGATGTTGTCATACTTAAATCGCCAAAAATGCAGGTACGTGTTATTTCACTTCCTGAACACGTGTGGACCCAAGAACAGTTAGCTTTTTCACTAACGTGAACCATGCCACAGATCCATTGCAACCAAGCTCAGAATACATGCAACAGGTAGTTTCCGGTTTGGTACCACAGTGTGCTCCCTGGTCTGCAAAACAGCTTTACGATTTTTCACAAACCGTGATCTTTTTCGGACTAAACTGCCAGTATGAATGCCCCATAATATAACAGATTTCCTCAGTTTTGACTAAATGTCTTGTTGCTATGTTTTGCCTTTAAATTGTACATTTACAATTGTACATTGCATTTTACAATAATTTCCTCGAATTTTGCTTAAAAAATTACATTGGATATCCCCCATCCCCCAGGATATCCTGATTTGGAGGCTCTGCCTTCCTCTCCTCCTTACCTTCCTAATATTTCTCTTGTTCATTAAAGAGAGTGTGGCATTCATATGAAGTTGAGAATAAATGTGATAGTGTGTTAAAGCTGGATCAGAGAGAGAGAGAGAGAGGGAGAGAGAGAGAGAGAAAGTGGTTGGCAGGCTAGTGCAATGGGGAGTGGGGCTAAATGAAAACAGATCTGAGATGGAACGGGTGAGAATGAGCTGGCACAGCAAACAGCATAGACTGGCAGGAGTCTCAGGGTGTGTGTGTGTGTGTGTGTGTGTGTTTGTGTGACAGAGAGAGTGAGAGAGCGAGAGCGAGAGAGAGCGTGCAAGTCTGTGTCTCTGTTTCTGAAAGATACTGTGTATGTGTGTGTGTGCATTTGTGTGCATGTGTGTTTGTGGACATTAACTCTGTTTCACCCTCAGTACTGAGTTGTGATTGGCTGGATTGGTGCAGGGCTTGGCACAGACTCATTTCCGCAGAAGAGCGTACAACAGGAGGGCCTCGAACACATGAAGCATCTGCCTCCTCTTTTGCTGCCAACACACACATGGGTGCACAAGCATACACATGCACACAAACACAGGTGCTCTTGAACAGGTGCTCATAGACCTTAATGCACCCATACATACTGTACATCCATGAATTGGGACTGATTCTTGACACTTGTGACAAAACATGTTCCTGCTATTAGTATTTCCACTTTGAAATAATTCATAAATGATCACTATAATGTTCTACTTATTTGATCAAGATTAATAGGATTTCCTTTCATCACTCATATTATCCCTGAAACCAACTGGTCTCAGACACCCTGCTGAAAAGACCTGCTTAATGTGTATCCTACCTGAGGTTGGTGGCAGATATGACTGTGGGCTTCTCAGAAAAGTATATTTGTGAGCCTATGTGTGAAAGAATGAAATTGAAAAACAGCCAAAAAATGGGGCTGAAGGACTCATATATTACAGCATCCTGTGATGGGGCTGTGCTGGTCTTTTCTGCAGGGTGGCTTTAAGTCAAAACTTTCTCTTCAATTTACAAAAACAAAACAAAAATCCTAATCTTTATGAGTGTCTTTGTCTTTTTTTAGTTTATAAATGTCTTTCAAAAGAGATAAATTAGCTTGAGAAGAAAAAATGCATAAGATAATAATACTTAATCTTATTTAATATTGTTCTTTCAATATTTTTTTCAACTATGTTGTCTAAATTTAGTGAGGTTTATGCATAAAACAAGTGACACAAATCTGCCAATGGAACAAGACAAAAAAGCATGTATATTCAAGATGCAAGTCTTTCTATGATCAATCTAATTTTAAGGATGTTTAGATATTGCTACTTGAAAACAAGATAAAGGTAGTGAATAAGAAAAATACTTTTTAATTGAACGTTTACTTTTTTTTTTACATTATATCGACTCAATATAGAGTTATGAATCGTAATATATTTATGTAAATCCTGAATAAAAAATAACACTGCTATACTATATAAATGAAAGATTAAAAATACTTAAAAAAGTGGTGAGAGAGAGATAGAGAGAGAGAGAGAGAGAGAGAGAGACAGAGAGCAGACTAAAGGAAATGGAAAGAGAGACTTTGATGCAGCTGTGAAGGCATAATTTGATCTCCAATGCCACCAATACTGAGACATGGGGCATGAAATATTTATTTGGCCAAACAATCAGCAAAACCAGAGACGAACAAGAAATACAGGCAGACACTCGGTCTGTGAGTGCATGCCGCTGACTATCAAAGAAATCTCTGCACTAATTTATTTTATTAATACTGTATTTAGGCCCAGTCACTAAATATTTTTATTAGCTATATTTTGTAGATATCATGAAGGAGTTGTTCAGTCTGTGTGTGTGTGTGTGTGTGTGTGTGTGTGTGTGTGTGTGTGTGTGTGTGTGTGTGTGTGTGTGTGTGTATATACATGTTTATACTACACTGTGGGGACCAAACGTACCCACGAGGGTAGTAAAACCTGACAGCCCAGCCAGCAGTCCCCACAAGGGAAATTGCGTAGTAAACATAAATGTAAAAATGCAAAAAGGTTTCTGTGAGGGTTAGGTTTAGGGGTAGGGTTTGGGGATATAAATTATCGTTAGAAAATTAATGGTAGTTTATGGAGAGTCTCCACAATGATATAAAAACAAGTTTGTTTGTGTGTGTGTGTGTGTGTGTATGTGTACTTATTCATTAATGACAGAATGTGTGTTTACACCCACTAAAGCCTTCCCTTGCCCTTAAAGATCTGAAGGTAATAACACTATCCATCTTGTGGTGTGTGTGTGTGTGTGTGTGCGTGCGTGCGTGCGTGCGTGTGTGTGTGGGTGTGTGTGTGAAAGAGAGAGAGACAAAGAGAGAGAGAGCACTTTGGCGAGTCAGCAAACACTCTCTAGGCAGTATCTTGATAAAAGAAGAAAATAAAGGAGCATCCCCACATTGTCCATGATAACATACCCAAACCTATTGAGACCCCTAAAAATAAAGGATTTCATGTATGGCAATAAAGCAATAAAATTTGCAGACATAGATCACTATATGTTGGCCATGCACAATACGAAGGAATATCACCCGTGTGCAGGATGTTTAATAATACATGTCGAGATATATGCTAAACCCGACAAACACATAGAACATGAAAAAGCAACACATGACATTCATTAAAAGGGAGAGAAGGAAGGACAGACTTTTGTAAAGGGTGATAAAACTAAAAAACATATTTCAGATTTCACATCATGAATCAATGTTGAGTGAACATTCTTGGATGTTCATCACATTCACTATGGACTTGTTCCTCTAAGTTTGACCATCAAAAAAAGTGTCTTGATTGACTTAATTACCTTGCAAACTTATTTTTGTTTGAAAAGTCTGTTTGTGCTATCTATTATAGTTTTGTCTGCACAATTAAAGAAGAAAAAGTGGCTAAAGGACAGACAGTTATTTGACGCTTGTTGTCATTTTTATATTTAGCATTTTTTGGTATTGTAGTGCTGAAATGAGGGGGTTGTGACAAGTTTTGAGAGAGAGAGAAAGAAAGAAAAAAAGAAAGAAACTTGTGCTGAATATTCCATATAACTTGTGTGCCACACAAATGATGAGACAAAGCAAACTGTATTAACAATTTGACTCAACAGTCAATGTAATGCTTTATGTAGGCCTGTGTGTTATGGAACCCCTTACTTTTTTAATGAAACAGTTGAATTTTAGTTTGCATCTTGGTAGATCAAAGTAAAACAAACCACTGTACTGATTTGAATTCACTGCATGACTGACAGGCTTTTTATTCTCTAGCATCCTTAAAAACATTGCATCAGCAGCTTGTCTTTACAATAAAACATGCTCCATCTGAACAACTTACTGCAAGCATCAGTACTCACGCTGGCCTTTAATACAGAAGATCTGGGGGCTCCTGTTTTCTGTACTAAGCAGGGAGAAATAATGAACTGTGATTGGGCAGACAACAGCTGCTGTGTTGATGCATTGAGCACCGTCAGTGACAAAATATCACACTTCAAAGTGAGTGCAAAAAAAAGAGAGCCCAAACGAAGAGTTCTTTGCATGAATTTAACAGTCTTACATTGTAAAAAACAAATGATAAAAATTGTAATTTTACAATTGTAAAAATAATAATAATTATATTTTTTGCTTATAATAAGGCACATTTTGTGCGGATATAGTGTGCTATGAAGGACTGTTAGAGTATTATGCTGCCTTCAAGTCTTCCTAGGATGTTCCTACTTTCGAGTTTAGAAATAAACATAAATAAAACATAAACATAAATGCCACATAAATAGGCTAAATCTGTTGTTTTTCATGGCAAGCATTATCGCAATTCTATATTAAGAATGTGCCCAATATGTACATGTTCTATCTACTACACAAAAGAGTACAAACTAAATTATACCTTACTTATGATCAATACCAATTAGCTTTTGTAAACTGACATACAACAAGACTGACTCAAGTCGCACTTAAATAAATATTCCCTTTAATATGAGCTTAACTGACAGCATTTGTGGCATAAAATAAACCCTCAAACAATTTGGCTCCATTCACTTCCATTTTAAGTGCCTCATTATAGCCTGTTAAAAAAAGGAAGGAAGAACAAATCGTGCATTACATCTTACATGCATTTTTTGTGGTAATCAACATTATGCCACAAGTGCTGTCGATTGAGCTTAACTTGTGTTGAACCCGGCAAATTCCCTTAAATAACATAAAAAAATAAAAAAGACTATATGTCTGCAAGGAGAATTATATTATGTTTTAGCAGGACAGTGGATGTGAGCCTCTCATGTACTTTCTGTAAATGCGGCCATTTGCTCACTTTTCCCAGGAAATCCCTTGAAATAATATCTATCTATCTATCTATCTATCTATCTATCTATCTATCTATCTATCTATCTATCTATCTATCTATCTATATATATATATATATATATATATATATATATATATATTTTTTTTTTTTTTTTTTTATATGAGATTAATTGTCCTGCCACAGGGTTTAATTAAATTGCAGCATATTGAAAATGATCACCAAAAGAGATTTAAGACTTCACTTGAACTCGTGACAAAATACTTTAGACTTGACTTGGACAAGATAAACATGTCTGCCCCTTACTCAAAAAGTCGCTGCTTAAAGAAAATCACAAGTTTCACCCTGGTAATTACAATAATGTGGTGCCATTCATGTGCACTCATATCATAAATATGATCATTCTGATATGACTTGAAGGCAGAATTCCTTGCATGTTACAAATTGTTTGCTATCCTAACAATTGGCAGCATGTGAGGTGTTACTCTATGGAAGTGTGGCTATTATTCCTGACATAATAATAATCAGACTGATCACACTGTGAATTCAGAGCAGAGGTCTGTTCTTACTGAAATTCAAAAATCTGCTCGCAGTGGCCGAAACAAGAAGTGTAGTTGGGATGAAATGTACACAGGGTAGTGCTAAAGGTTAGTTGTATTTTTAGTAATGATGTGATACAGTCAACAGGACGGCATGTTTTATTAACCCTACACCCTAACCCAAACCTCACCCCTAAACCTAACCATAAATGGCCAGACTGATCTTGGAAACTTAAAATCGGAAACAGTAGGTTGACTTTTCTTTAGCAAAAATCACTGTGCTTAACCAAAATGCTACCAGGCTGTAAAACAGTGAGGAAAAATGCATATTTTAGAAACTGCACTCCAAACCCCAAACCTAAACCTGACCATCAGTGGAGTAAAAATGCAACGTCAGAGGGAAAAATGCAACCTACGAATTGCATTGTCACTGATTATGCGAATGTGATAACCTCCTGAGTTCAACACAGGATGGGAACCTGAATCTCCCATTCTGTTGAGGTAATGCTCTTTCGGTCGCACCACAGGAGAAGGTAAATGCTAGGGATGGGCAATACCACTAATTTTCTTTTCGATCCAATACCAAATACTTTTAAGCCAATATCGCTGATATCAGTATCATTATCGATACCTCTATTAAATTGAATTTTCACAAATTGTTTGGATAAAATGTATATAACTTTATTATTACTTAAATGTTTTATATATTTATGGGCCTAAAGAGAACATTATTAGGCTGCATTGTTAACCCTTTAAAGATGTGTAAGTATAAGCCACATATAAAACCTCAAAATTAACCACTGATATTATTATATGGTTACTATTATTACAGCCAAGTTACCATATGGATACTACAATAATGCTGTAGTAAAATCATGGTTAATTTGATCAAAACCTTGGTTACTGCCAAAATAAAACTGAAAAACATGGTTACTACAGTTGTGGTTACTAATACAATGTTACTACAGTAAATCCATGGTAAGTTTTCATAAGGGTATCATTTACTAATGATCATTATCAATGTTTTAACAACTGTGAATTTAAATAAACCTGTTGTCAAACAAGTCCATTATAATACATGTCACGTCTAGGTTTGTCATTACTTAGTGTGAATAACTCCAGAAGCAGTTTTTCTGTCATTATACCTCAGGAAAACACTGATCCCTCTTTGAACGAGCGCTGTGACTGAAAGGGTGAACGCTGTCTGACTGCTTGTGTATTTTAGCATTTCTGAGTGTCAAGATGAGCAGAAGAAAAAATAGTACCGGTGCCATGCAACAATTCTCTCATATAATTCGTTTTTCCACTTCGAAGCTTATGATATGCATTAATATTCATGTATTCAAAATAATAAGATCACTTCTTACAAAACTTCAAAATCTATATTTTTAAGTGAGGATGGATATTCTTGATACCACATCAGTATCGGATGTATCGATACTTTAGTATCGATCCGCCCATTCCTAGTAAATACACTGGAGCCGAGGCAAAAACGTCTGATAGGAAATGCTGTTTGCTGGTTAGTCGACATTATGTGACCTATCCTAGGATACCAGAACTCTCAAAACCACATGCTGAATTCCCCTTTGATCATGTTGCCAAAAACAACCTCCAAATTACACTTCTTCCTGGTTTCCATGCATGGAGCAAAACCCATGTTTTAGAGATTGTTCGCACAACACCCTATCAGTAGTGCATTCGGATCATGTTGCTATTACCATCATCTTTGCTTCGTCATCGTCATCATCATAATCAACCCACTAAGCACAGTTTGTTTATGAAGTGGTTGAAAAGATGCCACCTTTTACATTGTATCTATTGTAAGTTTTCCTGTTAGTGAGTAGATTGTCTACATACAGTAAGCATGCCTGGTGTTGAAAAGGCCAGCTCATCATTTGCAAAGGCCTTCTCTTTGTTTATGACTGAACAACGCTTTTTTACAGATTGAGAAACTGCCGTCACATTCTTTCTCACACATACCAACAAACAAATAAACAAAAAGATAGATGCATACACAGTATTCCCACAATCATGTGAATATCTTAAAGAAATATTCTGGGTTATTTTCATCTTAATGAATGAACAGTATCGATGTTGTTCATTACCACAGACATTTCGAATCCTTGTTTCTAAAAGAAAATGAATAGGAAATACATGTAGTTATACACTTAAAAAGGAAGCCTAGCAGGCAAGCAAGAGTTTTAAAGCAGAAGTTTAAAGCTTATTATTTAAAGCACTTGGATGGACATTAATTCTTCAATTTAGGGGCGGCTGTGGCTCAGGTGGTAGAGCGGGTCGGCCACTAATCGCAGGGTTGGTGGTTTGATTCCCGGCCCACATGACTCCACATGCCGAAGTGTCCTTGGGCAAGACACTGAACCCCAAGTTGCTCCTAGCGCCTTGCATGGCAGCTCTGCCGTCATTGATGTATGAATGTGTGTGTGAATGGGTGAATGAGTCACAGTGTAAAGCGCTTTGAATACCGTTAAGGTTAAAGAGGCGCTATATATGTGCAGACCATTTACCATTTTACCATTTTCAGTTTAAAAAGAAAGTGTATTTCTACTCTCTATGACCACTTGTCTAGGTAGAGGAACCTCTGCTTATACATTACGGATGTAAATCCTATATGGGTGGAAAATAGTCTATAGCCCACATTAGCAGTGCTTAATGAATAAACCTTGAATATGAATATGAATAAATCACTGAATTAACCGGAATGCATTAGGTTACACCATAACAAAACTATATTTAGGGTTAGATTTTACACAGACATGGTCGATAAGTGATTCTATCACACCAGTCCCATGCAAACACACATAATAAAGTATTTCGATAACACTTGCAAGAAAGTGTGAAAATGTCATATTTTAAATGTTTATTTGCAGAGCAGAACATTTTCCTTTTTTTTGCTTTCATTGTAAATGTATTCACTGTAAATTACTGTCTGTGGTAATTAATAGCATGTCATAAATGCAGTCTATAGACTGTAATTTCAAAATTACAAAGAATATATTTTAAAGAAAAATATCTCAATCACTGAAATGATCTGGTCCTAAAGTTGTAGCCTATTCATATAGTAGGGCTGCAACTAACGATTATTTTGATAATCTACTAATCTAACGATTATTAGAACGATTATTTGGCGATTATTGCAACGATTAATCATTAGCTCTTAACAGATTATTCAATTTGCACCCGACTTAAAAGGTTGTATCAAACGTGCTTGCTAACAATACAGAGGACAAAATTATCTTTTAAAATACTACTAAATGACATTCACTGAATTAAAGGGAAATTTTTTACTTTTTATTCAATTTAATTCAGTAAAGAATTCACTGCAAAAAAATACTATGGTTATCAAGTGTTTTTGTCTTGTTTTCCATTTACAATTCTCTAAAAATCTTTAAAACAAGATACGTTTAATTTAGAAGCAACATATATGATATCATTAATTGCTTTGAGTGAATGTCTCTTAAATTTAAGTGTATTTTGTATATAAGTGTATTTTTCTGCGAGTGAAGTAAAGACAAAATATACATATATTCAAGATATATTCTCTAAAAGCAAGTCAAAATATCTTGTATGCTGCTTCTCAGGTGAATGCATATTTTTTAAAAGATTTTGAAAAAAAAAAATATTATATTCAACCTTCTCAGGTAACAATTTTGTCATTTGCAGTATATCTGCTAAAGTAAATGTATGTTGTTTTAAATTAGTTTTAGATATAATTTTTTGGAAAACAAGTCAAAACAAAAACATTTTGTTGCAGTGTATAATGGGGCCAAGACTTTCTAATCTTTTGGTTCACTTCAATTCATCTTTAACTCACAAAAAAACTAACTTTCTCTTATTAATAAAGCTGTGTATTGGCAATTTTCTTCATGATACGAAATGCACAGTGACGCTTATATTATGATTCAATAAGTCACGAGCCATCACGTTATAATCTAGCTGCATTAAGCATGCGCGCTCGAGGGAGCGTCAACATGACAGATTGTGCCTCAGCCGGGTGCAGTTTCAACCTCTCCCCCTTAGATCGGACACTTCGTGCAACTCATAGAAGAGGTGCTGACCACACAGAGAAATTACAGTTTTGGAGTTTGTAGTTATTTGCATGATCTTCTGCCAACTTTATTAAAGCAATAACGCATTAAATACAAATGCATTAAAGATGTAATGTCAGGGTGTTTCCTTTAAAGACGCTCGACATGCAAGTTTTGAGTCAGAATTTCACAATGAGAGTGCTTCTGTTATTACTTACTACTTTGTGATCTACATCACCTGAAGCTGTTTGGAAAGTTTAGAGTGCATCTGGACTGTGAGCTGTTATCTTCCTCTTCTCAATCAGGCGCGAGCTGCAGTGCTGCTCTCACGTGTCATCATTAGAGTTTTATAGGATCTCAAGTTATGTTAAATGAGATCAAACGAGTATTCGATAATGAACATTTTTGTTGACACATTTTTTTTTTGTTGGCGTTGTCGATAATGCCGACTAATCGTTTCAGCCATAAGATATAGCCATATGTAGGGTGACCGTATTCTGGTTTTCCAAAAAGAGGACTAATAGGGTTCAAAACAGTATTACTAAGAATGCAAATTTTAATACAGTGAAAAAGACACTATTAACATAACATAAATATATAAATAAATACAATTTCCAACATTCTTTTGAATGTCCATGTACTAAAATAAAATTTAATTTTAATGCCATGAGTGTCCCTTCATTTACTATTACTATTATTTTGAATGGCCATGGAAAATGAAGCAATGTGATAACAAATTTACCTGGTTGCAAAAAGTAGTCTGTTAATTAACCTAATGAACTTTCACCTTTTGCTGACCCTTTATGCTTTGCTGAGCTAATGTATCCTTCTAAATCACATAAGTGCCAGCTTTACAGGTCATACATTCTGCTTCCCACGGATCTCGACCTGGACGAAAGCATGGGAATTTTTTGTGCAAATCTTCTGGAAATTTGCACTTGCATTTGGGCATTGTTTCCACTCAGCTGTCATTTGCTGCTACTGTCAAGCAACTGTTTGATGCTGAACACAACAGAGAGAAACCTCTTATAAAGAGGGGTTAAAGAAATGCAAGCATAAATGCACACAATGAAGTATTACACCAGATTTAGTGATCCCGGCCGGATGCTTTTTTAAGATCCGAAAAAGAGGACATGTCTGGGAAAAAGAGGATGTATGGTCACCTTAGCCATGTGGGACATCCCTCTACCGTTTTACTACTTGTTGTAGTAACTCTCTGGAAATGAGAGAGCTAAAATTGCACTCCACCTCCCCAGTTGTTTACACATTTGATAAACAAAGTTCAGAGTAGATCCGAAAGTTCCAGTACCCTAGGATCGAAAACATTATGCCGACTCGCTGACAAGTGTCTTCCATCAGACATTTTAGCATCGGCTCAAATGTGTTTACCTTCACTTGTGGCTCAACCAGAAGCGTGTTGCGTCTGTAGTGTGTCAGAGACCTGGGTGTGGATCCTCTGTTGAAATCAGGAAGCAATCGTGTTTGCATAATCAGTTACGAGCGTGATTTAATTTTTACCTACAACCCCCCTAAAATTACATTTTTACTCCACCTATGGTTAGGTATAGGTTTGGTTTGGTTTGGGGGGGTCAGTTTATAAATTATGCATTCCTCTTCATTACAGCCTCTACATCTGAAAACAACTCACTTCTGTTGCCCCTCCGTGGACATTTCAACCAGTAAATGGAACTTGCATGAACCCATACGCCCAACAACACTTATTGCTTTGGCCACTGGGGGCAGTGTTTTAAATTTCGGTAAGCACATTGCTATTGTAGCTTAAGAATGTCAACCTAATGTTTCCAATTTCTCTGTGAGATCAGTCTGAATTTCTATAGATTTTAATTATACATGTTTCTTATTTAACTCTGATGTTGTCTTTTATTTTGACAATGTGGCAATATCTTTAGACAAGGGCATTACACCCACTACGTATCACCCTGGTAAAAAAAAAAAAAAAAACGGTATGTACGTATATTAGCCACATGCTGTATGAATATGCTAACTTACAGATTACATGTTTAAGAAATGGAAAACAAAAAGCCATTTCCATAGCTTTGAGCCAACTGACAGTCCAGAGCAAGTGGGTAAAATGCCTCAAAATTAGACATATCCTTGATTAATTGGCTTTAAGAAAGCCCTTGTGAGGAAGAAGAAATGCAACACTTAATATTGAATATTAATAATGAAATTCCTTGCAAGCTTGTTTACAAACTCCTTACAATGCTGAAAACAAACATATCATCATAAAACAAAGCACAAAAGCAAAATGAACTAATTGGTGCTCGCAATACATAGCCA
Organism: Xyrauchen texanus; assembly: GCF_025860055.1. Classification (NCBI taxonomy): domain Eukaryota; kingdom Metazoa; phylum Chordata; class Actinopteri; order Cypriniformes; family Catostomidae; genus Xyrauchen; species Xyrauchen texanus. Next base: position 40,312,015 of record NC_068286.1, read on the forward strand.
ATTCCCAGAGCTCATTTTACATGTTTAAAATTCATGACCTTACTTCAAGCATCAGTTAGTAGACGCAAGATTGCACAGCAGTGGGTGTTGGAGCCACACACCTGAGAGATATCCTTTGTGATGGCCACAATTTTAGAAGAGTAATGATGCAAATTACATATGCCTCCAGACTTTTCATCTTTCCCATTAGAATGCATGGGTTAAAAATGATTTTGGATACAGTTAGATGCGTATTCTTTATAATCTATGTTGTTTCTTTTAATGACAATTAAGATTGTGTGTGCATGGGAGCTTATGTGTTTTTGTATGTGTGCAACAAACCTCAGGCCATTTTCACAGTAATACTGTAAATCCCTTTGTGTAAAAGCATCTGATTAATGACAGCCTGCTGTTTACTTTCTTATTGAATATAAATCTGAAAATTATATTTAACAGTGCATCAAGGTATTTACTTATATAGATAACAGAAAAAACACATGTTGTGGCCCACATGTTAACTCAGGGTATGTATTTATGTATGGATGAATGTATGTATGTATGTATGTATGTATGTAGGCCTATGTATGTATGTATGTATGTATTTGTGTATCTATCTATCCATCCATCCATCCATCCATCCATCTATCTATCCATCTATCTATCTAGGGCTGTGGGAAGATTATTTATGGTTGCTGTCGTGGGAGTTGCATTTTTGCATGTACGTGTTTTTTTTGTTTGTTTGTTTTTTTTTTAAAAGAAAGAAATCTGACTTTTTGACAAATAACTTTGGGCCACCTTTACCTGGGTTATTTTGGGGAATTTTATAGAAGATAAAAACATCTTTATTGTCAGGCGCGTTCCCGGAAATATTCCGGGAAAAATACTGTTATGCTCGTTCCGGGCAGGATTATAATCAATGAGAACTCATTGTTCATTTGAGGGGACTTGTTCATTTATTTATTTATTTTTGCTATTTGATTGCCTTGACCAGTGATATTATCGTCTCTCCTTCCCCGGTTTTTGGCTGCAAGCACATGAGTAAACTTTTCTTACGGGCTGACAGACAGCAGCAGAGGTGGGAGAGGTTGATAATTAAGAGGAAAACGGATAACATGCATTAACGTAACCTTGCAATAAAACATAGTCTATTACTGTAGTAATCACTGTTAATGAATGAGTGCAGTGGTTCTACTTTTCTGAGATGTATTCTTGGCCGTACAACAGAGTAAGAGGCAACACGAAGTTAATGAACAATTCTTTCTCAAAACCTTGCCCTCACTCCTTTCCCACACACCCCCGCGCGCCGTGCACACACATGGACCCCCCTTTTCATTATCATCCAACACGAAAGCACAATCGAACTATAAGTGCAAGTTATATTATCATTGCGTACATAAAACTTGCACATAATCTTTAAACGCTACAATATCAATAAACTTTTCTACCAGGTCCCTTTGCGCACGGCAGACAAGAACATGCATAGCCGATTACATTTTTGCAGCAAGAGTATAGCCAAACAATGTAATGTTAAAAGGTACTGACAACTGTTAATATTAAATTGCTCGGCGGCAGCTTATAATAAACCAAAAGCATTACCATGAGATGCGCGGCTAGGTGCTCCAATTGTTAAAATAGTCCAAACGGGGCTTGGCGTTCAGGGATTGTTGAGATGAAGGCCCCCGTGATTTATAAATAACTATGACACTATTCAGTGTTCTAAATTATTTCTCAAGACTTCCTCAATCATACCGTTTTTAGGAAAACATATCCAAAATGTTTTAATGTGTTTATAAAAAATAAAAAAAAAGACTGACAAAAAGAAAATCAAAAAACATGATCTCGACACCAGGGGGTGCTGCAGCACCTGCAACACCCCTACTTCTTTCTATCTATCTATCTATCTATCTATCTATCTATCTATCTATCTATCTATCTATCTATCTATCTATCTGTCTGTCTGTCTGTCTGTCTGTCTGTCTGTCTGTCTGTCTGTCTGTCTTGTTCTTTCGATTAAAGAAAATACAAAAATAATTTATTTCAGGTTATTATAACTGATTTTCAAGCTTATGGCAAGGTGAATGCACAAAATAGGTATATTATCACTGTATGCCTTGAAGACACTTTTTTTCTTCATCTTGACATGTTCAATATAGAGGAGATAACCATTCTATTTCCTTGGCATGAGACGCCGCATAAGGTGATATTTCTGTTTGAGCCAGTTCTGAAGCTAATTAAGTGTCACCAGTGGATCGTTGGCTCACTAGACATGTAAACGGGATAAAGATGAGGGGTGCTCATGGGACATGAATGCTGAAATCCACTCTCCCACCGACTCCAACGGGGCAATTGGTTTCTGAAGCGAAATCAAAACGCGCGCTGTGGAACAACAGAGTGCGCGAGACTCAGAGCTTCCAGCACGCGCGTGTGGTGACGCCGGTGGAACGTTAACCAGCCCCGGTGGAGCAGTAGTAGGATAGCCTCGTCGAGACCTGCTGCTCCGCTCCCAAACCAACGCACTTTCCATCTGCTCTGACCAAATTAACTGAGATTGACCAGGAAAACCCTCCCCGTCTATTTCAACCATTATCTTCTCAAGCCATGCAGTACTGTAAACACGATTGAGACGTGGAAAGAGGATAGAGAGTATAAACGGGCTACTCTTTTTGTTGGATGATTGTAGCGTTCAGCCAGTGCTGCATTGCGCTCGCAAATCCGCGTGGCTTCGAGCAGCCAGTGCTGGGACCCGAGAGAGAGAGAGAGAGAGAGAGAGAGAGAGAGAGAGAGAGAGCAGAGAGAGAGAGAGAGAGAGAGAGAGAGAGAGTGTGTGTGTGCGATATATGCTCATTGTTCAGAGAATGAAAACCCACTGCAGCCAGTACTGCCGTATTCAGACAATGAGAGTACTTCTTAATTATTCAGAGACACAATAATAATAATAATAATAATAATAATAATAATAATAATGATAATAATGATAATAAGAATAATAATTGAACTATAATTATAAGGATAAAGATTATATCGATACAAATTATGAATTATTAGAATTAAAACAGTTATGCCAAAAGGACAAACGTTTAATGAACTAGTTGGCCGATATTCTCGACAAATGTATGACCCTTTTAAAACTTATTTAAACTTGATAAAAGCAGTCAGTGAACAAAGTGGGAATAGACTTTCCGATAAACGAGTTGCAAATGTATGATGCAATTAAAGGCATATAGGCTAAAATAACTTAAATGATCAGTTTACATGTACAGAGAAGAGAAAATTAATTAATTTCGATCTGTTTAAATACAAGTAGTCTACTCTAGTCTCTCCCCCTCCTTTGACTTGTATTAGTATATATTTCGCTTCTGTCGTATTTTATTTTGCGGTCGTCTGCAAACACACCTCCTTGTTTGCGCTTTTTTTAGACGGGTTATAAGGAAAGCGCGAGCTCCTTCGATACCGACGCGATCTGCACACATTCTCGGTCTCCCGTTTCATCTGAACGGTCGAGTTACGTAGAGAGGGAAATGTTGCAGTGAACGGAGGGGGAAGAGAGAGGGAGAGGTTGAGAGAGGGGGAGAGACTGCAGCATCATTTGAGGGACGTCCACATGCAGTGCAGTAGAAAGTGCAGGTGAGGGGAGGAGGAGAATGCGGGACTTTTTCTTGAAACACTTCACACACATCCACCGCAGACTTTGGATGAATTACTAAAGGCTTTTGTTGGTTCTTCACTATCCTGCCCTCCATATATCCATAAGTGGCTAATTTCCGTGCTTTGGGAAGTCGAACTGAAAAGCTTTCTCTCTTTGTCAAGTTAACCGTAAAGGAATCTATAAGAGCTTGGCACTCACGCGCAAGACTGCGGGAAAAGCTTTCCTTACCCACCTCGCTGTGTTTTAAGGTAAGATAAATATATACGATTGGATAAAGACTTTAAAAGCAGTTTGCCTTATTCCCAGCAAGCAGCGCAAGCTTTGGGATGCGAATGTGAGGACTGAATTCACAGACAGATCTCTTTTGTGTTCTACTGCATTGCAGTTTAAAACAGAGAAAGCGCGAGAGGAGCCAGCACTCCACAGCATATCAATGAGCCGGACAAAGTCATTTAAACTGCTCAAATGTAATTCCTGTGTACTCATAAAAGGCATAAAGGAATATATTTGTCCTTAAAAGTGGTGTTAAGACTTATCGCTGATGCTAAGCTCCTCACAAAGTGGATGATTTATTTTATCGTGTTGAAAACGTGACTGGGAAACTAAAAGTGTATAGGCAATAAAAAAAGATTGTTGCCGAAGCAGCACAGGACACATCTACAGAAATTAATCAGGTTCGATTTTTGCTGGAGCCTGCCTGCCTGCTTTGGATCGGAGGAAGCTGCAGACAAGAGTGTGAAAGAGAAAGAAAAGGAGAGCGAGAGCCATGGGGATCTGGAGCGTTGGCGCAGTGCACTCCGCGCGGTGCTACCTCGTGCTCATCCTGCAGCTGCTGACTCAGCTCCCGCGCGTCAATTCAGCGCTGCGCTACCGCGTGGCGGAAGAAGGACCGGCCGATGTGCACATAGGAAACGTGGCTGCGGACCTGGGACTGTCCACCTCTGGGATTGGGACTGGTGATGTCACTTTTGCTTTAGAATCAGGCTCTGAATACTTCAAAATTGATAATGTGACTGGAGAGCTCACTACAGGCAGCCGGAGGATTGACAGAGAGAAGCTGCCGCAGTGTCAAATGATTTTTGATGAGAATGAGTGCTTTTTGGACTTTGAGGTGTCAGTCATCGGTCCGCTGCAGAGTTGGGTGGATCTGTTTGAGGGGCGAATTGTGGTTACAGACATAAATGACAACACCCCCTCTTTCCCTTCTCCTGTACTCACCCTGTCCGTTGAGGAAAACCGTCCAATTGGCACTCTGTATCTCCTTCCCACTGCCACAGACCGTGATTTTGGCCGCAACGGCATTGATCGCTATGAGCTCATCCAAGACAGCAGAGATGGGGGTTCATCTTTGCGACGACCTGCAAATGGACCCACAAATGGGAATGGTGACCGTAGGAGAGGTTCTGACACAGGGACGGGACCAAGCAGCAGGAGCAGCGTGTTTGAACTGCAAGTTGCCGACACACCTGATGGACAGAAACAGCCACAGCTAATAGTCAAAGGCCCTCTAGACCGTGAGGTGCGGGATTCTTATGAACTCGTGCTGCGTGTCCGTGATGGTGGCAACCCATCACGCTCCTCACAAGCTCTGTTGCGTGTGTCAATCACAGACGTCAATGATAACAGTCCACACTTTGAGAGAGCAGTGTATGAAGCAGAAATGGCAGAAAACGCCCCACCGGGCACACCTGTCCTACAGGTGCGTGCCACAGACCGTGACGTCGGCGTGAATGGGCAGGTTGAATATGTGTTTGGAGCCGCAACGGAATCAGTGCGGCGCCTCCTCAGGCTGGATGAAGCATCAGGTTGGCTAAGTGTTGTGCATCGCATTGACCGAGAAGAAGTTTCTCAGCTGCGCTTCACAGTCACAGCCCGTGACCGTGGCCAGCCACCTCGCACTGACCGCACTACAGTCATTCTCAACGTAAGGGATGAAAACGACAATGTACCTGTCGTGGAAATTCGAAAAATTGGACGTATTCTTGTGCGTGATGGTGCCGCAATGGTTCCAGAGAATGTGTTGGTGGACACTCCAGTAGCATTAGTGCAGGTGTCAGACCGTGACCAGGGAGAGAATGGTGCGGTGACCTGTACTGTGGTGGGGGATGTTCCATTCACATTGAAACCAGCTGGCGAGACAGCCCTACCACCTCCACCAGCCATGGATGATGCCTTTGAAAGAAATAAAAAGAAATATTTTCTCCACACCTCAGCTCTGTTGGATTATGAAGCTACACGTGAATATAGTGTCACTATCGTTGCAGTGGACTCTGGTAGCCCAAGCCTCTCTAGTAATAGTTCTCTCCAAGTGCGTGTGGTGGACATTAACGACCATGCTCCAACTTTTGCCCAAAGCCTGGTAGAGGTCCATTTTGCTGAGAATAATGCCCCAGGGGAACGAGTGGTAACTGTAATGGCGGCTGATGCAGACAGTGGCAAAAATGCAGAGATTGCATACTCACTGGATCCATCTGTAAATGGAGCTTTTTACATAGATGCCGATAACGGTGATATTCGCGCCACTGGGGCTCTGGATAGAGAGCATAGGGAACGGTATGAGTTTCGTGTTATAGCTCGAGACAAGGGCACCCCCTCTCTGCAAGGCTCAGCTACAGTTGTAGTCCAGGTCACAGACAGAAACGACAATGCTCCCAAATTTGTCCAGGAAGTCTTCACATTCTATGTCAAAGAGAACCTGCTGGCCAATAGCCCTGTCGGCATGGTTACAGTTACAGATGCAGACAAAGGAGAGAATGCAGAGTTGAGACTTTTTGTTGAGGATGATGACGAGGAGGGTGGAGAGGAGAGCAAAGAAGGAAAGCAAGAAGTTTTCTCCATAGAAAATAACACTGGCACCATTTTCTCCTCGGCATCCTTTGACCGTGAGCAACAGAGTGCATACTCATTCCGCGTGCGTGCAGTTGATGGTGGAGAGCCTCCACGGTCTGCCACTGCCACCATATCCCTGTTTGTCACTGATGAAAATGACAATTCCCCATCCATCACATCACCCACTAATGAATCATACACCCTCTTGCCACCCGCTAGCGGGGCCCGGACTGTAGTCCGTACAGTATCAGCCTCTGATGGCGACATTGGGTCTAATGCTGATCTCCGCTATGCTCTGGTAGGCGGAAACCCATTTCATCTGTTTGAAATTGGCCCAAGCAGTGGGGTCATAACCCTGGCAGAGCCCCTGGAGAGAAGGCACAGGGGTCTGCACCGCTTGGTGGTCCGGGTCAATGACAGTGGCATGCCTTCCCTTTGTTCCACGGCATTGGTGCATGTCTTCGTCAATGAGAGTTTGGCCAACGCTACACTGGTGGATGCACAGGTGAGACACAGCAGTGCTGCATGCTGTTAGAACAGACACAAACAAAGGGCTTGTGCTTATGAACAATAAGCCAATGTAGAATAGCAAAAAAATCTCAGTAGGGTTGAAATTAAATAATTGTATTTGCTATAAACTGATGAAATAGAGAGGTCAACTACTGTCAGAGGCTTACTGTTAACTTTGCACAACTAGGAAATCACTGCATATTTTTAAGAATGTTGATGTTTATAAATATTCATGCATCAAATGTGTTGACCCACATAGATATTGGGTAGAAGGAAACGCACAAATACAAAGATGAAAGATACACACACACATGCACAAACACAGTCACATTTGCCTGCACAGAATAACTATGATTGAATATCTAAGCCTTGACATGATAATTGAGAAATCTGGGCCTTTCAGTAGGAATGAATGAGTGTGTGTGTGTGTGTGTGTGTGTGTGCGTGCCTGCCTGCGTGCATGTGTGCGCTATCGTTTGTGTATGTGGTTAAGCAGACAGAGCTGTAAAATGAGGATGCAGTTATGATAGGGCACACACACCATTAATGATTTTGCTTTCAATTTCTTGTTCCCCCCTATATGTCTCTCCCTCTCTCTATCAGGTGGCCCGCAGCCTTGCTGTTCCCCTGCCTCTGGATATTGCAGGTGACCCAGACAGCGAGAGAGCTCTGGGTAAACAGCGCTTGAGCGTTGCAATTGGAGTCTTAGCCGGTGCTGCCGCCGTTATTCTGGTGATACTCCTGGTGGTTATGGCACGACAGTGTGGCACCCAGGGTAAGAATGGCTATGAGGCTGGCAAGAAGGAACCAGAGGAGGACTTCTTCAGTCCACAGCCTCCTCCTCTACAAGCCCAGGGATCCCAAAACGAGCGTGGCCGCAAACCACGCAGAGACAAGCGTAACAACGGAAGTGCCAAATCTGAGCGATCTCTGTACAGTGGAATTATGACAGTGAATGGCTGCAGACGTGGGGGTGGGGATGAAGAAGAGGATGATGAAGAGGTGAGCAGTGCCAGTGAGAGGATTGCAGCCCGTTATTGTGCGGCAGCAGACGGCGACCCCAGTAGTCCAAGACTAAGCACAAGACGTCACCAATCAAGTCCCGACCTGGCCCGCCACTACAAGTCAAGCTCACCTCTACCTGCAGTGCATCTACAGCCCAACTTAACACCCATGGAAGGCAAGAAGCACCAGGCTGTGCAAGAACTGCCCCCCACCAACACCTTCACTGGTAACAGCATGGGAAACGCAGATGCCATGTCGCTGAGCTCAGACCATTGCTCTGATTACAGCTGCCAGACTGCCAAGTACAGCAAACAGGTATGAACTCAATAATCTGTGACTCAGTTTTACAACTGCTTCGTCGACAAGCACACATGGGAAATGTTAACGAAGTGTTTCAAAATAGTGTAAATTCTGGGTCAGTTTGACCATTTAGCCAGCAATGACTAATATTCGTATAGACAGTATTTGAGCGTTTTGGCCTAAGCTCACTGACCTTGAGTCAGAATTCCTTTCATAATCTAAATTCACTTGATCTCACTCAATATTTTTCTGTATGATCTAATTTCACATGTGCTTAAGGCTAAAAAGGATGAATAAGTTATATGGTTAACAGTACTTTTAGATTGTAGTTTTGAAAATGCCACAAGGATTGTCAAGATGAAAGCCTCAAGCCTGAACTAGATTTGAATTCCAAAACCAACCTCAATTTATTAGGTCCTGTAGAATATTCCCATATTAATATAGAAAATGCTGACAGTCAATGGATTACTCAACTAATTACGTTTTCCAAGAAATAAGTTGGTATATAACACATACTTTTAGACACCTGTACAATATGTTAGCCCTTATGTTGTCAATAGCCTTTATATTGTATTCTAGTACTGATTTGAAAGTTAGAAGTTGGTTGTACTAATTCATGATCTGTTTATAGCTAAATCCTTATCCCATAAAATTCAAAAGAAACAGCAAAAGTCATTTTATGCCAATGAAAGTGGTAACATCTGCAATCACCCTGCACACTTGTTATGTTACAGCATGTAGAGTTGTTAAGGATATATGGTGCTAACTGCATGCTCTCCTTTCCAAGAGTAGCTACTGAAAATAGACTGTTGAAGAGAGGAGAAATGCCAATCCATTTTCTCTTACACCATCATATATCTCTTTTCACTTGCTCAGTCTCTCTCTCTCTCTTTCTATCTTTCTCTTCATCATTCTACATTTCTGTCTTTGACATTCTTTTACACTCACTTTAATTTTTCTGATACATATGTGGTAGTATTAAACATAGAGTGAAATATATGTCTACCTGTTCTGAGGCCGCCTTGGGAGGAAAGTGCCTAGTGTGTGTGTGTGTGTTTCGATGTGGAAATGGTCGAAAGAGAAGCCACATAGGCTATCAGAGTTTTCTTTTTGACGTAATCTGTCATCTTTACACTTTCCAGGTCATATATTTAATGCAGCATATCCAAAGTGCTAAAATATCACTTAACAATGGTTTAAAAAAAAGATTACCTGTACAACCTTTGACAAGTGCTTTGGACTAAGCCCAAACCAAGACATGGTTAAAATGAACACCAGGATCTCATTACATTTTCTGACAGGTATTTGGAGCTTAAACCAAATCCGCAGAGGCCTACACTGAAGATATTGAGTACTAAATGACACGTAATTTTGTGCCTCTTTAGCATGACTGACGGTTGGATTGTGAGTGTCTTAAAAAACAGCTGATGTAGTCGCAAGACCTAATCAATCCATCCATGCTGGCGTGATCCTGACCACAGTGGGTGGGTTAATCCAATATCAAGTCATTTCTTTTAATCTGCTGAATTTTTTTTTTGTCTGTCAGACGAAAATTCTTAATGGTGATTTAAGTTATCTATTGGTGGGGATATGCACATGTGTTGATGCCTACCGAAGAGTTTTGTGTGTGTTAATGCTTACTGGAGAGTTTGTTGGACTCTTTCTGACAGTTTAATCAATTATTGATCACACTGTAATTAACTCCTCTACTGCGGAGCTTTGGGACCTAGCCTAAGTTTGGTGCAGACTGCATATGTGTGTGTGTTTTGGTATCTGTGTGTTGCTTCCATGATGGGACGATATACTGAGATGGCAACCTAATACCCCACTGCTGTTTGAATTTGCAAATTGGCTTGTGTGTGTTTGCGCTTGTTTGTGCACAAACTGCACTTTCAGAATTGAACAGTGATGAAAAGGGAAATCCTGTTGACTTATATCTGTCCCTCTCTCTCTCTCTGTCGCGCATCTCTCACTCTCTATCGCGCATCTCTACCCTATCAGCGATAAATGCACAAGTCAGCATGTTCCTGAGTGGAACTCCCTTTTTGCCGCAGCACACTTTTTCTATAGCCCTCACCCTTCCACCCACTCAAGCCAACACCTATCGATCGGCAGCATCCTGTCCCCACGGCAGCCCAGATTCCTATCATTTGAATAGGCAGAGGGAAATCAATATACTAGGCTTGTTAATGTAGGCCTGTGTTGTGAAAGTAAAGCATACACACACACTCAGGTGTACAGGGTTAACGGTCAGGCAGGTGCACAGTAGGTGAGTGTGTAACTCAACACACACACTCGGGATCAGGCAACAGGTCAGATGGATAGCCGATACACTTGACACTCACACTTGCATGCACACGGGGCCACGCATACACTTGTGAGGAGCATCTCCACAGATATATATTATAAATTAATGGAGGAGACTAGAGATAGAGGGGCCAGGAGACAGAGGAAGACACATAGAGGGAAAGAGAAATGAGGGGAGACCGCTAATGCCTACCTCACTTTTGCTGGCCTGTATGGATTTTCATTGGGAAAGCATTATGAAAGCTTTTACATGGATGTGCACTGCAATGGTAATAAAGGATACGAGAATGATGGTACCAGACTGTGTGTGTGTGTGTGTGTGTGTGTGCATGTCTGTGTGTGTGTGTGTGTGTGTGCATGTCTGTGTGTGTGTGTGTGTGTGTGTGTGTGTGTGTGTGTGTGTGTGTGAGAGCGTGTATTTATCACTTTGTGGGGACCAAATGTCCACATAAGGATTGTAAAACCAGAAATGTTTGACCTTGTGGGGATATTTTGTCGGTCCCCATGAGGAAAACAGCTTATAAATAATACTAAATTATGTTTTTTGAAAAGTTTTTTGTGAGGGTTAGGTTTAGGGGTAGGGTTTGGGTTAGGGGATAGAATATATAGTTTGTACAGTATAAAAACCATTATGTCTATGGAAAGTCCCCATAAAACATGGAAACACAAAATGTGTGTACGTGTGTTTTTGACCTAGCTATGTTATTGGGGACAAAATTGCTGAAAAATGTCCCCAGAAGTTGAAAACTAATTTGGTGACACCCTTGAAAGTAAAAATGGTTCAATATGACACTAGATGTTATTCTTTATTCACTTCTAAAAATTGCAAATGTTGTATTTCAGGGGTAGGATTGAGTTTAGAATGTAGCTATTAGAATTAACTATATGAATTTAGTACACACAACCTCAGTTACATAACTTGATTCTCTCAGTTTCCTCCTCATTATGTTTTCTGATTGCCTTTCAGATCACATTTTATTTCTAGTGCTCAGTTTTAAGTCCCTTAATACAAAAGCAAGTATGCTTGCAATAAATAACCTAAGTTTTGTGTACTTCCCATAAAATTATGCCAGATATCGGCAAAATGGAATGCTGGAAAATTGACAGAGGATGCTTTTCGGGGGCCAAGTGTAACATAGTAAAAAATGAGAGGTTAATAATTTATAGATGACACATTAGCTTAGTAGTGTTGATGGCCAGAGCTAGATGGAAGGTGTTCTCATGTGACCGCCACATATCTATGCACAACAGCCATTAGTCCAAGGTTGACTCATTATTTATCTAGATATTCCTTTAGAGAAATTTAAAAATAATTAAGAATGGAGGAGATAAGTGTAAATGGTGTATACCTGCCATGTCTACACAATCTTTTAAATGCTTTTGTTGTATTTGTTCAAGAGAACACAAATTGGAAGTTGTAGCCACTCGGGAAGCGACTGTGGCTCTTTTTTTCAACGTTATGAATTACTTGCAGTTTAGAGTGCGCTGACAACATGGTCTTAGAAAACTCATTTTTGTTTGCGATCAGCAGCAAATGCCTTATATCTGGGAACTTAAGTGTGCCAGGCAGTTTTGGGAGGTAATTATAGAGCAACTTTTGAGATGTTATGCAAAGATATTGGTTTGCTGGTTAGTCCAGTTAGAGTGAATTATTCAGTCACATGACGTGAGGCAAAGTCATGTGAATTCTTTGATGCACAGCTATAAATTACTTTATAAGTTGATAGACTCTTTTGACATGGGCCAGTAAGCAACCACAAAGCAATCACCCAGAACACCCCAACAACCAAGCCCTTAGTTTGTCACGGACATGCACCACTCACACTTTCTTCAGAAAACAATTTATTATTTTGTTTTTCATAATTTTGGTAACAGTTAATGCATTAGGTATTTTGAACAAACAATTAACAATATACTTTTTATAGCATTTATTAATCTTTGCTAATGCTAGTTTAAGGAAGGTTCCAGGTGCAATAAAAGTTCAGCTCAGTTGACAGCAATTGTAGCGTAATGTTGATTCCACAAAATTACATTTTGACTTGTCCCTCCTTTTCTTTATAAAAGCAAAAAATTACATTCCATTGAGGCACTTACAGTGGAAGTGAATGGGGCCAATGCACTAAAACTGCTCATAACACCTTAGCAACCACATAGCAAGACCCTGGAAACCACCCACAACACCCTAGCACCTTAGTTTGGCACGGACATGCACCACTCACACTTTCTTCAGAAAACAATTTATTATTTTGTTTTTCATAATTTTGGTAACAGTTAATGCATTAGGTATTTTGAACAAACAATTAACAATATACTTTTTATAGCATTTATTAATCTTTGCTAATGCTAGTTTAAGGAAGGTTCCAGGTGCTATAAAAGTTCAGCTCAGTTGACAGCAATTGTAGCATAATGTTGATTCCACAAAATTAAATTTTTACTTGTCCCTCCTTTTCTTTATAAAAGCAAAAATTACATTCCATTGAGGCACTTACAGTGGAAGTGAATGGGGCCAATTTTTGGAGGGTTTAAAAGCAGAAATGTGAAGCTTATAATTTTATAAATGTACTTACATTAATTCTTCTGTTAAAACATTCACTTCCATTGTAAGTGCCTCACTGATACTCAGATTTTTGCCACTTTTAAAGAAAAGGAGGGACAAGATTAAATAAATCTTTGTGGTAATTAATATTATGCTTCAAATGCTGTTAATTGAGCTTAACATGTATTAAACCCAGAACATTCCTTTAATAAACAGTTGGGGGCCTGGGTAGCTCAGCGAGTAAAGACGCTGACTACCACCCCTGGAGTCACAAGTTTGATTCAAGGGAGGGTTGAGTGACTCCAGCCAGGTCTCCTAAGCAACCAAATTGGCGCTCAACAAGCCACGCTGATAAGATGCGCGTGATTGACGGTCTCAGATGCGAAGGCAACTGAGATTCATCCCCGCCACCGGATTGAGGTGAGTCACTACACCACTACGAGGTATTAGAGCGCATTGGGAATTCCAAATTGGGGAAAAAAAAAATTGTTCATTCTTCATGTTACTTGATAGTGTATTAAAGTTAAAATTCACAACTTTTGATTTAAAAAATGTATTAGTATATGAGAAATGAACATGAACTAAGATCAATAAATTCTTTAAAAGTATTGTTCATTGTTAGTTCATGTTAACTAAGGTGATAACTAATGTTAACAAATGGAACCTTACTGTAAATTGAAACCATAATTATTAATACTTAATAAAGTCTTACGGATATAATTTAACTTTCACATTCCTACTATTTTTCTTTGAAGAGTGAAAAAAATACATTTCATTTAAAAAATTTTAATGGAAAGAAATCCTGGAGAGAAATAAAAAACACAATTATATTAAAATCACTTTAGTGTACATTAAGGTTATGTTCGCCACAGCGTATAAATCTGAAATAAGTCTGACAGGGCTGACAGTTTGTGAAGCTTAGACCTGCTCGCCCGACTCTTTCAACCTCAAAATAAGACACGACAGGAATTCAGGGTATTCCTTACCCACATGCACACAGGCAAGCAGCAACAGAACCAGAAACACACACACACACTAGGTTGAGATGCAAAGGTAGTTATGGAGCTGAAAAGTTCCCATCCACTTACATCATCATGCTCCACAGAAGATCTAGGCCATGACTGAGCACAGTTTGTTCCTGCACCCAGAATGGGAAACATTTGTAAAGAGATGATGAGATCAATAAGATTTTTACTTTGCCTTTCTCTTTCCATGATGCTGGTAAAATATAATCTGGCCAAATGCTTGATGGCTATTATTAGAGTTATTCCTGTAGGTGTTTGCCACACTCAATAGGACAGGCATCAATTCTATCACAAATAACACACACATACTTACACTGGCAGACAATTAAATACACATACACACACTGAGCTGGTAATTAAACAAACAACCGCACACAATAGCACACCCCTTTGTTAGCACTATGTATTGTGTTCTCAGCAAACTGCTGGTACCGAGTGAGAAAGCGCAAGCATTTAGAGTCCCAGTGTCATTTCAGTATTCAGCTGAGTGATTTGCATTCATATTTGAGCCAGCATTAACCCAGCTCTCCGGTTCCCTGGTTCCCCGGTACTTGAGGTTCTCGTGGGGTGATCCTTTTGTTGTGGTTTGGCTGTACCGCTGTGGTTCTACTGTTACAGTTCAGGGTTGCCCCAGTGTCATGAACCAGCCTGAGTATTCATCTTTTATTCAAACACCCCAGGCTGCCAGTGTCAGATATAGACAGAGAGAGATGCATAGTTAAACCCCTGAGTAAAGAAAGAAAAAAAAGAATAAATGTAATAAATTAATAATAAGAAACAAATATTAGAAAGAGAGAGAGAACATATATATATATATATATATATATATATATATATATATATATATATATATATATATATATATTTAAGCAATATCACATGAGCAAGAGTGCAATATGGCCCTACATCAGCACTGCTGTGATTCAGCCGAAGGTAATCACAGCAGTGTTGATTTAGGGCCAAATAGCACGGTTTCGAGTATGATATTGCTTATATACAACAGTTCATTGAACAAGTAAATTAAAAAAAATAGGAAACACTGAATACGGTCATAAAAATGCATTTGTGCATGGAACTACTTTCTTACATGGCAGATCAGAATCTGCCATTGCTGGTTCAAACCAAATGATGCGTCCAATAAATAAATTTTGCAATAAATAAATTTTGCTGACTTGTGCATTTATCAGCGATAAATGCACAAGTCAGCATGTTCCTGAGTGGAACTCCCTTTTTGCCGCAGCACACTTTTTCTATAGCCCTCACCCTTCCACCCACTCAAGCCAACACCTATCGATCGGCAGCATCCTGTCCCCACGGCAGCCCAGATTCCTATCATTTGAATAGGCAGAGGGAAATCAATATACTAGGCTTGTTAATGTAGGCCTGTGTTGTGAAAGTAAAGCATACACACACACTCAGGTGTACAGGGTTAACGGTCAGGCAGGTGCACAGTAGGTGAGTGTGTAACTCAACACACACACTCGGGATCAGGCAACAGGTCAGATGGATAGCCGATACACTTGACACTCACACTTGCATGCACACGGGGCCACGCATACACTTGTGAGGAGCATCTCCACAGATATATATTATAAATTAATGGAGGAGACTAGAGATAGAGGGGCCAGGAGACAGAGGAAGACACATAGAGGGAAAGAGAAATGAGGGGAGACCGCTAATGCCTACCTCACTTTTGCTGGCCTGTATGGATTTTCATTGGGAAAGCATTATGAAAGCTTTTACATGGATGTGCACTGCAATGGTAATAAAGGATACGAGAATGATGGTACCAGACTGTGTGTGTGTGTGTGTGTGTGTGTGTGCATGTCTGTGTGTGTGTGTGTGTGTGTGCATGTCTGTGTGTGTGTGTGTGTGTGTGTGTGTGTGTGTGAGAGCGTGTATTTATCACTTTGTGGGGACCAAATGTCCACATAAGGATTGTAAAACCAGAAATGTTTGACCTTGTGGGGATATTTTGTCGGTCCCCATGAGGAAAACAGCTTATAAATAATACTAAATTATGTTTTTTGAAAAGTTTTTTGTGAGGGTTAGGTTTAGGGGTAGGGTTTGGGTTAGGGGATAGAATATATAGTTTGTACAGTATAAAAACCATTATGTCTATGGAAAGTCCCCATAAAACATGGAAACACAAAATGTGTGTACGTGTGTTTTTGACCTAGCTATGTTATTGGGGACAAAATTGCTGAAAAATGTCCCCAGAAGTTGAAAACTAATTTGGTGACACCCTTGAAAGTAAAAATGGTTCAATATGACACTAGATGTTATTCTTTATTCACTTCTAAAAATTGCAAATGTTGTATTTCAGGGGTAGGATTGAGTTTAGAATGTAGCTATTAGAATTAACTATATGAATTTAGTACACACAACCTCAGTTACATAACTTGATTCTCTCAGTTTCCTCCTCATTATGTTTTCTGATTGCCTTTCAGATCACATTTTATTTCTAGTGCTCAGTTTTAAGTCCCTTAATACAAAAGCAAGTATGCTTGCAATAAATAACCTAAGTTTTGTGTACTTCCCATAAAATTATGCCAGATATCGGCAAAATGGAATGCTGGAAAATTGACAGAGGATGCTTTTCGGGGCCAAGTGTAACATAGTAAAAAATGAGAGGTTAATAATTTATAGATGACACATTAGCTTAGTAGTGTTGATGGCCAGAGCTAGATGGAAGGTGTTCTCATGTGACCGCCACATATCTATGCACAACAGCCATTAGTCCAAGGTTGACTCATTATTTATCTAGATATTCCTTTAGAGAAATTTAAAAATAATTAAGAATGGAGGAGATAAGTGTAAATGGTGTATACCTGCCATGTCTACACAATCTTTTAAATGCTTTTGTTGTATTTGTTCAAGAGAACACAAATTGGAAGTTGTAGCCACTCGGAAGCGACTGTGGCTCTTTTTTTCAACGTTATGAATTACTTGCAGTTTAGAGTGCGCTGACAACATGGTCTTAGAAAACTCATTTTTGTTTGCGATCAGCAGCAAATGCCTTATATCTGGGAACTTAAGTGTGCCAGGCAGTTTTGGGAGGTAATTATAGAGCAACTTTTGAGATGTTATGCAAAGATATTGGTTTGCTGGTTAGTCCAGTTAGAGTGAATTATTCAGTCACATGACGTGAGGCAAAGTCATGTGAATTCTTTGATGCACAGCTATAAATTACTTTATAAGTTGATAGACTCTTTTGACATGGGCCAGTAAGCAACCACAAAGCAATCACCCAGAACACCCCAACAACCAAGCCCTTAGTTTGTCACGGACATGCACCACTCACACTTTCTTCAGAAAACAATTTATTATTTTTTTTTCATAATTTTGGTAACAGTTAATGCATTAGGTATTTTGAACAAACAATTAACAATATACTTTTTATAGCATTTATTAATCTTTGCTAATGCTAGTTTAAGGAAGGTTCCAGGTGCAATAAAAGTTCAGCTCAGTTGACAGCAATTGTAGCGTAATGTTGATTCCACAAAATTACATTTTGACTTGTCCCTCCTTTTCTTTATAAAAGCAAAAAATTACATTCCATTGAGGCACTTACAGTGGAAGTGAATGGGGCCAATGCACTAAAACTGCTCATAACACCTTAGCAACCACATAGCAAGACCCTGGAAACCACCCACAACACCCTAGCACCTTAGTTTGGCACGGACATGCACCACTCACACTTTCTTCAGAAAACAATTTATTATTTTGTTTTTCATAATTTTGGTAACAGTTAATGCATTAGGTATTTTGAACAAACAATTAACAATATACTTTTTATAGCATTTATTAATCTTTGCTAATGCTAGTTTAAGGAAGGTTCCAGGTGCTATAAAAGTTCAGCTCAGTTGACAGCAATTGTAGCATAATGTTGATTCCACAAAATTAAATTTTTACTTGTCCCTCCTTTTCTTTATAAAAGCAAAAAATTACATTCCATTGAGGCACTTACAGTGGAAGTGAATGGGGCCAATTTTTGGAGGGTTTAAAAGCAGAAATGTGAAGCTTATAATTTTATAAATGTACTTACATTAATTCTTCTGTTAAAACATTCACTTCCATTGTAAGTGCCTCACTGATACTCAGATTTTTGCCACTTTTAAAGAAAAGGAGGGACAAGATTAAATAAATCTTTGTGGTAATTAATATTATGCTTCAAATGCTGTTAATTGAGCTTAACATGTATTAAACCCAGAACATTCCTTTAATAAACAGTTGGGGGCCTGGGTAGCTCAGCGAGTAAAGACGCTGACTACCACCCCTGGAGTCACAAGTTTGATTCAAGGGAGGGTTGAGTGACTCCAGCCAGGTCTCCTAAGCAACCAAATTGGCGCTCAACAAGCCACGCGATAAGATGCGCGGATTGACGGTCTCAGATGCGAAGGCAACTGAGATTCATCCCCCGCCACCCGGATTGAGGTGAGTCACTACACCACTACGAGGTATTAGAGCGCATTGGGAATTCCAAATTGGGGAAAAAAAAAAAATTGTTCATTCTTCATGTTACTTGATAGTGTATTAAAGTTAAAATTCACAACTTTTGATTTAAAAAATGTATTAGTATATGAGAAATGAACATGAACTAAGATCAATAAATTCTTTAAAAGTATTGTTCATTGTTAGTTCATGTTAACTAAGGTGATAACTAATGTTAACAAATGGAACCTTACTGTAAATTGAAACCATAATTATTAATACTTAATAAAGTCTTACGGATATAATTTAACTTTCACATTCCTACTATTTTTCTTTGAAGAGTGAAAAAAATACATTTCATTTAAAAAATTTTAATGGAAAGAAATCCTGGAGAGAAATAAAAAACACAATTATATTAAAATCACTTTAGTGTACATTAAGGTTATGTTCGCCACAGCGTATAAATCTGAAATAAGTCTGACAGGGCTGACAGTTTGTGAAGCTTAGACCTGCTCGCCCGACTCTTTCAACCTCAAAATAAGACACGACAGGAATTCAGGGTATTCCTTACCCACATGCACACAGGCAAGCAGCAACAGAACCAGAAACACACACACACACTAGGTTGAGATGCAAAGGTAGTTATGGAGCTGAAAAGTTCCCATCCACTTACATCATCATGCTCCACAGAAGATCTAGGCCATGACTGAGCACAGTTTGTTCCTGCACCCAGAATGGGAAACAT
Source organism: Xyrauchen texanus (assembly GCF_025860055.1). Taxonomy (NCBI): domain Eukaryota; kingdom Metazoa; phylum Chordata; class Actinopteri; order Cypriniformes; family Catostomidae; genus Xyrauchen; species Xyrauchen texanus. The sequence continues at coordinate 40,331,331 of NC_068286.1, forward strand.
TTGTAAAGAGATGATGAGATCAATAAGATTTTTACTTTGCCTTTCTCTTTCCATGATGCTGGTAAAATATAATCTGGCCAAATGCTTGATGGCTATTATTAGAGTTATTCCTGTAGGTGTTTGCCACACTCAATAGGACAGGCATCAATTCTATCACAAATAACACACACATACTTACACTGGCAGACAATTAAATACACATACACACACTGAGCTGGTAATTAAACAAACAACCGCACACAATAGCACACCCCTTTGTTAGCACTATGTATTGTGTTCTCAGCAAACTGCTGGTACCGAGTGAGAAAGCGCAAGCATTTAGAGTCCCAGTGTCATTTCAGTATTCAGCTGAGTGATTTGCATTCATATTTGAGCCAGCATTAACCCAGCTCTCCGGTTCCCTGGTTCCCCGGTACTTGAGGTTCTCGTGGGGTGATCCTTTTGTTGTGGTTTGGCTGTACCGCTGTGGTTCTACTGTTACAGTTCAGGGTTGCCCCAGTGTCATGAACCAGCCTGAGTATTCATCTTTTATTCAAACACCCCAGGCTGCCAGTGTCAGATATAGACAGAGAGAGATGCATAGTTAAACCCCTGAGTAAAGAAAGAAAAAAAAGAATAAATGTAATAAATTAATAATAAGAAACAAATATTAGAAAGAGAGAGAGAACATATATATATATATATATATATATATATATATATATATATATATATATATATATATATATTTAAGCAATATCACATGAGCAAGAGTGCAATATGGCCCTACATCAGCACTGCTGTGATTCAGCCGAAGGTAATCACAGCAGTGTTGATTTAGGGCCAAATAGCACGGTTTCGAGTATGATATTGCTTATATACAACAGTTCATTGAACAAGTAAATTAAAAAAAATAGGAAACACTGAATACGGTCATAAAAATGCATTTGTGCATGGAACTACTTTCTTACATGGCAGATCAGAATCTGCCATTGCTGGTTCAAACCAAATGATGCGTCCAAGCCTCCGTTATTAATTCAAAAATGTCACTTCAGAAATAGTATCACAGCTTGTGCTGTTTCTAACAAGTTATTGGATAAACAAGAATGTATGTGTGTGTAAGAGAGAGAGAGAGAGAGATGGATAACCTGTTGCCACACCCAAGCAGAGATGCTGTCAGCTTTCTGAAGATCAGATTTCTCAGTGGGAAAGTAGCCGTCCAAGCGGGAGTAATTCTCCCAATTTCGTAGTAGCCGGTGCGCAAGAGTCTTTCACTATAGAAACCGCACTGTCCTCCGCCATTTTAAACAGCATGTCCACTCCAATGTGGAAAGTCCGATAAGAGGTAAGCGCCTTCAGTTTGTGTAATTAATCAGTCTGTTGTGTCTCTCAGCTTTGATGAGCCGTAATGCTGAAGTTGTTCGTTTAAAGCCGTTTAAAGCTATTTCCTAGATTTATTTGTGTAAAAGTAATATTTTTTGTAGTGTAAAAAGTAATGCGATCATGGAGTGCTGTTTGTAAACACTGGCTGATTCAGATTCACTTCACGTCACCTAACTGGCTCATATTACACATAAAAATTATCTTTTGCCACCACCTGCCGGCTAACATATTTAATGCAAAAACTATATATGTAAAAAAAGACAAACAGTAGCTCTTAACACATCTGCACTGCTCTTACACTTTAGTTTAAAACTGCACAAACACAGGTGGAGTGATACTCACAGTGAAGCATCGGAGTGCTGATGGAATGTCTCTCTTCCAATCAGATTCGAGGACCGGATTTATCTGTTGTAGATACATTAGAGATTCTACATTTGCTCAACTTGTTTGTGGAAAGAAAGAGAAAAAAAAGATTAAAACATTGGGAAATTATGACTCCTACTTTTAACACATTTTGATGTATGCAGACCATATCATTACTCTGGCTGTTCGGGGCTACCCATGCACAAATGTACATGACCAACCTGAGTGATTTATTCATGTATGCACAGTTAGAAAAATATGTCAATCTGATGAATAACATTGCGTTGTGATTGCTCAAATTTGGTATAGCATTTTACACAGTGCATGTGTGAACAGCGTGACAAATGGTTGGAATAATATTGCATGAATGCAGCATTATTAACAGCAGGGGAGGTTTTGAACTACAGTATTTAGAGTGGTCAGACAATCTACTGAGACATTATTCTGCTTGGAAACTGCAGATCTTTTTTTGCTGTATATGGGTAGTTCATGAATGTTCATGTTTTGTTTTTTAATGAATTAACATTAAAGCTGCACTATGTAACTTTGTGCTCTCTGGCAACATTTGTGGTTGAAACCTAAAATTGCAAGCAATTAGCAGAAGAATACATTGCGTCAGTCGTGTTCTGGCATTGTCTTCTGGCGAATGAATATCCCAATTAGAGCATACCTTGACATTTCCTGTGTGTGATCATGACTGGAGCTGGAGTCATAACTTGCTCTTTTCATGTTGATATTATGTTATATGATTAAACAGTTGAAATGGAAATAGTAATTGCTTTGAAGATAAACAACACTCCTTTTTACATATTTGATTGAATTTGACACTTAAATCTCTTTTCTGACACTACACTCAAAGCACTTTTAAAAAGGGAACAGGGGACTCTCCTCAGTCACCTCCAGTATATATTTATATGATTATTCAAGTGATTTATCTACTATTAATGTTTGAATTGTATTACAATTTTTAATTTATGGCTATGATATGGCTGATATGAGTTCAATAGAAGACTTTAGTATTTTTTTATCCAGCCTCAGTTACTACAATAGCATGTCTATGCAATGCACACAATAACATGTAAACTAAAAACATAAAACGAGGATTCAATAATGATGGGGATAAAATATACTTTATTAAATGTAAAAAAATAATACGCTTAAATATGCAATATAACATTACAAGATGTCAATTTAAGAAGTCATACATATTAAACACATCACAGTAACTTAACTGGACAATGTAGATACATCGCGATCAGTTTACACGCAAGTAATGTTCAATTCATAAAAGCATGACAAGCAATATGGCTTCAATCACATACCAGAAAACATATCCAAGCATTATAGCAGATAAACAACTTCGCCAAATGGATAACAGATAAACTCACGCTGTCCTGAACTGTGTGAGTGTTACTAAACTGAGTTGAACAGCGTAGTTAGTTTCTCTAGCCAGAACATGAGACAGCCGGCAATTATTTCCTGTGTGTGCAGACATGACATAATGACGTAATGATGCAAGGATGAGCGTCATAATCCATCGATTTTGTGCCAAACCAAACCCGACAGCATCAAAATACAGTAGTGAATCTGGGTAAGGTAAGGACATTGTTATGAGCACTGATTGTTGATGTACTCAATCAATAATGGCAATTTGTTCATTTTTAACCAAAAAATCTTACATAGTGCAGCTTTAAGGTTTAAATAGTTAACACAAAAAAATGAAAATTATAGTTTACTCATCCACATGCCATTCCAAACCCATATGACTTTCTTTCTTATATGTAACACAAAAAGAGATGTTTTAATGAATATTTCAGTCCATCTTTTTAATACTATGGCAATGGATAGTGCCTCACTTAAAGTAGAGGTCTGCGTGGGACTGTTTTTTATCCCGAACTCTCCAGCTGAACTTTGCACCATGTTCACCAGCTCTCTGCCCGCAGTGATTGTCTTTCCTCCCGCAACCCCCGCATTTGTTTTTCACATAGAGTAAAAGCCACACAAATAGACATAATGCCCATCTGACTAGCTAGAGGTTGATTTCTTAAAGGAATAGTTCACCCAAAAAATTTGCTCATTTACTTACCCATATGCTATCCCAGATGTGTATGACTTTCTTTCATCTGCTGAACTTCTCAGCTCTTTTGGTCCATTCAATGCAAGAGAACGGTTGCAAAAAGTAATCCATAAAACTCCAGTGGTTAAATCAATATCTTCAGAATCGATATGATATGTGTGGGTGAGAAACAGATCACTTTCACATTCTTGTTCTTTGGTGATTCGCATTCTTCATGCATACCACCCCCTACTGGGCAGGTAGAAGAATTTCTAGGAAAAAAGGACTCAAATATTTATCTGTTTCTCACCCATACCTATAATATTACTTCCGAAGAGATGGATTAAAAAACTGGAGTCGTATGGATTACTTTTATGATGCTGTTATTGGCTTTTTGAAGCGTTAAGAAAAAATTTGGCACCCATTCACTTCATTATATGGACCTACAGAGCTAAGATATTTTTCTAAAAAACATAATGTGTGTTCTGAAGAAGAAAGAAAGTCATACACATCTGGGATGGCATGAGAGTGAGTAAATGATGAGAGAATTTTCATTTTTGGGTGAACTATCACTTTAATGCTAAACTGACCATATTCCAGTGCCAGTTTCACATCCTTTGATGACACAGTGTGTCCACACTTTGGTCTGCCAATCTTTTAAAGCCCTGTTGACTAACTGCATAGCCTGCTCTAAATATTGAATAATTTAATGCATGTGCTGTGTGCGCGTATTTGTAGGTCGTATTTTCATTGTTTTTTATTATCAAAAATACATTTATTTAAAAATAAATTAATAATCAAGGTTTTTTTTTTGCATTCATAAATTAATAACATAAAAAAGATATCCATGATGGATTTTTCAGGCTTTTCTCTGTCCGCCCGCACTGCACACAACTCATTGGAAATACCGTCCACTCCCACCTTCAACTTGGAAATTTTATCCCGCTAGAAAATCTATTCGGGTCCCCCTGGTCCTCAGACCTCTACTTTAAAGCTTAAAAAGGACCATGAGCCCATATTCCATGTGCCTCATGCATCATATTCAAGTCTTCTGCAGGCATAAGATTTTGGTGAGAGACAACCAGAAACATTTATAATTTTACAGTGAAAATCTTGACTTCTGGAGCACGTTCATTAGGGCTAGTCACTGAAAACAATACAAATTAATAAAGTTAATAACATCGTTTGAAGAATTAGCAAAATGCTGTTTAAAATGTGTAAGTTGAAGTACAGCATGTCATTTCAACTTTCCAAAAGCATGTTAACTATCAATGTGATTATTTAGTTGTTTGTTTCGTTACATTTGTATTCTTCATTAATCTATGTGGGACACACAATGTGCTGTTTTCCTATAAACTTACATGCAGAAAAAGAAAGACTACGTGTCTTTCTCCTTGGATCCACCACTATACATTTGTCCATCCCCCTCCGTCTCATCCCTCTGATGGAAAAAGAGTGAGTGGGCAAGTCAGGGCCTGTGGGCCTGTTCCTCTGTGTTTATGTATGAGTGTGTATGTGTGTGTGTGTGTGTGTGTGTGTGTGTGTGTGTGTGTGTGTGTGTGTGTGTGTGTGTGTGTGTGTGTGATCCCTTACACCTGCCCATACACGGTGATAGGAAGCCCACAGGGATAAGGCATGATGCTTTCCACACACTGGCCAAGTGTAACGCTGTTCAGAACAACACCCACCATGCTTCAAAGAATGCTAAAAATGTTTGAAAATAAAGCAAGCGAGGCAACACATATTCTGACCCTGAATCTAAATCCGACACCCTCCCAATCTGGATCACACACACACAATTTTCTGTCTCCTTTTCGATACACACACACCTACAGTACACTGATAAACACCCATCCACACTACTCACACACACATTTACACGTGGCACCAACACCCGGGGGAAACAACAGCCGCCTAGGCGAAAATAAAACTCTTTACTCGGTTAGAATTAAATCAAAGCGATGCAAATCAAATGGCCAATTAAAGCCACAAACATGTTTCCTGGGAGATGAAATGCTGATGCCTAATTGGTTGGATAAAAGGGGCACTACATCTAAGCAGACAGACCTGAGAAGGACATTTTGGAAATGTGGCAATGTGAAGCAGGGAGACAGTTGTGTGTGTGTGTGTGTGTGTGTGTGTGTGTGTGTGTGTGTGTGTGTGTGTGTTCTTGGGAGATTCGCCGAACATAAGTTAGACTGTCAACTATGTGGGCTCTAAGAGCTTGATTTTCTTTGTAATTTAGAGTGAGCACTTTGCTTGGAGTAAAGAAAAGCAGGAGATGGAAAGAAGTTATTGAAGTTCAAGTTTCATGCACCAGTTCTTCAGGCTTCTCACAACAGAGGGACTTTGAAAGACATTTGTGCTTTAAAAACAGCAAAAGAGAAGAAAGAGAAAAATGTGCCCCGATATCTGTTCCTTGTGCACGACGCACACACAAACACATTCAAGCTGTGACTGGGGCTTCAGTTGCAAGACATGGTCAGACAATTCACGCTGAGATGTTGCAGTTTGCAGTGTGTGTTTGAGAGACAAATTCACACCTGTTTCAATTACAGAAAAAATGCCTGATGAACTGATAAGGTCAAATTGCCTAGAGCAAATGTCAAAGACACAACTTTTTCCTAAATAAATGTCTACATTTGGGTAATTTACATCACATTTCAAGCAGCACTGTCCTGCAGAGTGACCTGCTATACTCGTCTAACTATTCTAATTATTCATATAATTAATAAACATGCAGTTTTTGTCTCGTATGAGTTGAGGGACTACACTACATTTCATGTACCGTGGGACTATTTAAGTGAGCTGGCAAAAAAGCTAAAAGGTGATACAAATAATAAAAAGCTTAATAGAAATGGTGTCCAATCACAGCTATATGCTAGTATACACGTTCCTTTATACGTTCATATACATATTTACCTTAAAGTCCATATTAATTGACAATTATCCTTTTAATGATCTTTAACACGAAGTATCCTCTCGATTTCTCTCTCTCTATCTCTCTCTCTCTCACACACACACACACACACACACACACACACACACACACACACACACACACACACACACACATAAACATACATACAGTACACACACAGCTAGACAGTATCATTAGTGCTGAGTTGTGGGATGAGATTTCACTTCAGCCACGTATTGTTTATTGTTGCTAAATGGACTGATTTTTTATTTTCCCTTGATGTCGATTTCCAGAGGCAGAGCTGTAAACCGTATCCCACCCCCCATTTGTGCTACACATTTAAGCCTTTTGTTGAATCGCATCAGGCCAATATGGCATCTCTTATCACAGCTGATTTAAGTACTCATTAAAATAGAATATCTGTGACAGTTTTCGTATTTCTGAAGAAAATATACTAAAAAAATTCCTAAGTAAGCCATCTATTGTATTTGGATTTGATAACGCATATGGTATTACACATTACAATGCAACATTTTTCAGTTTTGGGTACATTACTTCTAAAATGTAATCTGTTACTTATTACAAATTGTATGATTAACATTGTAATCAGTAGCACAATCTGTTAAAATACACTTTTTAGTAATCTAATCTAGGGATGCACCGATCCAATACCTGGATCGGTATCGGCTCTGATACTGAAGCGGATCGGATATCGGTCCAACGAGCCCAATCCAAATCCGATACTGTGTGTTAGTTATGTTTGTTACTGTCAAGCTCCAAAAATGTCATAAAAGAACCATTAAAACACAATTAAAGTAGTTCATATGACTCACAAAAAGCTGTATAATAAGTAAATATATAGTATGCACAGTGCCAGCACGCTAGTGAATGGTGCTGCTCTGTTTACACAAACTCACACACAGGCTGGTGATGCACTCATGGCTATTTTTAGCCTTCACACAGTGCACAATATTTGAGCGCTACTCAAGAACAGCATCTCAGATGTAGATGCTCAATAGTTCAGTTCACTTTTAATATGCATTTAGAACAGCACTGGAGGTGCATTTTACCATAATTTGAATAAGAAGTGAATTAAACTACTGTGAACTTGCCTACAAACAGACACATACAGGACTTCATGGAAAGTTTAGAATGTCAAAATAAAAGTGTGCGGGTTTAAAAAGTGCACAATTTTAATATATTACTGTTGTATTTAAAATTAAAAGTCAATAATAATAATATTAATTACAATATATATTATTATTATCATCATTAGTATATGTTTACAATTTATAACAATATTTAATGGGTTCCAAAAAATAACTGTGTGAATGAAAAGTGGACTGATGTCTTACAACTACATTGAACAAAAAAAAGAGATCTGAATCCTTTAAAGTCAAGATGCACGTTGAAACATTAAAAAATATTAAAAAAAATAAAAACAGGTTTCATTTCTACTGAAGACATGAAGACTGGAATTAATGTTAATTTTGCTGCTACGTTATCCAGTACTCTAGTTAATAATAAAGTGTTTCTTAATAAGCTATACGTTTATATTGTAATAGTGTGTAGTTAGAGGTTTGTGTTTCTTTGCATATTAAAGAGTACTCCCAATTATTTCCACACAATAATATAAAGACATTCTAAACTGATTATGCAGAAAAACAACACTAGTGTCAGCTTGGGATCGTTATCGGTGAGAAAAAGTGGTATTGGTGCATCCCTAATCTAATCTGACTTTTGGAATAATTTTTAATTAATCGTTACATGTTTTCATATATCCAATCATTCATTTTAAATGTATTTATTACAAGTTAACACTCTTTCATTAAACAGTAAACATGAAATCAAACAGCAAGTTGCTGTCATGTTGTATTTACTAAGTCAAATAAAAGGTAATTACAAAGTTGTGAACAACTTGCAGTAAAATGTTTCAGTGAAAGCCAATCTTTAAAAAACTATGTACTAATTATTGCTATTGTTATTGGCTGATAATTTAATCAAAAATGTAATCATGAAATCCATAAAAATAATGTAATGTGATTACAGACAATTTAAAAAGTAATGTAATCTAATTATAAGCACTTGATTTAAGTACAATAGATACACAATAATACAATAGATACTTTTTCCAATAGACTGTCTGGTTGTCAAATTTAGTGCAACATGTGCATAGTTAATGTAAGGAACTACACCTATGGTCTTGGCCAGTGCTGGCCAAATTGATGCCCTACGCAGAGTTCCGCCGCGATTGTCGGACTGGGGATGGGAAGGGAGAGGGGTTGCCCGAGGTGATAATCCGTTATCTGTAAAGTTCCACGACAGCTATAGGGTCGTTGAATAACGTATGATGTGTGAGGAAGGGTAGCCAGTGGAGTTGCTGGTGCCCCCTAGGGTGAGATGTTGCTCCCCTAGGGATTTTGCGGCCTAAGCAGACTGCATAATATGCGTATAGGGAGCGCCGGTACTGCCTGTGGTCTGAGACATATTTGTGAACTTGAGAGGATCTGATTTCATACCTCCACTAAAAATGGCCTTGGGACCAATTGGTTAAAAGTAATTGCAAAAATGGCTCAGAAAAGTTATTTCTGAGGTAGGTCTAGCATGATTTGTTTGCATATGTCACTTAGTTTGATATTTTATCTCATTTCATTGAATGGATATACTTTTAGATGACTTTTAGATGAAGGACTTTTACATTTCGGCCTTCGGTATTTCAGAGCTGCAGACTAGCAGACACATTGAGGTGCGGTGCTGATCTGTGTTCGAATCTACCATGCGCCATGTCCTGATCTTGTTCCACCATATACTCCCTGTCATTTCCTGTCATCTCTCTTCTCCTTCCCCCACCCTATCTAATTAGATGTGACACCTGTATATACATTATATACATTATGCATAGTAATGGAGTTCCAAACGGATCTTCAGGAGGAGCATGTTCATCTAATTCTGCTAATCATACCACTAAGGATATATACACAGCTGCTTGACTATCTCCTGTGACAATTCTTCTGGCATCCCTCCACCACCACAACTCCACCTTTATTTCTATAATTAAATACGTCCGGGAGGGGAGATTCAAGCCGCTTCATTACAGACAGCAAATCAAACCTGTTTACCCTCATCACACACAAGGATTATATGGACATTTTAACTCATGAAATTGATGTTTACAACATCCTGGTCTTTAAAGACTAGAGCTTAGTGTCAGGTGCCTTTAAGATGGTTTATGCTGGTCGTTATCTCTCCGGATTGGTATTCATTGAAGTGCAGAGTGATTTAATATTTGCATTTAATAGTCTGAATATTTTATGAATTTAAGCAACAGCAAGGAGGAAAAAATAACAATCGGAGAGGGAACGGAGAGAGCTGATGTTAATTATGCCATTGTCACATAAAGGCCCTTTTCTCACAGTGAACGTCAAGAGATGAACCTAGATGATGAAGGCTTCTCGGAGATGAGCGATTGTGTCCGAGAGGAACAAAAATAGGAGGGAGTACTGAAAGAGTTTAGTGTGCTACGCTTAATAATGCCCCTCTCTGTCACGCGCATACACACACTGAGGTTATTGTCTCAGCAACCGCAGTGTGTCGTGAGACATTTGGTTGAAATTTATGACTGACACAGGGTGCGTTCACTGTCTTGGGTCACTGAGTGTGTAGGTGTGTGTGAATTTATTGTTTTGGTAAAAACAACTGCGTAAATCGCATGAATTCAGCTTGGATTCTTCGTGCTGCCTTGTGTCACCGTGGTGACAAGTTTCAGACATGAAACAGAGACAGGATTATGTGTGTGTATGTTCATCTGCAAAACAGTACTTATTAAAAACGGTGTCTCATACTGTATTGAATGAGCTCATCTGTGTGTGAAAATAACTCACCCGGCACAGGACATACTTATACAGCTCATTATACACACACACACACTCATTGCAAGACATCCTTATTAACTTCATTGTAGTTTTTTTGCTGCATTCGAACAGAACTGCTTTGTTCGGGTGCTGGTCACCATAAAATGGACAATAGAAGTGTATGTGTATGTATGTGCATGTAAGAGCGTGTGGGTGTAGCTTTTCGTCAAAAGTGGGTATTCATAAAATTTCACCATCTCACGATACATATAGCTTGAGAACATACAGATAAGACTAGAGCTGAAACATCCTGTTTACTTCGTAAAGCACAATGGAGACTTTTAATTCTGAGACGATGATGAAGGAAAGCCATAAATATCACCTCCGTAATGTATTCAATGCTTGCTAACATCAGGGTGCGCTCATTAAGTCACCATTGTTCTAGGTGAAATGAATGTGGAAGACAAGATGTGTCTGTCAAGCATGCACCTAATCATTATCTTTTATTCAGTCAAAGCCCAATCACACATGGATTAGTTTGCCCTCAACTCGAGAGCTTAATCCTTCCTTAACACTGCAGTGTGGTTGGTTAAACAGCTTTGCTTCAGAAGATGCTCTTTAGTTCCTTCTGGAATTAATGTGCTTACACATGTTTAACTTTGAGACAGCTATGGAACATTGAATGAAGTCTGATGTCTGGCTTCATTAAACAAATGATAAAGAGAAAAAACATACTTCAAGGTCACCGAATATGTTTTGAAACATTATACACATGTATGGTTTGTTATTGGTGTGTATGGTTTGTTTGTTAAAAGGTTTGGCACCTTTAAGCATACCTACTGTAGTGTGTGTACTGCCTGTGTACTTACTGTCTTTAAAAACAACATTTTTGAAGGTTTAGTCATTCTCGAAATCAGAATTTTGAATTTAAATATTTGAATTGCTTTCTGTAACAGACATACTGCAGAATGTATTTTTATTTTCAGTGTAAGAATTAATACAAAAACAACACTTAATAGCCGAACATGGTATTGTCACGCCTCCCTCGGGCTCTCCACCTCCCTCAGTGTTCCGCTCCTCTTCTCCCGACTTCTAATTCGCCACACCTACACACAATCGTCTCAATCATCAAGGACTGCTTAAAAAAGACACTTTCACTTCAGTTCACAGTCAAGTCTCACTAAGGACAGTAGTTTTGACTGCGCTGCTCCCATACAGTGTTTATTTATCGAAGTTTAGCCTGAAGATTTACCTTGTTGTTTGTTTATTTTAACCAAGTTTCTCTAACCCAACTCTTCCTCTGAAGTTCTGTGGACAATATTACCTTGATACTCAACTTGTTGATCCTTCATCATCCTGAGAAGTCCACGTACCATAACTTACCTGTGTCATCCCATCTGTGTGTTGATCTCACCGTGCATTTCCTGTAAACCCTGTGTGTTCACATTAAATGCTCTCGCACCTGGTTCTAAAAACTAAACATGTGTGGATTGAATCCATAACAGAAGACTTGACCAGCTATGGAACCAGTGAGACCAGACACATCCAGTGCTGATAAGATCCTCGTGGCGCTTGTACAGCAACTTCGGTGTTCCCTCGCTTTGAAGAGCACTACTCCTGCAATCAGTCAACCGCAGCCCGGTCCTCCCATGCCATCAACCCCTCCAGTGGACACCTTATTGAACCCACCAGTGCCACCTTTTCCTACCAGCCACCATTCAGGACCTGTAGTCAATCCAGCACAATATTCCGGGTCTGCTGAGGATTGTAATGGATTCCTCCTCCAGTGTTCTCTTTCCATGGAGATGCAGCCACACCATTTCACCACAGACTGCTCTAAGATTGCTTTCATAATTTCTCTCCTATCTGGATGAGCATTACAATGGGCGACCTCCCTCTGGAATAACAACGGCCTGGTCACTCGTTCCCTTGATGCCTTCATTTCTCACTTCAGGGAAGTATTCTCACATCCAGCCGGGAGCGTGCATGCGGGAGAACAATTGCATAATTTACTTCAAGGCCGTCTTTCCATCACAGATTATGCTATAACCTTCTGCACCCTCGCCTCAGCCAGCGGGTGGAACGAAGCGGCACTCCTCATCGCCTATCGCCGATGGGGCTTGAATGTTTCATCCAGCTCTCCATATGGGTGGCTCATCAGCTACAGCTTTGTGGGAGTACTACTCCTTACACCACAGACCCCAGCGACAAACCCATGCAAGTGGATTCTTCTCAGCTTCACAGAGCGCCATGTCCAGCGCCTATGCCTCTACTGTGGGGCTTCCGGACACTCCATGAGTGTGCCACAGTTCTCCATGAGTAATGGTGTGTTCAGTCCAGTTTAAACTGGTAATTCATTCCCCGTTGAGTACGGCAGTCACCATTTCTGCCAGTTCTCTATCTTTCACCGCAGAGGCCCTCCTCAACTCTGGTTCCGCTGGTAACTTCATCTCCCCGACGTTCTGTCAACAAATCAGCCTCACCACCTTCACCTGTCCTCGGTGCTCCCCATCCTCTCAGTAGTGGGCAAACTTCTAGGAAAAGGCTTCATCGCTCATCGCACAGGTCCTGTAATGCTGAAGGTGGGCACTTGTCATTCAGAAAAGTTATCCTTTCTGGTGCTGGAATGCTCCACGTCCAATATTGTTCTGGGCAGACCGTGGCTGCTTCAACACTCCCCCATCATGTCTTGGGCCTCTGGAGAAATCTTGTCCTGGGGTTCGCAGTGTTTCCAAGGATGTTTGACTCTGCCTTGTCTACATATTCCTCCACCTGCTACAAACTATAGTGGATTTCATCACTGAACTGCCTTCTTCCTAGGGGTTCACCTGTGTCCTTGTGGTAATAGATCTGTTTTCCAATACCTGACTACTGGTACCGCTGAAGGGTACCAACTTCCTTCGGCCCTTTTCTAGGATCTTCGAACTCCCTGAGGACATAGTATCAGACCGAGGACCACAGTTCATCTCAAAGGTATGGAGAGCTTTCGTCTCACTCCTTGGTGTGTCAGTTAGTCTCTCTTCTGGTTATCACCCACTGATGAACGGGAAGACGGAAAGGAAGATCCAGGAGATCGGCCGTTTCCTGCTGACCTACTGTCATTATCATCCGGATCACTGGAGTCGCTATCTTCCCTAGGCCGGGTACGCACAGAACTCTCTCCGCCAGCAGACCACTGGCCTCAATCCATTCCAGTGGGTACTCGGCTTCCTGGTCAGGAGAACCATCTGAAGTCTGTGCAATAGATCACTGGTTTAATATGAGTGAAAGGGTCTGGAATGCTGCTCATGTCCACCTTCAACAGGCCATAAGATGGCAGAAGAGAAGTTTATCTAAGCCTGAAGGTTTACCTTGTTTGTTTATTTTAACCAAGTTTCTCTAACCTGACACTTCCTCTGAAGTTCTATTACCTTGATACTCACCTTGTTGATCCTCACTAAGAAAAGAGAAGTCTACTTACCATAACTTACCTGTTTATTTACCTGTGTCATCCCATCTGTGTGCTGATCTCACCGTGCATTTCCTGTAAACCCTGTGTGTTTACATTAAACGCTCTTGCACCTGGTTCCAAAAACTAAACTTGTGTGGATTGAATCCATGACAGGTATAACAAGTTGGCTATAAAGAAAGAAAAAAACTCAAATATTACACAACTTAATGGATAAAACAGCCAGTGAGTCAGTAAGCAATATGCTGTAACTATAAAGGCTGCATAAATTTAGCAAAAAACAAAGGAAGAAATTTAATAAATGTGCTTTCAAGGGAGCAGAATAATAGTATTAAAGGGATAGATCAACCAAAAACTAAAATCCTCTCATGATTTACTTATCTTTAAAACATCCTAGATGTGTAGACTTTCCTTCTTCAGCAGAACCAAAGTGAAGATTTTTATGAGCAGATTTCAGCTCAGTTTTTTCTGAGTTGTACCAATGCGTGGTAACGAGTGCCATCTATTTGATGGTCCAGAAGGCATATTTAGGTAGCATAAAATTAATCCATATGACTCCATTCGATCAATTAATGTTGTCTGAAGCAAATCGATAGGTTTCTGTAAAAATAAATCAATAATTAAAATTTTAACAGTCTACCTTGCCAGCAGTCATCGAATCAGTGATATAAGCACAATGGCATATTTACACGAGAAGTCGGAAGAGGATCGAACGTCACACGAGAGTTAGTTCATTTCAAACAGAAATACAGTGCTGTGCGGAAGCACAGTTTTTAAAAGTTAAAAACGTTTTAATTATCAATTTGTTTCTTACACCAACCAATCGGTTTGCTACTTAAGACATTAATTGATGGAATGGAGTCATGTGGATTACTTTTGTGCTGCCTAAAATGCCTTTTGGACCATCAAACATCCAGCAGCCTGATGGCATCTATTTACTTACATTGTATGGACAAACTGAGCTGAAATCTGCTTATAAACATTTTCACTTCAGTTCTGCTGAAGAAGTAAATTCATACACATCTGGGATGGCTTAAAGGTAAGTAAAGGTATGAGAGAATTTTCATTTTTTGGTGAACTAACCCTTTAAAGTTTTAGGCATGATTAAAAGGTTAGAACACAAAGATACAATAGATAGAGGAAAATGGAGAGAATATAATATGCAATATATATATATATATATATATATATATATATATATATATATATATATATATAAATATAAAAACAAAAAGACCATTCACAATTCAGTAAGCAAACAGATGGAAGAAATATCAACAAAAAGCATCTTAGCACCTAGTGCAAATAGTGTTAGATGCTATTTACACCCTTAATTTAATACTAGAATACAGTATGGGGTGCCAATGCAGTGTGTTTAATGTGGTTATTCAGAGTCCCACAGACGCACTACGTCAACCCCTACCTCTAGACCTAACCCTAAACTTACCTGTAGATTATACTAGTTTTTACTACAGTAACCATAGTATCACTGTGGTATATTGTAAATCATAGTAATCACAAAATTAAAACTACTATATTAACACCTTATTACTGTAGTCACACCATGGTAAATTGCATTAAAACTACTCTGCCAAAAACGTGGTCAGTACAATATTACTTTAGTAAAACTTTATATAATTTATTATTATAAATCGTTTTAAAGGAAATATTAATAGTGGAGATAGGGAACCCGGATTGTCCGCACGACAAAAGCACCTCCACAGCTATCTTTACACGCCAAGTCATTGCAGCAACACTTGGGGGCAAAGTTTGTCTTTAATCTCGGTGTTCTCACCAGACTATTTGAGTGCATTCACACTGAGTGCCGGGTGCTATTTGCATCTAGTGCATTTTTTACAGCGTTTTGTAAATCACGTGTTAAAGCGAATAGTTGACTCCATGCTGACAGTGTTGCTTATGTTAGTTGTAGTCAACTAGTCTGTGCAACCCCAAATCGGTCCACAACTGTCTATTAAAGACACAGGTGATTTATGGCGTGCATTTAAGTAACACTTCCTCAGCTGACGTCCTTCCTTTAAATCGACTATGCAAAAACCCATTGTTGTTTGGGTAACTGCAGTGCACATGTTGATAACTACACGTCATCGGAATCATATTATCTAAGGGGCAAATTCACTAAACAGCTGTGCCTCTTTTGCATGTGGCACTTCAGTGCAAAAACCTGCATCTTATTCACTAACCACTCGCAATCTATTTTAGCAGGCGGAATCAGCACTGAAATTGTGCTGCATCTTGAGTATTTAAATGAAGTCATTGTCATTCCTTTCCGCGCAAACGCACCTCTTTTCTATGTAAATTAGGCTCATTGTAGATTGCGATTCAGTTACAAAAATTGCCTGGCGTAATTTAGCCAAATAAAAGTATGCAGTAAAGTAGTTTTATTTAAAAGAGATCCGACCATATCAGCAGAAATAAATCAAATAATCAACCAATAATGGAAAGAGCGTTAAACCTGGCATATATCCAGATGCTCATGTCGTCAAGCACACATTGTGCATGTTTAAGATACAATCCAGATGTTTGCGCCGTTACATAACACTTCTAATGCCGAGTTTACACTACATGATTTTAAGCCCGATTTTCTCTCGCCGACAGTTTTGTGGAGATCGCCGACAAAAGCCTGAAATTGTGGGCAAATTGGACCTCGCTCCCATGAGCGACGATCGCAATGTATGAATTATCAAAGACGTGATTTGAGAGAATCCCCGACATGTCGCAGATGTCAGCGAGATATCTAGGATGTTAAATATCTGGACCTGTCTGCGATTCCAAATCGTGCAGTGTGAAATATGTTTTGACTGAATACATCTGCAGCGTTGATCTCCAGCCAATGAGAGAGCTAGAAACGGGGCACAGGAAGTTTCAGTGGGAGGAGTCATGATCTACCTGCAACAGAACATCCACTAGCATGGCTGCGGTATCAAGAAAGTCTCATTGGACTGAAGAAATGGAGGAAAAATTTGTGGAACATTGGCAGGAGCACCAGTGCATATTTGATGTTTCATCTGAACTGTACCACAAAGGAGCCATAAGGGTGAAAAGTCACTCTTGTTGCGAAATATTATTACTGAAGAAGAAAGCACTGATGTCATTCCCCCAACAGTACATTTGTAGAATGGACAGTGCTTGATTTCGGCCACTACGGGGCACTGGTGCCTGTCTTCCTCTGTGACCTTGAGTTGCAGTCAGTAGATGACCCCTCTGCAACAGTTAATGTGTTCTAATCCATGCTTGTACGTCTGTGTGTTTTTGTGTGTAGTCCAGTGCAGCCACTTCTTACCTCTGTTTGCTCTCTGCTCCACTCATGACTCTCTCTCACTCTCGGTCTCTCTCTGTCTGTCTCTCCCACTCTGCAGTGGCTCTTTTACTGCATGGTGATTATTATTCCTCACACAGACTCAGTGCTGGTACTCAGATACTGCTGAGCAGCCCTGTAAATCACCTGGAGCTGGGAGAGGAAGAGAGAGAGAGATTTAGAGAAAGTTGAGAGAATTGAAGGTGGGATGAATGAGCGAAAGGTTGAAACAGCAAGGGACAACAGCAAAGAAAGAGGGGAAAACTAGAGCTGGGGATAAAGAGAAGAAACAAGGGAGGAGGAAAGCAGAAAGAGAGAGGTGCGTTAGTGTGAAATACTGCACCCAGAGCATGCCGTGGTGCAGAATGATCTTTGTGAGTATCTGTCATGCTAGTGCAGAACGCACCTCCATTGCACTGTGTACCTTGGGGACATTTATACCACCGCAGAAACACCAGCCCAGTGCATACGTTCACGTATACTTCTCATGTGATTGAGCAAGAGACATTCTGGAAATTGTAAATCATAAATGATGTATGTATATGTTTGCATTTGTGCACATGAACATGATTGTCTATCTCTGTCCTGCAAAAAATCACGCTTGTCAGTGTGCCACCTGCTTGTATTAATAACTTTCGGTATTTGCTGCAGTTACACGCACAGGTGAAATTGTTTCCACAGGACAAGCAGATGAGTAAATACTAAAGTAAACATGAACAGCAAACTCTCTCTCGCTCTCTCTCTTTCTCAATCTGTCAGTGTGTATGTGCATGCAATTGTACATCTTTAAAGGAATAGTTAGCCCAAAAATGTACTCATTATATGCCGTTGCAAGCTCATATCAGCAATCTGAGCTCAGAAATTTACGAGATTACTTCTTAAACTTTAGAGTAGAAAAATCTAAGAAGAAGGAGACTTAAGGCCCGAACGGGTGTGACATAATTTAGAACAAAATCTGATCAAAAAAAGGTGTTTTTAAGTTTGTTTTGGTGGTTTGTAACAGCTCGCCAGGGCAAACTTTCAGGAAAGCTTCTTACTGGCTGCAAAACAGCTTCTTACTGCCATTGGTCAATGTCATCGGTAGGTGTGACCTGGAGCTACATTGAGGCCAACAGCGAATTCCCATTCATTTAATTAAGATCAGTCAACATAAACACTCCGGTGTGTAGAGTTATTACCGAGCTGGTGCAAATATACCTACATCAGTACGATCGTTCGCGTAAACACATTTTCCAAGACCACTGCATGCTAAATGAAATGTACTCTTTTTTTTTTTTTTATATGCTGCTTCACTCATGTGCTTAAGCAATTATCGCATCTGCCCAAAGTAAGATATGCCACTCTTATAGTGAATCTTTTGTCTGTATTCTACCCATTAACATTATTTAATACACCCATCTTTGCAGTATTATCAGTGTCATAAATGCAGCCCCATAAGTGCATATTATGGCAGCCTATAGCGTTAGTGCTTTAGCGCTATGAATTAAAAAGGTAAACATTACAAATTACACATTATCTACTGCATATACAGTAGATTACTTTAGTAGTTAATACAACTTTTTTTACTGCTCTTGTGTGAATTCTACTCTTAGTCCCAAAGTTCAGACACGGATGCTACAGGACACGTGACGCAAATCTCATCATCAGCAGAGTGCTCAAGCACTGAATGAGTCATATGGAGTATATTTTGACAGGCTCGTGTTCAACTGTACGCAGATGCTGAATGTTCAAAAAATACCTTGGGCTTTAGAATGAGTGCCATAACCAGACGGGACAAAAGTTTAGAGAAGCAAATGACTTGTTCACAATGAAAAGGAAAATCTGCACAATGCAGTACAATCACAGCCAATCAGAACATACTTTATTTGTTGTTTAAAATACAATAAGTTGGAGCAGGTATTCGGACCAATGAGATTTCAACATAGCAAGGACAAACCTGTGTGACGACACAAACCAACAAAAGGTTTTATCAAATCCTGTGTCACATCTGGTTAGGACACATATTTTAGTTTTTTTTTCTCCCCAATTTGGAATGCCCAATTCCCAATGCACTCTAAGTCCTCGTGGTGGTGTAGTGACTTGCCTCAATCTGGGTGACGGAGGACAGTTTCCTCCGAGTCTGGGACTGTCAATCGACGCATCTTATCGCGTGGCTTTTTGAGCGCTTACCGCGATTAAAGGGAGGCTTCATGCCATTCACCGCGGCATCCACGCACAACTCACCATGTGCCCCACCGAGAGCGAACCACATTATAGCAACCATGAGGAGATTACCCTGTGTGACTCTACCCTCCCTAGCAACCGGCCCAATTTGGTTGCTTAGGAGACCTGGCTGGAGTCACTCAGCACGCCCTGGGATTAGAACTCGCGAACTCCAGGGGTGGTAGTCAGCGTCTTTACTCATTGAGCTACCCAGGGCCCCCGGTTAGGACACAAGTCTCAATTTGCTCTCCATTTAATCTTATTACTGTTTAGAAAAAGCAGTTGAGAAATTGAAGAGATGGGACCAGGCCAGACTACATTAATTTAATAGAAAATAATAGAATTATTGCATCTATTGCTTATAAATAATTGCGTAGAAGAAGAGCACATAGTTAACAGGAGAGTTTGTGCACACTAATCGTGAATTAAACTGATTCCACAGTTAATGGTGGCGGCTTGATGGGCTCTTCTATGCTGTTTGAGCAATGTCACTAATTGAATGTACTTAGATCCATAACCAAATCAGCTGGCTTGAATTATTCATTGTATGCGGCATGCCCTTTCAATATGCAGAGTCATGCAACGAAGAGGAGAGGCTAAGCACTAATTAATCAGGCCTTGTTCATTTCCTTTGAGCCATCAGGTAAGAGTGTTTCTCACTAATTATGTTGATGACTGCGGAAAGCAGACACACGCACACTAATGCACACGCATTTAGGCCTAAAACCTCACAAACAAGATTTTTATATGTGCATGCACATCTAAACACAGGCATTGTGGTGGTGGACACACACTTACACACACACACACAAAGGCAGGCAGGCAGCGATGCACACCTGGTTTAACAGACAGTCACATCTGTAAACATACACAGACACAGTTGGATGTCATGCTGGAAAGGGAAAGGAAATGGCCTGTGTCAGATTAAAGGGTTGGTTTTTAATGTTTGCCGTCAAAGTCCATTAATATTCTATCAGCCCTGCTGGTGCACTGACTGGACCCCAGCCAAGACCCAAGCACACACTCAAATACACACACACAAACATCCAAAATCCCAACCTTTGTGACTTTAGCCAGGCTCTGCTTTTGACACACACATTCACACAACCAAACCCATTTCTTTAGCCAAGCACTCTCTCTCGAAAACGAAAGCACAAACAACAAAAAAGCCAAAAGCTTAACCTTTGTGACTCTTTGTCTCTCTCAAACACACTCAAACATTACAGCGGCGAATCATGTCACGGCCATATGGAATAGTTTTTTAGCATTTGTATTAAAAGTGTGAAAACACAAATTCTGCTTTTATAAAATTAAAAAATAAAATGTATAAACTTTTTCTCAGAGGTTTCTCCTAAAATTCCTTTGGAGAAACAAAAATAAAAAGAGAGGCAGGCACATGACTCAATTATTGACATGTAGTAGAGCTATACAATTATTTTAATAAAGTTGTATTAATTATATTAGTAGTTAATAATTAGCAATTAATTTGTATTAATATATCTGGAGGGTTACATTTGAAATGTATTCATTCCACTACAGATTACAGAATACATGTTTTAAAATGTCATTTGTAAAGTAATTTGTTTAGATTACTCAAATTCAGTAACGTATTCTAAATACTTTGGCTTACTTCTTCAGCACTGGTATATTTTTTCAATTGTTTTGACTATAAAAACTCTATACAGTAAGACAAAATACATGTTAAAAATACATTGTCTGAAAAAACTAAGTATCTTATGCAGTGCTGTTTCTAAAACAAGATCAATGTAATTGATCTTGTTTTAAGGATTTGTTTTATATTTTTACAGGAATACAACACAAATATTATTATCAAGAATATGATTGTTGCCCTAATATTAAAGGTCTTACAAGAAAAAAAGAAATTATGATCCAATGTGAATTTTCTTGATTAAAAAATATGATCGTGCCTGGTAATATGTGCATGTATAATGTCTGTAAATAGCATTTTAGCTTAGCGTAAAGCTGACAATTTACACAAGATTTATTTCTATTTCTTCTGCTCCTAACTTACTTCAAACGCACTTCTCTGTCTGCTCGTATGAATGTAATGCATACGCATCATAAGAAAGTGTTTCACCGCTGTTTACATTCGATCGCATCATATATGTATAAATGTTTTCCATCTGAAAGTACTAAATATGAAATTAAACAAATATGCAAAGTGCAAAGTAACATTACAATAAAAATGCAAAGTAATCTCTTTAGTAATCAAAATACTTTTTGAATGTAACAGTATTCTAATACCAATGATTGTAGTGGAATACAGTTACTTATATTTTGTATTTTAAATACGTATTCCCGTAACATGTATTCCGTTACTCCCCAACCTGTATATAGATATAGATATATATACACACACAGTATACTATATAAACTGTATATATATATATATATATATATATATATATATATATATATATATATATATATATATATATATATATATATATATACTATATAAAATAACTAAACAGATCAATAACTGTATCATTATACAATTATAATTATAATATTTTTTCAATTATATTTATTAATTTATTTGTATTATTTATTGTTAAAATATGTGATTTGTATTTACATTTTCATATGAATTCAAATATTTAAATATATTATAGATAAAATAATATGTTGAAATGCATTTTTATCACACACTTTGGTATTTGGACAAATTTTGAAATTTAGAAAGCAGCAGAGACATGTGAGTTTTTTTTCGGAAGGTGAGGGGGGATTGTGCAAAACATGTGAGAAATCTCCATTTTCTCTCCATTTATTCTGATTGCAGTCTCAAAGAAACAATTGTGATACTAAAGAGATTTCATATGTGATTTTTTTTTGTATGGAAGACATAGGCCTTAGACCATCTCAGCCAGGGCTTACCTAAATGCATTTCTCAAACACATCAGTAACATTAATGGTGAGAACTTATCACAACAGCTGTGTATTTGGAAATGGCAACAATCTAAAAAAGGTATAAACAGTCTTTCTCATAGTCCTGTAATGATTACCCTGTCTTGTCTCTCTGTTGCCCCCTTGTTTTCCATCTTGTCACTTTTCACTTCTTAAGTTTTCACTTTAGTCCCTTATTTAATTCCATAGTCCACCCTGTCTCGTTTCACTGTTGGCCTCTCGTTTTCCATCTTGTTGTCACTTTAGTCCTTTATTTGATTCCACAACCCTCTGTTAGCGTTCGTATTCACTGTTCATTGTTTACACCTGCCCTGGTTAATTTGCCTTTGGTTTCTGTTTATCACCTTGTTACCTTGTTTGAGTTCTGTCCTTTCATTGGCCACCTTTCCCACGTTTGTCTATTTATACCCGTGTCTTTGTGCTGTCTTTGTCGATCGTTGTTTGGTGTAAACCCGGTATGTGTTCCCTGCCCAAGTTCTCCGTTTGATCCTTCGTGTTTTAGTTAACTGTTTTATGCTTTATTTCCCCATCGTGGGTTGTTTGTTTGTGTTTCTCTTCTGTTTATTCAAATAAAGCCTCAGCTGCGTTTGGATCCGTAACTCCTCGTCTGCCTCGTTACTCCAACATTACAGAACGATCGACCGCACATGGATCCAGCAGCTATCCGAGCCAAATGTCGGCTGCTCAATTTGCAGCAAGAGCACTACCCGCTCGTAGACCACGCTCGCTACTTCCTCCTCCTGGCCAACGCTACTGACTTCCCGGACTCTGCGCTGATGGTCTTCTTCAGGGATAGCTTAAATCCCTCGCTGAGGGAGCAGGTGCCACAGGCAACGCCCGGCAGCACTCTCCGCGACTACCTGGAGATGACCCTACTAGCGTGCAGCTCACCGCACCCTGTCACACCAGCCCCACCTGTCAGCGAGCCTGCCCCCACGCCAGTCGCCTTCCATGAGCCAGCGCGCCCACTGCGTCTGCCCGAGGAGGAAAGAAGACGGGCTTCCGCCTCCGGCCCGCGCCAGCCCCGGTCTCGCGAGCCTGAGCCCACGCATGTCACGGTGAGCGAGCTAGAGCCCCCGCATGTCACGGTGAGCGAGCTAGAGCCCCCACATGTCACGGTGAGCGAGCTAGAGCCCACGCATGTCACGGTGAGCGAGCTAGAGCCCACGCATGTCACTGTGAGCGAGCTAGAGCACCCGCATGTCACTGTGAGCGAGCCCGAATCCTCGCCAACCACGGTAACCCAGCCAGAGCCTGTAGCCTCCGACGTCAATGAGCCAGTGCCGCAAGCCCCAAACGTCAATGAGCCAGTGCCGCAAGCCTCAAACGTCAATGAGCCAGCGCCTGCAGCCTCGACCGTCCCTGAGCCAGCGCCTGTAGCCTCGACCATCCCTGAGCCAGCGCCTGTAGCCTCGACCGTCCCTGAGCCAGCGCCTGTAGCCTCGACCGTCCCTGAGCCAGCGCCTGTAGCCTCGACCGTCCCTGAGCCAGCGCCTGTAGCCTCGACCGTCCCTGAGTCAGCGCCTGTGGCCCCGATCGTCCAAGAGCCAGTGCCCAAAGCCACGACCGTCCCTGAGCAGGTGCCAGTAGCCACGACCGTCCAAGAGCCAGTGCCAGAAGCCTTGACCGTCCAAGAGCCAGTGCCAGTAGCCATGACCGTCCAAGAGCCAGTGCCAGTGCCAATGGCCGTGACCGTCCAAGAGCCAGCGCCTCGAGCCTTCCAGGGCTCCTCCTCCCGAGCTTTCCAGAGCTCAGCCATCCGAAGTTTCCGAGCTTTCCAGAGCTCAGCCATCCGAGTTTCCGAGCTTTCCAGAGCTCAGCCATCCGAGTTTCCGAGCTTTCCAGAGCTCAGCCATCCGAGTTTCGAGCTTTCCGAGCTCAGCCATCCGAGTTTCCGAGCTCAGCCATCCGAAGTTTCCGAGCTTTCCAGAGCTCAGCCATCCGAAGTTTCCGAGCTTTCCAGAGCTCAGCCATCCGAAGTTTCCCGAGCTTTCCAGAGCTCAGCCATCCGAAGTTTCCGAGCTTTCCAGAGCTCAGCCATCCGAGTTTCCGAGCTTTCCAGAGCTCAGCCATCCGAAGTTTCCCGAGCTTTCCAGAGCTCAGCCATCCGAGTTTCGAGCCTTCCAGAGCTCCGCCTCCCGAGCCTTCCAGAGCTCCGCCTCTCGAGTCTTCCAGGACTCCGCCTCTCGAACCTACCAGGGGTCCGCCCCTCAAGCCTCTCGAGCCTCCCAGGGCTCCACCTCCTGAACCTCTCGAGCCTACCAGGGCTCCGCCCCTAAGCCTCCTACGGCTCCACCCCCAGAGCCTCTCGAGCCTCCTGCAACTCCGCCTACAGGGCCTCCTACGGCTCCGCCTCCAGAGCCTCCGATTGCTCCGCCTCTCGATCCACTCAAGCCTCTGACGGTTCCGCCCCCAGAGCCTCTTGAGCCTCCTACGGCGCCGCCTCTCGAGCCTTCCAGGGCTCCGCCCCTCAAGCCTCTCGAGCCTTCCAGGGCTCCGCCCCTCAAGCCTCTCAGGCCTTCCGGAGCTCCGCCTCTCAAGCCTCTCGGGCCTTCCGGAGCTCCGCCTCTCGAGCCTCCCAGGGTTCCGCCTCTCAAGCCTCTCGAGCCTCCCAGGGCTCCGCCTCTCAAGCCTCTCGAGCCTCCCAGGGCTCCGCCTCTCAAGCCTCTCGAGCCTCCCAGGGCTCTACCCTTCAAGCCTCTCGAGCCATCCACGGCTCTGCCTTCCGAGCCTCCTCCTGAGCCTCCTACGGCTCCGCCTCCAGAGCCTCCAGCGGCTCCGTCTCCTGAGCCTTCCTTGGCTCCGTCTCCTGAGCCTTCCTTGGCTCCGTCTCCTGTGCCTTCCTCAGCTCCGTCCCCGGAGCCTGCCAGGCCTCCGCCTCAAGAACTGTCTACGGTGCCACCGCCCTCAGCTCCGCCTCCTGAGCCTCCAGAGCCTCCCTCTGCTCCGCCTCCTGAGCTTTCCAGGGCTTGCCCCGAGCCTCCTACTGGCTCCGCCTCCAGAGCCTCCAGAGCCTTCTAGGGCTCCGCCTCTAGAACCTCATTCGGCTCCGCCTCCTGAGCCTCCCTCAGCTCCGCCTTCTGAGCCTTCTCACGCCATCGCCTCCCCGGCTCCACCTCCCGAGCCTCCCTCGGCTCCGCCTCCCGAGCCTTCCACGGCGCCGCCTCCCAAGCCTTCTACTGGCTCTGCCCACAGGGTACACCATGGCTCTGCCTGCCTCTGCTCCGCCCCCAGGGTCTCCTGCGGCCCTGCCTATGCCTCCTCTGGCGCCGCCACCCAAGTCTTCGACTGCCCCGCCTCAGAGGTCCTCCTTGGCTCCGCCTCACGCTGCTCCGCCAGCTCCCCCAGTGGCCACACCACCCAGGTCCCCTGAACCGCCATTGGCCCACGACCACCTCCCAGGCCACCGAGCTGGCCTCTGTCCTGTGGCCCCCTCCCAGGCCTCCTGACCTGGTCCCTGTCTTGTGGCCTCCTCCCAGGGCTTCTGACCCTGTTCCCGCCCTGTGGCCTCCACCCAGGCCTCCTGCCCCTGTTCCTGTCCTGAGTCCTCTTCCCTGGCCTCCTGACCCAGTCCCTGCCCAGTGGCCTCCTCCCAGGCCCCCGACCCGGTCCCTGTCCTTGCCAAGTGGCCAGCTCCCGGGCCATCTAAACCGGCCTCTGTTCTGCGGCCACCTGACCCTGGTCCCTTGACACACCCCCATAGACTGCTTGCCTGCCCTCTCGGCCTCCATGGTCTATCTATCTACCCTCTCCACCTCCCTGGACTGCCTAATGGCCCCCATGGACTTCCTGCCTGCCCAGTGTACCCCCCTGGTTCGCCCATGTGCCCACTTGTCTCTGTCTGTTTGCCCCTGGTGCCCTCATTTTGGTTTTTCTTTGTGGGTCTTTTTTCGTCTTTTGTTGTTTTGATCGTCTGGAATCCGATCCTTAGGGGGCTATGTAATGATTACCCTGTCTTGTCTCTCTGTTGCCCCCTTGTTTTCCATCTTGTCACTTTTCACTTCTTAAGTTTTCACTTTAGTCCCTTATTTAATTCCATAGTCCACCCTGTCTCGTTTCACTGTTGCCCTCTCGTTTTCCATCTTGTTGTCACTTTAGTCCTTTATTTGATTCCACAACCCTCTGTTAGCGTTCAGTATTCACTGTTCATTGTTTACACCTGCCCTGGTTAATTTGCCTTTGGTTTCTGTTTATCACCTTGTTACCTTGTTTGAGTTCTGTCCTTTCATTGGCCACCTTTCCCACGTTTGTCTATTTATACTCCGTGTCTTTGTGCTGTCTTTGTCGATCGTTGTTTGGTGTAAACCCGGTATGTGTTCCCTGCCCAAGTTCTCCGTTTGATCCTTCGTGTTTTAGTTAACTGTTTTATGCTTTATTTCCCCATCGTGGGTTGTTTGTTTGTGTTTCTCTTCTGTTTATTCAAATAAAGCCTCAGCTGCGTTTGGATCCGTAACTCCTCGTCTGCCTCGTTACTCCAACATTACAAGTCCATACATACAGAATCTTGGTCTTATACACATGCTCAAGATTTTATTTCAACACTTAAAAGGCCTGATTACACTATTTTGATAGTCAAAAAAGCCAAGTATTCACCTAAACTTGTTTAGAGCTAAGGATTGTGGCAGTACTAAGTAGTAGAGTGAGTTTGCATGAAACGTTGTAGAAGAGTAGGTGAAACCTAAGGTTAATTTGTTAAAATCCTTCAGGCACTTTTGTTTTTCTTCACAATCGTGTACATAAAATTATGCTCTAGAATGTTCTGAAATGTTCTTCAACAGCTTGGCTTTGAAGGTTACTGATTTGAGCACAGATTATGCAAAGTAACATAACATGCAACGTTGATATCATTCTTAAATTTGATCTTAATTAATCACCATACAAATCAAATGAGCCTCTTAGTGTAAATGTGGGCATGTAATCATGAAACAGTGGTATACATAAGCCTGCAGTGCTTGGCAATTCAACACGAAATCCCCCATAATCTGATTGGTTCCACTGTGTCGATAAGCAAAGCAACAAACCGGCTTATATTCCCACCCATGTTATTGAGACTCTAGTCCCACCCTCATACAGTCAAATGACTCAACTGTCCAAATGAAGCATATATAACTGAAAGATGCTTCCTTTCAAATGCTCCTAGTGTTGCTACAGGAGGGCTAAGGTGGGCACTGGCTGTATGAGATCTCCACTCATAATTGAAAGAGAGAAATTCCAAGAAAAGTGAGGACTAGAGTTAGTAAACAATGGTGGGGAATTATGAGTCAATAAAACAGCGTACCACTGAGAATCACAAGAGGGGTCAAGGGCACAGCATTGATTGGCTCAATATTAAGCAGACTTGTGTGTGTGCATTTTTATGT
Organism: Xyrauchen texanus; assembly: GCF_025860055.1. Classification (NCBI taxonomy): domain Eukaryota; kingdom Metazoa; phylum Chordata; class Actinopteri; order Cypriniformes; family Catostomidae; genus Xyrauchen; species Xyrauchen texanus. The sequence continues at coordinate 40,359,137 of NC_068286.1, forward strand.
GTGTCTTGAGATACACTGGGAAAGGGGTACAATGGAGGAAGTTTAAAATAAAATTGAAGGATCTTCCTGGAATTACTGTATATTTGCCCTGTGTAAATAGTGGGATTAAATTATTACCCACTATAAGCTCACAATACAATAGAATTATGATAAATAATTGACATATACATGTCCTCAGCTGACAGTTTAATTGAATTCTACCCACTCAACACCATTTTCATGTACAACAGTAAAGAGAAAACTCAGGGAGTGGGCAAAGAAACACAGACATTGGACAACAGATAATTGGAAAAGAGTGGTATGGATCTTAAACCCATTGAGCTTTTGTGGGATCAGCTAGACTGTAAGGTGCTTGAGAAGTTCCCGACAAGATAGCCGCATCTATGGCAAGTGCTACAGGAAGTGTGGGGTGAAATATTACCTTAGTATCTGGACAAACTGGCAGCTAGGATACCAAGGATCTGCAAATTGTGCCCTGAGGTCTCTCCTCAGCCGTATTTCCCACAGAGGGCCGTCTATTATTTCTGTCATCTACGGAATCCAGGACTGATTGGGCCATTTCGGCACAATTAACAGAAATGTTTCCATGATAACAGAATGAAGGAGGCCCACTGGGGGAAAAGGATACTTGCGTTTCACCAGCCATTTGTGAGCCAGCACGCCCACTCTGAGTGGGGCTTGGGAAATGGAGAATCAGAGGAGACAGTGGCCGATCTCCATGGAGGCGAATAGGTCGACTTTCGCTTTGCCAAATATTTCCCAAATCCTCAACACTGATAAAGTCTCCATTCCCATGGTAATACTACCTAGCATGACAACAGATCCACTCCAAAATGCAGATGGCCTGAACATGTATCACACACAACGAGAGATGACGCCCGTTCCATTGGAGGAGGCGTTGTGTGATGATCATTAATTGTGGTGATCAGAGTCCGCCCTGGCAATTTATGTATGCCACTACTGTTGTGTTGTCCGAACAAATCAGAATGTGGTGATTCACAATGTCAGAATGAAAAGCTCTCAAAGCTAGAAAGACATCCATTAGTTCTAGGTGGTTGATGTGCCACGCCCGTTTCACACCTGTCCAGGTGCCAAAAGTCGGGCGTCCATCGCACACGTCAGCCCAACCTTTGTTGAATGCATCTGTTGTCACCACTTTTCTTCTGAAAATGGGGTAAATTTCTACCAACAGACAGCGCTCTCCATGGTGCTAGAGCCGCCAGACAGCAGCGAGTCAATGTGATGCGCATGCGCCTGAGGCTCCAGGCATGATCTGGAATGTGCCATTGAGCCGGTACTGGAGAGATCTTGTGTATAACAGACCTAAGGGTATGACGGCCAATGCTGCCGCCATAAAACCCAGCATTCTCTGAAATTATTTCAGAGGCAATGTGAGGGCTTGCCACGTGTTCACGCAGAGGGACAGCAGGCTTATTGATTCGCTCATAGTTGCGTTGCTCACTATAGGGAAGTGGTTGAGCATAGTGTGTGGAATGAATGATACATGAAGAGGAAATGTCTCTTTTTCTGAGACGCCCCGTGTTTGTGCAAAGGGCGCTTTTTTCTCTTTTTTGAGACCAGCCTCTGTTTGAGTAATACACACAGAAGCAACAATTTGAAAAATGTCCTGTTCCCAATGAACAGTAATAGGGTGGAGGGGAGAAACACTGTGCACCTCAAATTGAGCCTTCTTTGGCTCTGGGCCTTGAATAACTGCAAGCTCTGGGCTCCTCTTCATGGGGCATTTCTGCTGCTCGGCCAGGGTTTTTCCATCGGCGCGTTTTTCGCGCTGAGATGGCGGGGTGCTTACGCTTGGGCCACATTTTGCGTGGCTTCACAGACAACTCAACAGTAGCTTTCGGCTGTGCTGGGGCAACAAGAGTTGGGTTCTTTGCCGGGTGCTGACCGAAATTAGATCGGGAGTGTTCCAGGAAAGGAAAAGTGCTACTTCTCTTTGGCAGAAAATGTTTCATCACTTGAGACTGCTTTTGCGCCGCGATGAAACACTCTTCATCTAAAAAGCCTTCCACGGCATTGCCAAAGAGACCGTTGGGGACCACTCAAGACCGAGCTCTTCAACCACTCTTTCTAGAACGTGAAGAAGTTCCTTGTCCATGGCGTGTGCATGTTCTTCACACGCCGGCACGAGATCCTCCTCTAATTCTTCCAGTTCAACCTTGTTGCCCCGCCGTGCCTCCTCATGTGGTCCCTCAGGACTTAACAGAGAAGAGGCGAATGGGAGGGTATGAGAGGCTGGATCTTCCCTCAGAACAAGGTCAATCCTAGAGCGCAACATACGGAGATTCATGCCCTCGCAGTGAGGGCAGTCTCTCTCTATGAGAGCAGCTTGTTCAGTAAACACAGCTCTCGTGCTCATCAGACGGTGGGATGTGCCATTCGCAAAGGAAACACATGCAGAACGATTTCTAAAAAGATGTGTATCACACAAGCGGATCTTTAGTTAATTATTGTATATATACAAAAAAGTATACAGCAACTCCAGCCGGAACACTGTGAGAAGGGTAGAATTTCGCTAAAGTGCCATTTTGATCAACGACGAGCATCTGAAGCGAAGTACCCATTCACTGTGAGCGTCTTCAACAGCTATGTGGAGAACTTCAAAGGAAAACACAGGGGAACGGAAATCCTCTCGGTGCAGGCACTGGGCACGGGCAACGAGTCGTCCTGTTTATGTGTTACTTATAAGTTCTGGCCGCTGAATGTTCCTAGGATTCTAAGATGAAGTTCATAGACTTGAAGAAAGAAAATTCAGAAGAAATGGTGACTGAGCAACCAGTTATATAGGCCAACTGCATGCCTAAAGTTGCGGGGCACCAGACACCATTTCCAATCTGAAAATTGCCATGATTGAATAAGAGATTCAACAAGGTCATCTAAAAGGACTTCCCCATTGTGCTTACATAAATGTCGAGTGAACTGATTCGATAGGGAACCATGATTACTTGAGATTTGAAATTGTGTTTTTCTCTGCTTTTGACAAAGAATCCTGAACAGGCATGTGTGCATTTGATGAGCCAGTAAGAACATTGGTAAAGGTGTTTACATGCAACGCTAAATCAGGGTAATGGTCATAAATCTTTGTGTGCCAGTTGGTTTAATTTTAAATGGTTCATGGCCTTACCATAAATAAAAACAGCTTAAGGTGTTTGCATGACCATATTCATTTTCAGATTTTTTTTAACTTTATTAACAAATATGTTTCTTTGGGCTTGCTGTTGTTGATTTAACCTAAAACCTGTCAGCAAAAACTCTCAAGTGTAGAACAATGTCAGACATGAACTTGCAGACAAAACAGATTTGTTCTATTAATGTTAATTTGTCACTTGCTCGGATTCGACACCTGACTCCTATATAACTGATTCATCACCCTCTCTCCTCTCTGTTACATTACCCCCCATTGAAACATGAAACCATCAGTTAATTACTCTGTTTGTTTAGCTCCCTCACTCATATGTTCCTCATAAGCCAGTTCTTCTAACAGCTGTCAGTCATCGCTCCAGTACACGCGGAAGATAAGACGTGAGGCTCCTGTGGTTTGCTAGTTTTTGCCTGAGATCTGTTCATTTCTCCCTTTGGTTTCAGAGAATCTGAACATGACTTTATGATTTTGTATGAGACTTTGAATGTGCTGATTTGCTGGAGTCAGGTTAGGTTGGGGAGATGGAGTCACACAGGCATTTAGACGGTGCCATAAAATGCATGCCATAAAGAATTACATTTTCCATGCCATAAAAAGTGTGTATAACCAAGGAGATCAGTGTGAAATCATTGTGAGTCTGTTCAATCTGTTGGTTTATCCAGATAATCCTCATAGTTATTACATACAGTAGGCTATGTTAGATATCTTCATTGATATGTTTTAATCCCATGTCTCACTGTGTCTCTCTGCAGCCCCTCAGAAGGGTCACATTTTCGGTGGTGAGTCAGGCTCCTGATCAAGGCTGCTATGACAGTGGGATGGAGGACTCAGAGACCCCCAGCAGCAAGAGTTCCTCTGGACCCCGACTGGGATCCTTACCGCTGCCTGAGGACGGTTACGAAAGGACAACGCCAGAAGGAAGTGTAGGCGAGGAGGAACATGTGGAGAATGGTAATGAGTAAACTTTTGATTTAAATCATGACTTTTCTTTATTTTAAGTAATTTAAAATGTGCTTACATTTGATTAGTGACCTAGAAATAGTGCAGAATCTTACATATTTCTTCTTTATAATAAATCATATAGAAGAAAGAAAGAAAGAAATATTTACATCTTGACAGGATATCCTTAAACTTTCTTTTAGACCCCAGGCAGCTTCCTGACGTGGCGCTGACGGGAAAGTGCACACGAGAGTGTGATGAGTTTGGTCACTCCGACACCTGCTGGATGCCTGTGCAACCATCCCCACGGAGACACATCGAACCACCCCAGCTCTCCACCTTCGCCTCTCCTGGTGATAACAACAACAACACAGAGGACGACAGTGACCGCGAGGAAGATGGAGATGGAGCCACGGATAAGAGCAGCGGCGGCAGCGACGAGGTCCGAGATTCGCTTGTAAATGGAGATCCGCTCGGAACACTCAGCCGCCGGGACCGCAACAGAAACATGGGTGACCACAACCGGAATCTCCTCAACCGTAAAATGACTTCGGCGTCCTATGACACATTCAGCAGCGCTGGCTTCGGCCGTCGGCAGGATGAAGAAGACTCACACCCCCCAGAGGTCATCCCACTTACGAGGACAGGGGGCGACTATAAGACCACCTCGTGCCTCACTCTGTCTCACAGAGAAGTGTACCTGTGAGCTGCAGCTAGCCTCAGGGGGGAAAAGGGGTACCAGATGACTCCTCCTTGCACCCCTAGACCCCCTGAGCAACTTGGATCTGCATTGGAGGATCATTGAGATACTAGCGCATACCTATTCGTTAAAGGTGTCTTCTCCTTGCCAAAAATTCATTATACATTCATTTCCCTGGTTCTAAAGTATATAAATCAATGTTGAGGAGAAAATGTGCATCATCTTTTATTCTTTCATGAGCTTTGATGGAATTTAATGGTGACATTGTTAATGGTGAACAGTTGCATGTTAGGCCTCTGGTAGACAGAGGGCACTGTTGGGAAGCAGAGATATCCGCTCAATTATTTCACATAAGTACACAAACCAATCAAAGACCACAATCTAGACAGTCAGTATGGTTAATGTGATATGATGTCATAGACGGACAACGAATCAGATTGTGGCATATAACAAAAACAGAATTTACCATGTAGTTTCAAGAAGAAAGGATGTCATAACCCATCATATGGTGATGCCTAACTATTTAATCTAGCTAGTTTCATGTTGCTGTGCAGGTACAGTTATTGAATAAGTCACATGCCATGTAAATTCATTCTTTAGATACTGAAATTGTTTCCAGACATCTATTTATTTATTTTTTTTCTCATTTGTAAAGCTCTTTGTTTTTCTTTTATGCAAATATGGGAATTTACTGACGCTTTCATTACTGGAATTCTTTACTATTTCACTTCCGTAATGGAGTGATTATAACAATTACTGTTTAATTACCATCTCATCAGACCTCAGAGTTTAAATCAGTCAAATTACATAATGCAACACCCTGTACACAGCACAAACAAGTGCACACACACAAATGCTTACAAACAGACACAATATACATATTTTCTGTCTGTATCAATTTACATGTAGGTGTGTGTACATGTGTGTATGTAGAAAAAGACTGACAATTTTGGCATACCTGAGGTTTTATTAAGGAAACTTTTTTTAACGTAGCTGTAGCATTTTTGCCTGCTTGATCTTCAGCTAGTATATAAGACACTGACGTGTATTTGTATAACTAATGTGTGAAGTGCATACACAGGGGCATTATACAATGTTTAGATACATTTATACTACAGTATATTATAAGCAACGAAAATACTGTATCTCATCCCTTTTAAGTAGAGCTCATATGTAAACCAAATTTCTTTAAAGGCAACACTGCATGACAATAAGCTAATGCTTATTTTGTTAAACAAGAATCAGATTTTTGGTTGTTTTTCGGAGGATGTAATATCCTCTTTAGGTGTGGAGCGTTTGTGAGTGCGAGAATGTGTATGAATGTAAAGCCAAATTATTGTGTAAGAACGTCTTATGAATCGACGGAGGACCGCAGTTTTTAACTTATCTGTAAATGTCCCTCAAAAAGTGACAAATGACACACCATAGTGTTCGAAACCAAGCATACAATTCAAATATAGGCAAATACCAGTAATTATTACAGTTAAATGAATCAAGACAGTTTAATGAGTCTTTATTAATCTTGTATGACAGCCGTGACCTGGTCGGTCTTCGGCATTGCGTGCCGTCTTATCAGGCCTATGGAAGTTTAACACGGAACTGTGGAATGACTTTTTTTTTAGCTCTTGTTATGCATTGTAAGTACAATCTGATTGATGAACATGTATTTCACCTCTCAGGAAACTTGAAATTCAGCGTGTGTCCTCGGCCCATTATCAACACTGAGCTTTAGTCTGCACTCTGCCTCTGATTGATTTGTCCTCACAAGGCCATAGTTAAGGGAGCCTGTTTTCTTGGCCTTTCTGTTTTTTGTTTTTAAGACATGCTGTCTCTCTCTCTCTCTCTCAACGGTGTTTGAAATGTGTTTCCTGGTTGTCCATGGTGAGAATCGCAGACTCATACCTTTCACTTCACAGAACAGCCTTGGGTCTGGAGCACGACTGGTGGACTCCAGTCCATCTATGCCAAAATCTATGTTTTATTGGAAACGCTGGTGCACAAACTTACCTGAAAAAGACTAACCCAGAACCTGCAGTTCAGTGCCTGGATGTGGGGAAATTGTGGAACTGGACTATACTCCATTGAACAGGGTTTGTGAAACCGGGACCGGAAGGACTCGAGAGAGGGATTCTTTCTCTAAAGATGTTTCCTTTGCCAGGTTTATAGGCTAAATATGCTGTTATACAGCAGTCTGTAAGTAGTGTACAGAAGGGGGTGCATAACGGAGTATGTTAATGAAATGGTGTGTCTTTTTTTACTGCACGTTTACCTAACAGTTCTCACTTACTGCAAAATGGGGAGGGGGCGGGGAGGTTAAAAGAACATTATGTCTAAAGCAAAACATTCACTTGGACTTTTATATTTGATCAACACTAAACTCATGTAGTCACCCAACATCTGCCATTTTACTGCTACCCTTTAGAGAAATGACCACTGAACTTTGAACCTGAAAGGCATGTTGACAGTCTTTAATCTTGCACCTGTGAGGAATTTGTTATCATTTCCATTTATCTGTTTTAATGCAATGTGAAAGAAGAGTTTTTGAAGCTCTTTCTCGTGGAATTGATGAACTCATTGAATTTGTCATGACAAATCAAAAGGGGTTTGGAATGGTTTGAAAGATTTAGTATGTGACATGTACAATTTTGATTTTGACATTAAACACTTTTAAACCGTATCCTGATTTTTGGCATTCATCAACATATGAAACTCTATAACATGTTTTTGCACATGAATTGATCGCCATTACGGAAGTCCATTCAACGATGATGAATTGGTTTCTTTTGAAATGCCTGCCCCCTACTGGTAAAGAGAAATTTGACAATCGTCGTATATACATTTATGTATGTATACTGTATATATATATATATATATATATATATATATATATATATATATACATACACACATACACACATCATATACACACACATATATATATATATATATATATATATATATATATATATATATATATATATATATATATATATATATATATGAACATATATATACGAACATGAAACTAAACAGTGCATAAATGCTTCTGTGACTTTACAAAATTCATGAAAATAATGAAAAAAGCATAGTTTATTTGATATCTGTTGCTAAACATCTTACTGTGATTTCCAAAAATATATTCTAAAAGAATGGTTTCAAAACTGATTGTTAAAAGGAAAAGTGATAGTTTTGTCATTATTTACTCACCCTCATGTTGTCCCAAACCAGTGTGATTTTCTTCAGTGGAATGCAAATTAAAAATATATATATATATAAACAAATCTTCATACGTCTTTAAATGAAACTAAATACTGTAGTAAAAAAACAAAAACAATAAACAATAAAACCACTCTAAAAGTAGTCGATGCAGCTCGTTTTTTCCCCAAGTCTTCTGAAGCCATAAGGTCACTTTGTCAGTGACATCAAACCTCAATGTGGTTCGATGTTCTTGATGTGTCGCCATATTTTCAGGAGTGGATTAGTGATTTGATATTGAATATTGCCTTAAACAAATTACTTAAAAATGGTCTGTTCATTGCACAAAGTGATCATATGGCTTCAGCTGACTTGGAAAATAGTACTCAAGTCGCAATAACTATTTTTATAGGGGTTTAATGGTGGTTTAATTTATATAAATAAAATGTTATTTTATTACTTTTTATTATTATTATTATTTTCCTTTAAGGAGCTTCACAGCACAGAGTCACTGTTCACTTTCATTATTCAGTATATAAAATCCTTTTTTTTTTTCTCTATTAAAAGTCATTAAAACTGATTTTAATGAAACATTTAAGCGCAGCACAGTATCCATAGTAGTACACTTGAAATTATATTTACCTCAGTTCTCTGTTACTTCAGATACTTGTACTTAGAGAAGCTACATCCCATGCACAGCACAAGTTTCTTTAAATGTGACAGATTGATGAAATGTAGAAATAATATTTATCTCTGCTTTAGTATTTAAGTTGATTTTATGAATTTAACTCCAGAATCATTGGATCCAGCTTATTGCTGTTTGAAGCAGCTGTGGTTATCCTAGAGATGTAGAAAGGTACTGCCTGATATAATAGAATATCTAAAATGTTGGGATCTTGCCTGAATCAAAATCAAGGAACTTGCCCTGGAGGCAATTTCAATGAGACAGGGTTCTTTGAAGAGCAGCGCTGGTCAAGGAGGATGATGTTTTTCTAGGATTCCTCCTTCCCAGTGGAATATCGAAATGCTTCTCTGGATGTGGAATCAGCTCACATACCTTTGAAATTTGTATGCTTTTCCTCCATTTTGAGTGTCTCCTTTATTGCTAGTAGTTGAAGGCCATCAGTGTAGTCTAATAATATCTGCAAGCCAGATTGTTTATATTGTTAGCTCTTTGAATAGAACAAAATCAGGGATTGGAATAACCATTGCAAAAATGGCTTATCTTAAGCACTGGGTCTTTACAGCACTACTCTTGAAAACTTGGAAAACACAAAAACTGTACAAACTGTTTGGTAGCAAATTTGGTCAGTTTGGGTTTTGGCTTGATAATAAATAATACATTTGTCTACTGTTGTGAAAATCTAGCACATCTTCACTACATTTCAGTGATTATTTCTTACATAATTTGGATTTACATTTGGGATCATGAGAGGCCTTATATTTCCTGAATTTGTGATTTAACCATGTCACTATACAGAGACTTTCACCAAACTTCAGGCCATGTTGAAGTGTTTATGTATTAAGCAAACAATTAAAAACAATTTGTCATAGTAAACTGTAATTAAAAAGAAAGGGAAAATTATTTCAGTTGTGTTTTTGAGAACACGATTTCCCTCAATTTTGAACATTCAATTTCACCTATACTGAACCGTTTACTTTCAATAGGACTTTTATTCACATAAGTATCTTGATTACGGCATTAATTATAATTAAAAAGCATTTGTCATCAATTGTGCTGCTGCTTAGAAATTGTCATGATGATTCAGAATTCCAGAGTTTAAGAGCAAACTGAGTGAACTGAAAATGCTTCCATTACATGTATTACCTGCAAATGCCCTGGGTAAAGAAGACCTGCGGTAAAGAATACTTTTTGCCTGTAATCATTGTTAACATTCACAGGGCAGCCTATGTATGCCTGTATAAGAGCCGGTATGGTGTCCTGCTCCCGCAAAACTCTCAGGGTCGGACAGCAAAATGCTCAGGGTGACCCTCCACCCTCAATCTGCTCAACACAATGATCTTTATTGTATTTGTGTGTGTGTGTGTGTGTGTGTGTGCACGTGTCTTTGGAGTGTGGGTATTTTGAAAGAGGGAGTGTGGCAATGGATGTTTTAGTGGAAGTTCAAGAACGGCTCAAATCGCTCACAACACCTTTAAAGTGCAAGTTCAAGCAGCCATTTAATTATGTCATCATTTAAACACACTCACATAAACCCAACCCCATTGGACATTTTCTCTTCCATGTTACTCAAAATAAGATGCTAGTGAGAATGTTAAGGATTGACAACCTGGATTATGGAAGTACATGAGGGTGAGTAAATGATGACAGAATTAATTTTTGGTTGAACTGTACCTTTAAAGTAATATACTGTATATATCACCTACATCATTTTAATTCCCAAAGCAGATACAACAGTTCCTGATGCAAGAAGTTGCAAAACATTTCTGAAGGAACATCAAATTAAAGAGGGCACATATGAACACAATGAGCACAAATAGTCATTTCAAGACTGTAGATTTTTACACCTGTGTGTGTGAGTAGTTAACAGTTGCCTCATCTACAGATGATCTGTACTAGTTGCGATCTTCAAACAATAAGGTTTACCAGATCCACTATGACATGAGGAATGATGGTGGAGGCTGGACGCTGATGGCTAGTGTGCACGAGAGTCTTAGAAGTTTAGTTAGCCCCCCAAAATTAATCCAAATTAGTATGAATATACAGTATTTCTTATAAATAAATAAATAAATAGAGACTGAGGTTGTCAGTCCCTATACAATCTGCCTTTTTTGTCTTCCACATAAAGAGAGTAAAATAGTGTTGGAACTTGAAACAACTTGAGAGTGAATAAATAATGACATGACTACAAAAGTAGTCCTATGTGCTACAAGGTTGCATGAATATTAGGTTAAAGAACACTGATCAAATGGCAACAAAAGATAAACAATGACTTCTGAAAGGCATTTTTTAAAAGCTACAATTTTGGTCCATAACATTTTTTTTAATTAGTTTTTTTATTTATAAAAATATATATATATATTTTTTACTCCAGTGAATATTTCTTAGTGTGGTTATATTTCTGTCTTAGCAAAACTTAGGAAAACTTCCACCATTATTGCCCTGGAAAAAAAAGATCAAAGGTTAATGGAACACATACTTTTGGCCCAAATTGCCCCAATAAAAATGTGTACATTTTTTGAAAAATACCTTTGTCCTGAGAACAGATGCTGAGAACAGAGGACAGAAAAAGAAATAGAGTATTGTAATTATCTCAGTGAATAAGAGACAGTCTATTGTTAGTGTATAAGTGTTCAAAGTGTTAAGGTATTCATAGTGGATTAACAGGTTCAAAATATAGTTTACTTTTAGTCTCATACTGTATTTCATAGTGCTAGTGTTCCAAAATGCTATTTTAACTAATTAACTAATAATACATATTTTGGATAATTGTAAAATATATACTGTATGTATAATGAAAATTCTCATAATTTACTCCCCCTCATGCCATCCCAGATGTGTATTACTTTCTATATTCTGCTGAACAAAAATGAATATTTTTATAAGAATATCTCAGCTCTGCAGGTCCATTTGATGCAACTGAATGTTTGCCAGAACTTTGAGGGTCCAAAAAGCATACGAAGGCAGCATAAAAGCAATCCATACAACTGTGGTTAAATCCATTCTTTTAGAAGTGATATGATAGGTCTGGGTGAGTGACAGATTTAAGTCAACATTTAAGCCCTTTCTGATTACAAAGCTCCACTTTCAATATCACATTCTTCTTCTTTTATGTTTGGCTTTTCACATTATTCATGCATATCACCACCTGCTGGGCAGGAAGGATAATTTAAAATAAAAAATGACTTAAATATTGTTCTGTTTCTAACCCTCACCCACCGCTTCAGAAAATATGGATTTAACAACTGAAGTTACTTTTATGCTGCCTTTGTGTCCTTTTTGGGGCTTCAGTGTTCTGGCCACCATTCACTTGCATTGAATGGACCATCACAGCTGAGATATATTTGTACAAAACTTTGTTTGTGTTCAGCAGAAGAAAGTAAGTCAGAGTGAGGAAATTATGAGAGGATTTTCATCTTTGGGCGAACTACCCCTTAAATATTCATAGCTTAGCTTTGTAAGATTTGAATCTAATAATAATAAATAGCATTTTCGAGCAGTAGGTATACTGTCTTGTTGCAATAAAAGATCACGTGTCTAAGGAGTGAATGCCCCTAAGGCTGTGTTTCAACACAATGTTAGCTGCCAACCTAGACAGCATTTCTGAGCGTAGGGATATATTATTATAATTTTTTTGTCACCATAGGAACTTAGTTCAAATGTTTGTTCCGCCTTGATGGACTTTGGGAACGTTCCAAACGCGTCATGATGCAGAAATGCTGTAGGCATAACATTCGTTTTGAAAGCCCATGAGAATGTACTTTGACCCTCTTCTCTTCCACTACTTGTGCAGCAAAGGAAGGAGGGATCGGAAGTATGTTGTGATGAAAAAAGGAGAAATCTTTAGATCTAAAGAGGATCGAAAAGAGACCGCAGTGAAATCTGATGTTATGGCATCTGAAGGGGAATACAGATGGACTGTTTGGGCTGTGATTGTACTGCTGTTAGCCGTATGTGCAGCTCACATGACAGACCGACCAGCCTGTGAGTGGCATTCATTGCAACACCAACGTTATACTCATCTCATCTCATTTAATTAATATTAAATACAAATCACATTTCTTAATGTTGTGGTTCATTTGATTTCTTATCTTAGTCAGCCAGCCTGCCAGCCAACCAGCTAGCTAGCATCACGGTTAGCTGTTTTTAGCATACGCTAACTGTCAATTAGATAAAAACAAAACGACAATCACATTGTATATGTGTGTGTGTATGTATATATATATATATATATATATATATATATATATATATATATATATATATATATATATTACACTTTAGCGTTAAATGCTTGTTTTGACTATTTAAGTTATTTGGAGTGTATACACATTGTCTAATTAGTTCGTTGTCTTGTATCTAGATTCTTGGTTTAGTATAGGATAGGATGGTGCTCCTAATGTTTATTACACACATGAACCCACAACAACAGCATCTCATTGAGCGAAGATAAGAGGATTCGTGGTTTCAAATTTCCCTCCTGAGTCAGATCTAGGCAGTTTCTTGTGAGGCAGATCAGTGCAGGTGAGACAGAGTCACAATTGTAATGTTGTAGAGAGCACCAAAGCAGCTGACCCCGTAGTTTAATTTAGGAAACCTACAATTAGGTGGAATTGAATTCGAGGCTGACAATGAAGTCTTCAGAGTGGAGAGTACATTTGGAAATTGTTGCTAAATGTTTTTCATAGAGAAACACTTGGGATCTTTCACAAAATCCAGTGAGCTGCACAACTAGGCATTAAATGTGTATAAGTTGTCTGGAATGCTGGTAGGCAGTTTTTCAGTGCTTGCAATTGCAGTCTCTGGTCACGAAGGGAATTATAAATCTAAATTGTTATGGATCTTGCTGCAAGGTTAAATGTAATGGTTTGAGTGCATTGCATTATGCTTCATAATGGTGAACATCTATTGGTTTTGTTTTGTTTCAGCATCTCGCCATCACCGCAAGACTTCTGAGCTAAAAATGGACGAGGCTGCCCTTTCAGTCATAAATGAAATCGAGAAAGATATGATGCTCTTTGTGCTTTCTGATCACTGCTATCAGGTATCAGATATTTGCGTGCTATAGCTAAATGTATGTTTTAATGTTTTTTTATTTACTCGTATGATTTACTATGCCCTGCGATGGACTGGCGACCTGTCCAGGGTGTCCCCCGCCTTTCGCCCAATGTTAGCTGGGATAGGCTCCAGCCCCCCGCGACCCTGTACACAGGATAAGCGGTTGACGATGGATGGATGGATGGATGGATGATTTACTATGTCAAGCATCCACGGGACATAATACAGTAATGATGCTGTAATGATACAATGTAATTTGCTGCACCGGTAATGATCTACATAGTAGTACTACAATGCTAATGCCATTGTATTTTTTCTGTGTGTGTGTTAGTGTTTGCCCCAGCCACTGGGGATAATACCTGCAGGCCTGGGTCCTGGGACTCTGACTACAATGGGTTTTGTTGTAGGCACACAGCACCCTTTGACATTGCACCTAAACAGAACCACTGCCAACCTAGAGCTGTGCAAGTGAGTTATGCACTTACACATTTAAAAGAGATAGTTCTCTTATAAATGAAAATTCTCTCATCGTTGACTCACTTTCATGGCATCCCAGATGTATGACTTTCTTTTTTCTGTAGAACACAAATGAAGATATTTAGAAGAAAATCTCCAATCTGTTGGTCCATATAATGCAAATTAATGGGTGCTAAAATTCTGACACCCCAAAAAACACATAAAGGCATCATAAAAGTAATCCATTCAACTCCTGTGTTCTAATCCATATCTTCAGAAGTAATATGATAGGTGTGGGTGTGAAACAGTTATTATTTATGTTTATTGTTTATGTTTTATGATTATTTATTTATGTCCTTTTATGCTAGAAATTCTACTCCCTGCCCAGTAGAGGGCGATATGCATGAAGAATGTGAATCTCCAAACACACAAGAAAAAATGGGAAAGTTAAAGTGGAGATTGATTGAGCAGGGAGGAGAATTTATAGAAAGAAAGGACTTAAATATTGATCTGTTTCTCACCCACAGCTATCATTGATTTAGCCTCTGTAGTGTTATGGATTACTTTTATACTGACTTATGTGATTTTTGGAGCTTCGAACATTTGGCACCCAATCATGTGCATTGCATGGACCAACAGAGCTAAGATATTCTTCTAAAAATCTTAATTTGTGTTCTGCAGATGAAAAAAAATCATACACATCTAGGATGGCATAAGGGTGAGTAAATGATGAGAGAATTTTAATTTTTGGGTGACTTATTCCTTTAACTCTTTCCCCGCCAGCGTTTTTAAAAAAAAGTTGCCAGCCACCGCCAGGGTTTTTGACGATTTTCGCTAAAATTTAATGGCCCGTAGAATATTTTCTTCCATGAATATATGAAGATGCTATATATCACAATAAAGATCTGAGCCTCTGCTTTTAGGCAAAAAAAAAAGATTTTATTTTATCTTCATTTGTTCTTTTTTTATTGCGACTTGAACAGAGGTCGGTTTTGTCAAAAAACAACATTTCAGACAAAAAGCTGATAAAAAGGCATGTTTATGTCTGATATTTTGAGCTTCTCAATACTCCACTTCTTCATGTTTGAGACGATCGCAGTCTGTTTCTTTGATCAAAGAGTTGCGTACTCTTTCAAAACATGCGGAGGGGTCTTCCTTACCGTATAACACCTAAAACACGGAAACCCGGAAAATTCCGTGTTTGGCGGGGAAGCGTTTTTTCATAAAACACGGAAAATTCCGTGTTTGGCGGGGAAAGAGTTAAAGGAACAGGATTAATTTCTCTCATCATTTACTTGCACTCATGACATCCCAAACTCTTATCACTTCCTATGTTCTGTGGAACACAAGCAAAGATGTTTTGAACAATGTATGTATGAAGAATTAAGTGATTTTGTCCATACAATGTAAGTCAAACATTGCGGACCCAAAACATTTAAGCTCCAAAAAGTACAAAAAGGCATCATAAAGGTAATCAGTATGACTCGAGTGGTATAATCCATGTCTTCTGAAGTGATATGATAGCTTTGGTTCCAAGAATTATGCCTTTAACACAACAATGCTGATATACAGTGTATTTAAAGTTAACTGGTGTACTGATGTATTGTTTCTATGTATGCATGTACTGTATATGAGGAAGAAATGGAAAATAAATTGTGAAGCTTTTTATACTTTGACGGCTTTGTGCTTCCAGGATTCACTTCCACTTTGGGGAGAAGGGCAACTATTCTCTGTGGGTGAAGAATCTGAATGGGACGTCCAGGGCCAACTGCACTATGGTGATTGATTCAGAGCCTGTCAACAGCTACCTGCGTGAGTCGGCTTTATGTCTTCTTCATTCCGTAACTCAAAGGAAATTCTATTGGTCTTTAAGTTACGTCTTTAATAGAAAAAACATCATTCATTTTGACAGCGCTATATAAAATTGCTGTGGACATTTCCATTTGCCAAGTCTTCTAAAAACATCAGATAAATGATTTGCATGTTTAACTTGGTAATAGACCTGACTGAATGGTTTCCTCTTTTTGTTTTTTCAGCCATTTTGTTTGCGTTTCTGGTATTTGCTGGAGTGGCTGCTTTAGCTAAGATTTGGAACACTGTTAGAAGGTACAGACATCTTGATTTATCCACCTTTTTATTAAAGACCCCATGAACTTTCTTGATGAGCACAATTTTCTTTCTTGTGTTGACATACTCCCTAATCAAACAGGAAGTTGGTCTGGGACTTATCGAAGGGCTTGTGCCATGTACCAAAATAAAATGTTGTCAACTTGAAGGAGTTGTTTTGCTAGTTGACTAGTTGTCAACTAGCAAATAGATGACCACAGAACATTGACTAAAGCACCAAAACTCCCATTTTTATTTGTTTTAAAGTATTAGTTCGACACAAGTGGTTTAATCCATGTCTTTTGAAGTGATATGATAAGAGACAAGTTTGAGATGGCACAACGGTGAGTGAATGATGAGAGATTTATCATATTTGGTTGAGTTTTTTTAGCCAAGGTAGAACATTGTTGCAGTTGTTTTTCTTTATGCTAATTTTCAAAGTTATTCAAATTTTAACACTTTTTAAGGCTGGATGTCATGAGAAATCTACTTCTTCGCTTAGGGAGCACAGTGGAGACAGAGAGACTGATAAACTCGGTAAGAGCTTGTAACTCATTTACACCTTTTTGCTCTCTTGATATTGTGAGGTGTCTCTGCATGATTTTCACAATTTTAATCAGATACAGAAAGCACCAAATATAGCGTCTCTGTAGCAGTTCAAATATAGCATAATCTCTGTTTTTTAATTTAGTGATTTTTGCTGAGTGTTTTTGCAAGGAAGAGCCATGATACCTAAGTGAAAGAAAATATTGCTGTGGAAAAGAATATGAATTATCTTTTTTTTCTTCACTCATTAATTTTCTCTCTCTCTCTATTTCTTTCTTTGATTGTCTTTAGGAGCTTGGCACTCAAAACAGATTGGTAGATGCCTCCACGGAATCAATAATTCCAGCCACCACTGGACGGAGGCTTCGCTCTTTAGACACTTTCCGTGGGTATGCTGCTCTTTCACTAATGATTCTAAGGATAGTTCTGATAATGAATATTTGTTTGTTAAAGTGTATTTGCCCTCAAATCAAAGAATGTTTAAACTGATTACCATGGCTTACAAATTATTTATCACAATGTAATTGGAAGCCAGTGACACAAATTCCCTCTATTCTCTCTAAAGCATGGCTCTGGTAATTATGGTGTTTGTCAACTATGGAGGCGGACGTTACTGGTTCTTCAGGCATGAGAGCTGGAATGGTAAACTCATATCCAACTCATCGTTACGACTGATGAGACATCTATCATGTTTGTGACTCCTCCATTAAAGGAATAGTTCATCATTTAATCATCCTCATGCTATGACGGATGTGTATGACTTTCTTTCTTCTGCTGAACACAAACAGAGATGTTTAGAAGAATATCTCAGCTCTGTAGGTCCATATAATGCAAGTAAATGGTGACCAAAACTTTGAAGCTCCAAAATGCTCATACAGGCAGCTTAAAGGTAATCCATAAGACTATAGTAGTTTAATCCATGTCTTCTGAAAAGATCCAGTTGATTTTGGATGAAAACATACCAAATTTTAACTCCTTTGTTAACCAAGTCAACTCCACCATTGACTTGCATTGTAAGGACCTACTGTGTTGAGATATTTTTCTAATAATCTTAATTTGTGTTCTGCAGAACAAGCAGGGTGAGTAAATGATGAGAACATTTTCATTTTTGGGTGATCTACAGGTTTTCCTTTAAAAAGCCTTTGGATTTAATGTATATAATGTAATTTCTGGGGGGAAGGGGAGGATTAAATGCTATTTTCTCAACTCAACAAGTACTTCTCAGGAAGTTGAGAGAAATTCAATAGACGGTGATATGAAAATAGGAAGTTGTATCTGATTGTGTACTTCTCTTGCAGGTCTCACAGTGGCTGATCTCGTGTTTCCTTGGTAAGCCAATCCAATGTCACAATGACTGATTCTTCCCATCAGTGCATATAAACTGCTTCCCCACACTATGATAGAATTTTTATTTTATATTGTGGTATATTTGTAAAATAAAAATGATGAGACTCTCCATGTTTTGATTTGATCAGCAAGCCACATCAGCACTGGCATAAGTGATAGTGTAACTGAGCCAGTTGAGTTTAAATGGGTGATTATCACTGTGGCTAAAAAAGAAGTGGCATAGCATAGCAAAAGCTGGTAAGCTAATGTTTCACATCAGCAGCAAACCCAGTAACCGGTGTTTTCTACTGTGCAGCTGAAGCAAGAGTCTGCAGCAGTTCTGCTCAGTTTAAACAAAGTCACAAGACCTCTTCGAGACTTCAGAAAGCCTGTATTAAATGACCATGGGTTGATTCATCCAAAAATGAAAAGTCATAATTTACTCATTCCAAACCTGTATTGCTTTCTTTCTTGCAATGAACAAAAAAAGGAAACTAGTAAGTGTTTTCTTATGACCAAAATTATGTAATTGACAAACATGCCAATAGAAATCCTGTTTAAGAAACGGTGTCCACACTTGAGTCCTCTTAAAAAGAACCAGACAAAATTATAAAAAAATACAGTGAAACGTAGAGGGGAAAATACAGATTGACATCACAGTCACATTGTATCTGTTCACTGCATACCTGTTTTTGTCTAGTTTGTGATAGGGTCTCAGCTTACTTATCGTCATTATTTTCTGGAACCCAATAATAAGTTATTTTTAACTTACGAAAATAAATGAGCATGTTTGCATTATTACAAAAGCATTCAGCATTGCTTTGCAGTTGTAGAAATTCACTGTAATCCAAGAGTGAGTGTCCAATAACAGGACGGTTACTGAGATTAAGCAAGTAGTATTCAGATGGTCATGTGATTCTAAAATGGCAGCTCCCATGAGGGCGCCCTCTGACCCATGTAGAACAAAACAGCTTATATAAGTTTTACATTACTGATATGACTCCTCATGAGAGTTTTCATGATTTTATTCATATGTTTCACAATTACAATTAATTTACGATCATCTCGGGAGGTGCTGGGTGTTTAATTCGCTTTATTTTCTCGCGGTTGACATGCATTGCGGATTCTTTGATGCAAATGTAGCCTTTGGAGACGGTAAATGTTTAAATTTGGGGAGGTGGTTAAATAAAATGTTTTGGTCACTTTGTTGTTTTATGTTTTGGTCACTTTGTTGTTTTATTGCTTTTTTTGTTTAGTTTAGAATCAGAATCAGAATCAGCTTTATTGCCAAGTATGCTTTTGGGGAATTTGTCTAGGTGACAGGAGCTTCCAGTCAACAACAGTGCAATTAATTTAAAATTTAAATTTAATTAATATAAATTTAAAGTGCAATTTAAATTTGGAAATGTCTTGTTTATGTTTTTTTTTCCTCGCAAAATCGATAAAGCCAAATTCGCTTTTTGTTCATAGGTGTGCAGCATAAGCCTGTCATGTGGAACAAGCACTTGTAAAGAGTTTTCTCTGTTTCATTCGTCTGAAAACTGTTTGCAAGAATAATGTTATCTGTGAGAATGCTGCAAATTATCTCTAAACATCTCGGGAGGTGCTGTGAATTTATTTTCTTTATTTCCACACGGGTAACATGCACTGTGAACATAACTCTGCAGGTTCAGTAATATATATATATTTATTAAATAAACAAAACAAAGGTGATTAAATCATAAAGTAATGCAAGACACGTTCACCTTGAACCTACAATTGACTATATTACCAAAACGTAATACAAACAAAAATTCGATAAGAACACAAATTTGGCAGCATTATTTTGGGAACACAAGGGAATTTATTAGGGTTATTTATTTCGATTATTATTGTCTTTAGTTCTTAATCTGTAGGCTATTTGTAATTTTCCACCTGTGTTGATGAATGATTGCGTGATGACAATTGGAGCAGCTGGAGATGGTAAATGTTTGGATTTGGGGAGGTGGTTAAATACGATTTGTTGTTCACTTTGTTATATTATAGCTTTTTGCGTTTTGTTTAAAGTGCAATTTGAATTTAGAAATGTCTTTTGTGTATATTTTTCAATAAATAAATAAAATTTTTAAAGCAAAATAATTTAAGCAAAAATATTCACTGTCCCTCAGTAGGGGGGTTGACGATGTAATCGGATATAGCAATATTGTATATAGCGTACAGAGAATAGAGCTGTGCACATACAGTATGTGCTGCGTGCAATGCATGCACACTGTATATTTAATTAAGTCAAAGCCTTGTGGTTTGATAATTGCACTTTGTCATATCGTGATTTCGATTTTATTTTGATTACGTAACTGTTCAGGTGTAGTGACCACCCTGGTGAACTGCCCCTAGTCCCCATTTACTTTCATTGTGTAGAAATAGCAGCATGAGTAAATGATGACATAATTTTAATTTTTTTTGGATGAACTAGCCCTTTAATCTCTGTCTTGGAAATCATCTCAGAAAATACTGCCTCCCTTCTTTCTATATCTTTCTCACAGGTTTGTATTCATTATGGGAACTTCTATTGGTCTGTCCTTGAGTGGGTCATTGCGAAGGGGTGTCAAACGCACTCATCTACTGTGGAAGGTTTTCTGGAGGAGCTTACAACTCTTCCTCATCGGAGTCATCATCATTAATCCCAGCTACTGCCAAGGACCCTGTGAGTAGTAGAAAATTGTTCCCCTTTTTCTATATATACTATGTACTCGTTTATGAACTGTAGAAAGTGCAATGAGCTACATAATAAGCACGAAATATAATGATAACAGATGAAATGCATGTAATCAGTGGGATTTCCCATTTACACTCTAAATAGTTAAAGACACCAAGAAAGTTTTTTTGTTTTTCTCCACAAAAATGAGAACTTCCCCTCCCCCTAATACCACCTGCAACTGGCAATACTAGCAATAGCAGGTAGCAAAACATGGTTTTGTGGGCTGTGACGTAAACAAAAGGATTTTGGCTGTTTATAAAAGCACAATATTGCCACTCAAACTTTCAAAATGAAATGCGTCAACACAGGAAAATAATTTGTGTTTGTCAAGAAATTTCATGGGGTCCTTTACATTTTCATAATATATGAAATTTAATGACTGTGGATTGCATGAAAATAAATAATATTATAAAAAGAAATATTATAAATAAACCACATATTTAGGTGCAGAAGTCAGAGATGTTTTATGCATGTGTGAATATATCTACAGTGTCTTGGGATTTCCTCCGTATTCCTGGTGTATTACAGCGCCTGGGTTTCACATACCTTGTTGTGGCTGTTTTGGATCTTGCTGTGGCCCAGAACCAACTCCCCAACCTGTCAAGCGTGAATCTGGTTAATTTCTCTACACATACTGTATGCACACACTCACAAACAAAATTTTTACACACATGCACGTTTATACAAGCTCTATAGGCCTATTAACATGGTTTCCACAGTCATGGAAAACCATATAAATTCTTATTTCCAGTGCTGGATAAAGTAATGGAAATATACAAAATGATAAAAAGAAAACATTTATAAATATTTCTTGAAATGCTCAGCTAGTTATGTTCAATATTTTATTGGCTACAAATGTTTTTTGTTTTGTTTAGTTTTTTTTTACTGCAATCTCTTTTAAATAATTGGTTACACTTCACAATAAGGTTGTATTTGTTAACATTAGTTATCATAAAATTTACATGAACCAAGATTAATAAATGCTGTAAATGTATTGTTCATTGTTACCAAATGTTAAGGAATGTAGTTAAATAATGTTAATAAATATAACCTTTTTGTAAAGTGTTACCAAATAATTTAAAACATCCTTTTCCAGTATTCTTGAATGACTGGAAAAGTCATCATAATTTTTTGGTCAAAAGTCTTATCATTAACAATGTTTGATGTCAGTATGTACAGTGCAATTCATTTATTCTTGAGATAAGTGACAAAATATGTCCTACATATAAAAGTCCTCTTTATGTTAGAAATCAAGAAAATCATTGTGATACTGAAAAAATACACTGGCTGCCAAAAGTTTGGAATAATGTACAGATTTTGCTGTTTTGGAAAGAAATTTGGTACTTAAAGTCACCAAAGTGGCATTCAACTGATCACAAAGTATAATCAGAACATTACTGATGTAAAAAACAGCACCATCACTATTTGAAAAAAAGCAATTTTTCATAAAATCTAGACAGGCCCCATTTCCAGCAGCCATCACTCCAACACCTTACCCATGAGTAATCATGCTAAATTGCTAATTTGGAAAATCACTTCCCATTATATTAAACACAGCTGAAAGCTATTTGGTTTGTTAAATGAAGCTTAACATTGTTTTTGCGTTTTGTTTTTGAGTTGCCACATTATGCAATGACATGACTCAAGGTCAATATTAGGTCAAAAATGGCAAAAAAGAAACAGCTTTCTCTTGAAACTCATCAGGCATTCATTGTTTTGAGGAATGAAGGCTATGCAATGCTTGAACTGAAGATTTCATACAAAAGGTGTACACTACAGTCTTCAAAGACAAAAGACAACTGGCTCTACAAGGACAGAAAGAGATGTTGAAGGCCAGATGTACAACTAAACAAGAGGATAAGTACATCAGAGTCTCTAGTTTGAGAAATAGATGCCTCACATGTCCTCAGCTGACAGCTTCATTGAATTCTACCCGCTCAACACCAGTTTCATGTACAAAAGTAAAGAGAAGACTCAGGGGTGTAGGCCTTTTGGGAAGAATTGCAAAGAAAAGCCACTTTTGATAAAGAAAAACAAAAAGAAAAGTTTAGAGTGGGCAAAAAAACACAGACATTGGACAACAGATAATTGGAAAAGAGTGTTATGGAGCTTTTGTGGGATCAGCTAGCTTGTAAAGTGCATGAGAAGTGCCCGACACAACAGCCACATCTATGGCAAGTGCTACAGGAAGCATGGGTTGAAATGTCAGCTGAGTATCAGGACAAACTGACAGCTAGAATGCCAATGATCTGCAAAGCTGTCATTGCTGCATGTGGAGAACACTTTGAAGTAGTTTAAGAAGTTCTGAGTTAATTTTTTTTTTTTTTACATTTTAATACTAAATTTCCATGTTATTAATGTGCTGACTATACATTGTGGTGAATAAAAGTACCAATTTATTTCCATAAGAGCAAAATCTGTACATTTAAACTTTAGATTTAAAACAATACATAAAGTAAACTTAAAATAATATTTTACATAAAAACTGCCTATCATGTGTCCTCACTTTGCTTCAACTACGTAAAAACATTTTTTTTATAATCTTGAATAAATCAGACAGTGTCATGGTCAGCTATAACTCTGACCCCTTTCCCATTTCCTGCTTATAGTGGATGCAACAGTAGGATACGTAGTCTGGTAAGCTTTATATTTTTTGACATTTTAAACAAAGTTCTCTTCGGTCACAGCTTCGAAATTTCAACTCTGTCATCCCATTTTGAGAATTTCTGTTAAGAATTGTGGAAACATTTTTGCATTTTAGTTTAGGTTAAAGAGACAGCTTCAACTGAGGAAAAAAATGAAATGTTGGTTAAGATGGAAATATATTCAAATGCGTCAACAATAGAATGCACTATAGAATGTGTTTCATCACTTAACTCCTTTAATGAACACTATTATTATATAATTACAGCCTTTACACTCTTGTTGTATATAAATAGCATGCTTTTTAGTGTGTCTGACGAAGTTGACACATTACAGTAAGATGTAAGTTATGAAGTGAATACATGTCAATTTTCAGGAAAAAAAACGTGTTTTAATAAAAACCAGTTCCCTTGTGTGGTTTGTTTGCGGAGACCTTTGTCTACAAATATATCCATTTCAAATTTATTTATTATTAAAAAATAAAATTTTATTTTATTATTAAAAAAAAAGATTTAAAACCTGTTTTGTCCCCTATCTCAAGTATATAATAATGTGTGTGTGTGTGTGTATATATATGTTAGTCATTAGTCACAATTTCAAATGCCCATCATCTGCTTGTTTCTAGGAAACGTGCTGGTTCACTGTGCATGATATCTGCCTCTACTGGCCTGCATGGCTGTGTGTGATTGCCTTGGAGACGGTGTGGTTGTGTTTGACCTTTCTTCTCCCAGTGCCAGGCTGCCCAACGTTAGTAAAATCTTACTCATGATCTGAGAGTGTTAAAGTTAAAAGTTGCCCAAATGTCAGTCTTAACATTGCTTGCTTTCTTTCACAATCACAAAGAGACAACTTGTAAAGTTTATAGGTGAGAATAGATTTGACTGGTAATTATAAGTGAACCCCCCCAGATGGTTACATTGTACAATAAGGTGCATTGCTTTTGTGCTGGACTGTATCTTGGTTTTTAAATTCATTATTCATACAATGCAATTTTTTTCTCTTGCTGTCTCTCTCATGCAGGGGTTATTTGGGCCCAGGGGGCTTCGGTGACTTTGGCCAGTACCTAAACTGCACTGGGGGGGCTGCAGGATATATTGACCGCTGGCTGCTCGGAGAGAACCATATTTACCAGACGCCGTCATCACGGGTAAACAGACACAACACAATAACTGTGAGAAGCACTTTGTCACCAAAGAGGGACAAGTGTTGGCAAGTCAGGCCTTATTTATTTATTAAAAGCCATGGATTCATTGTACCACTGTATTGTACCAGATGATGCAATTTCTTCTCTCTCTCTCTGTGTGTGTGTGTGTGTGTGTGTGTGTGTGTGTGTGTGTGCGCGCGCGCGCGTGCGCGTGCATCACAGGTTGTGTACCAGTCTGTTGTGCCATTTGACCCAGAGGGTGTTTTGGGAAGCATCAACTCCATATTGATGGCATTTTTGGGTCTTCAGGTGTGTTTGGTTTAAAGACTTGTCCCTTTTTATACCTCTATTATATTGCATGCTTGTATTTGATGCACACAGCAACATACTGTTTTGTTCTGGTGCTTTGAAATCTTGTGAGTAGTGGTGGTGGCGGCGTAGTGGCTAAAACACAGGGCTGTTAATCAGATGGTCGCTGGTTCGAACCCCACGGCCACCACCATTGTGTCCTTGAGCAAGGCACTTAACTCCAGGTTGTTCCGGGGGGATTTTCCCTGTAATAAGTGCACTGTAATCGCTTTGGATAAAAGCATCTGCCAAATGCATAAATGTAAATGTAATTATTAGAAATCACATCTTATGCATTCGGTAATTGTCCAGAACTATTGTGTGCATCTTATATATGTTATTGTTTGTGTTCTAGGCAGGAAAAATTCTGCTGCATTACAGAGACCAACACAGACAAATAATTACACGATTTCTCATATGGGGATTCATTCTGGTATGTATACCATTTTTATATTGTTTTTGGAATATATAATTTTAAAGGAATAGTTTAGAAAATTCTAAGATAATTTACTTACCCTTACGTTGTTCTAAATCCATATGACTTCTGTTCTGCTGCGGGACACTAAATATGGTTATGAAGTATGTTGATGTAGCTTATTTCCTTGCAATAGCAGTTGATAGTGACTCACTTTAAAGGGATAGTTCACCAAAAAATGAAAATTCTCTCATCATTTATTAACCCTCGTGCCATTCCAGATGTGTATAACTTTCTTTCTTCTTCTGAACACAAATGAAGATTTTTAGAAGAGTATCTCAGCTCTGTAGGTCCTTACAATGCAAGTTAATGGTTAGATTTATAGTAAAAAAGGACTTACATTTTGATTTGTTTCTCTTCCACACCTATCATATCTCTTCTGAAGATATGGATTTAACCACTCGTATGAATTCATTTTATGCTGCCTTTTTGGACATTCTGAGTTCTAGATGCCATTGACTTCCATTGTGAGGACCTACAGAGCTGAAATATTCTTCTAAAAGTCCTTGTTTGTGTTCTGCAGTAGAAAGTAAGTCATATCATCTGGGATGGCATGAGGGTGATTAAATGATTAGAGCATTTTCATTTTTGGGTGAACTATTCCTTTAAAGCTTAAAAGGACCCAAATGTGTCAAAAACAAATACAAAAGTCAATGTGGCTCATACATCATATTCAAATCCTACAATAGGGTTTGTTAAGACTTCCCCATACCTTTCCATTGTGCGTTCAGGGGTCTATTAGAGACTATGAATTGTGTATATATAATTATTATTAATATACGTAAATAAGATGTTTCATTGCATTTCTAACTATTTGAATGCACATTAACAATTGTGTTATATTATGTAACATATTTTTTTATATTATAGGCTTGTAATAGAAGAAAGGGATAATGCACAGTCAGCCAATCCTTATCACAAAATAAACCAAGAAAGTGTGATTGCCCTGAGGCAAAGTGGAGTGGCTTACTGTACATTATCAAGTAAATAAATAAATGCACATTACATATTGATTTGAGTAGACATTATGTGACTAGAGACCACAGAGTGGCTTAGACTAGCTCAGTTATTGACTACAGAATGCCATGATTGACCAGTCACAATGCAGTATTCCAGAACACCATAGAATAATGATTGTTAATGTTATTAATGAAAGTTAAAAGAATATTCTGGGTTCAATACAAGTTAAGCTTGACAGCATTTGTGATAATGTTGATTACTACAAAATAAAATGTTGTCTTGCCCCTTCTTTTCTTGAAATAAAGCACAAATCTGGGTTATAGTTAGGCACTTTCAATGGAAGTGAATGGGTGCCAATTGTTAAATGTTAAAATACTCTTTCAAAAGTATAGCAAAAAGACATTAACAATATACAGATTAACATGATTTTAGTGTGATAAAATCGCTTACTAACCTTTTCTGTGTAAAGTTATAGCCAATAGTTACAGCCATGACGACGTAGTCAACAAACCCTAAAATTACTATAAAAATGCCAATTTAAACAATATTACAGCTCAAATAATACATTAATTTTCACAGAAGAATTAAAGTGTTTCTATAAAATTATAAGCTTCACATTTCTTCCTTTTTAAACCCTCCAAAAATTGGCCCCCACTTCCATTTTAAGTGCCGCACTTTCTGAGGAGGGATGAGTCGAAATATATTTTTGTGGTAATCAACATTATGCCACAAATACTGTAGAGCTTAACTTGTATTGAACCCGGAATTAATTTTTAGCTGTTTTTTTTTATTACATTTTTTTTATAAGTTGATATATATATATATATATATCAGCCACAACATTAAAATCACCTGCCTAATATTGTGTAGGTCCCCCTCGTGCCGCAAAAACAGCACCAACCCGCATCTCAGAATGACATGGCCTGAAATAGCATTCTGAGATGATTGTCTTCTCGCCACAATTGTACAGAGTGGTTATCTGAGTTACAGTAGACTGTCAGTTCGAACCAGTCTGGCCATTTTCTGTTGACCTCTCTCATCAACAGGGTGTTTCCATCCACAGAACTGACGCTTACTGGTTGTGTTTTGTTTCTGGCACCATTCATGAGTAAATTCTAGATATTGTGTGTGAAACTCCCAAGAGATCAGCAGTTACAGAAATACTCAAACTAGCCTGTGTGGTGTAACATCCTAGAAATGCGAGATAGAAATGAATACTCGACAACAATGTTTTCTCTCCGGTAGCTCCACCGAGAATTGTTGTATTTAAAATAAATACAAAAAGATATTCAAATGCACAATTACAACAATTACTCACTTTCAGGTGAACATTAACAAAATAGTATAAACAAAAGCTTACATATACACTCTTAAATATGATTTAAATAAACAAAACATTATTTAAACATTAATCTCTCTGTAAGGTCTTTTACTTACAATAAACAGTTTCCAAAAATAGCAACACAATATACTGTCATTTTTACTACACACATCCATTTCAACTTTCAAGAGTATGTACATGCATGTACCTTTCATGTCCCACCCGTGCCAGTCTGTAAGGGCCGCTAGGAGTCACTTTAGACTGGTAATATTTAACTAAGCTCTTAACATGAATATACAGCTTCTAACACATTTAACACAAAACCAAAATGCACAAAGAATTTCACTAACATATTTCTTACAGTTTAAGCACATAACCATTCATTTTCGTACCTGGAAAGGCGAGATAGAAATTAATACTCAGACAACGGTTTTCTCTCCGGTAGCTCCACCGAGAATGAGGCAGCAATAAATCAACAAATCACCCTATTACAGTGGCACCGACAATCATGCCACGTTCAAAATCACTGAGATCACATTTTTTCTCCATTCTGATGGTTGATGTTAACATTAACTGAAGCTCCTGACCCATATCTGCATGATTTTATGCACCACAGACACACGATTGGCTGATTAGATAAATCGCATGGATGATTGTTGGTGCCAGACGGGCTGGTTTGAGTGTTTCTGTAACTGCAGATCTCCTGGGATTTTCACACACAACAGTCTCTAGAATTTATTCCAAATGGTACCAAAAACAAAAAAAACATCCAGTGAGTGGCAGTTCTGTGGACAGAAACACCCTGTTGATGAGTGAGGTCAACAGAGAATGGCCAGATTGGTTCGAACTAACAAAGTCTATGGTAACTCAGATAACCACTCTGTACAATTGTGGTGAGAAGAATATCATCTCGGAATGCTATTCTGAGATGCGGGTTGGTGCTGTTTTGGTGGCATGAGGGGGACCTACACAATATTAGGCAGGTGGTTTTAATGTCGTGGCTGATTGGTGTGTCTGTATAAATTTTTGTTACATATTAGATAAAATTAAAAATCCTTTATGTCAATAGATTGGAGTAAAAAATTGTATTCAATATATACAGTATATGTAGCTTTGTTTGAAGTTTAGAATCTGTCTATCTTTACATTAGGGAATCATCTCAGCTGTGCTGACCAAGTGCTCCAGAAACTACGGCTTCATTCCTGTTAACAAAAACTTGTGGTAAACCCAGTCTCCCTTAGATATTACTGTAGTTTTCTTTATTTCTATTTACCAAAAGCTATTATTAATATTACTATTGACATGGTTTCCTTTTTTGGTTAAAACTGTTCAACATTAGTTTTTCAGAATGAAGCATTTGGTGTTTTGTTCATACATGAAAGTATGTAGCACATGTATCAGCAGGAAGTAGCATACCAAATTTGCTTTCCCATTAGAATAGAAATGTGGTTTCTGCTGTGACATGTTTACTGTGCTGATTGTAGGATTCTGTCCTGTAACTTTTGTTTGATTTCAGGTCATTGTCCTATGTGACGACGCTCAGCAGTTTTGCTTTTGTGGTTTTGGTGTTTTTTTACTACATGGTGGATGTTATGAGGTGGTGGTCTGGAGCGCCCTTCTATTACCCTGGTAAGAATTTTAAACCACACATTTTACAAGCAGAATTAATGTACCTTGGCCAAAGAATACACACTTGATTTGTGGCATAATGTTGATTACCACAAAAATGTATTTCGACTTTAGCATTAGTAAATTGGACTTTTACAAATGATTGAAATGCATTAAAAAAAATTTTTAATCTATACAAAAGCAAACGCAATCATTTGGGCAACACATTGCAAGCGCACAGTCCCATTGTACATAATGTGTGTTCGTTGTACATTGCTAGTGTAAATAGAAGCCTTTGTGTTAATTTACTGTGTAGAGTAAGTTTAAAAACAAAAAAGTATCAATAAAACCGTAATGTAACTTGATTGCATTTTACTTTTTGTTTGTCAGGGATGAATTCCATCTTGGTGTATGTGGGCCATGAGGTGTTTGAGGAATACTTCCCCTTTCGTTGGAAGATGGCAAACAGCCAATCACATGCTGAGCACCTGGCACAGAACCTCCTGGCCACTTCTATATGGGTGTTTATAGCCTTCTTGCTCTACAGGAAGAAGGTCTTTTGGAAGATTTAAAGGTGTATCTCTCTCCTGCAGACTTTGAAAGGACCTGCACTACGCTGTGAATGAAATCATTGGGCTTATTTTTAAGATTGGCGAATCTCTTCACATTAGTGCCACATTTGCAAGACAAACGTGATACAGGAATAGATCTTGGAGATGATATGAGATGAGCAGTGGAGGACCGTAAATGCCAAAGGCAGATTTTGATGAATTATAATTCCGTTTACAGGTTTTGAGTAATGTGTATTCTTATGCATAAGGAGACATCGTGATCAAATACAGACATTTCTAAATTGTTCCTTATATGGGAGGATTCCAAGAGTCTGAGATGAAACTCAGATTATGAGCTAATTTAGGTTTGTTTTGTATACTGTTGTTTTATAATTTGTACCTTTAGGATTTAAGTATCTTTGTTGAAAGGATGTGTGTTTGTGAAAATGGAAAAGATAGAGTCCTACCTTCTCAAAAACTCAGGAGATTTGCACAGCTTGGAGTGCCAAATATAGGGCATAGATTGCATGGTTTCTCTGATAAAACAAGATCATTTTACTACAGTTTATTACATTTTACTTGTTACCTCTACCACAGAAATCAAGAAGAAAAAAAAACACTTATTACTAACATTTGCTGCTTGTAAAATTATTGTTCCAAGTGAAGGGAAAATATTGTAGCCACATCACAAAATCTGTTCCATCTTTGTTCTATTGTTGTAAGTTGTAATTGATATATTACAGATTTATTACATTTGTGTAACTTTGTTTTATACTTTACAACATGGGATATGGTGAGAATGAAATCATATTTTATCACAAGATATTTTATCTTATTTATCTAATTGACCTTTCCTGACAAATCAGGTTGTGAGGGCTTAAAAACAGTCCACAGATGCCAAAAAAAGAGAGAGGTTGAGAAAGTGTGTTGTCCTTGCTCTAGACTTTCTTACTGTTGCTGATGATGACTTACATTAAGTCTGCAGACTTAATGTAATAGCTTTGGACTTGGTACACAGCTACTAAACTTTACTAGAGTGAATGAAACATATTTGTTGTCTGGGGTACAATTGTGTTAAATGCCAAGCTGAACTCAAATGAGCAGTACTCTAATTAACGAGTCAGGCCTTATAGTCGTATTGAATAATATGTCAGGTAGATGGTGGATGTAATGGCATCTTCTGGAGCGATTGTGCCGGTTGCCGTGTCGTTGGTTGTATAATGTAGCTGTGATTGTGTGCTATATGTGTGGCTCTCAGAAAACATCATGATAACTGGATTAATTGGAACATGGCATGAGTTAAAACATTAAGGCTGCAGCCTGACCGCCCATATGGAATAAATCTACTCCGGTTAAGATGAAGTGGGGAAACACCCATAAAGGTTCAGAACTAAGCACCAACCCTACCTAAGAGGGAATTATTATTATTATTATTAGTTTTATGGCAAAGGAAATTTGGTCATGGCTATGCTAACCGCAGTTCTCCCGCTAGATTTGAACACAAGCTACACAAGCAGTCATCATGATTGCAACATGTTGTGATGGCACATATAACAATATCTGTAGCTTTCATTGATCACAATATAATTGTTGTATCCAGATAATGTACTCCAAAGAAATTCTGTGATTAAACCTTAAAAACCCTAGTATTTAAGCTGTATTCATGTTTAATTAAACTGAAAATTTAAATCCTGTCTTAATTTACTCACTCTTATATTAACCTGTGAATTTGCGTCGTTTAGCGCTAAAAACAGTTCTTGTAAATGTGTGCCACTGTGAACATGCAATGGACGTCAACACGTTCACTTATAAATGACAAACAGGGTTGTTTTTCTTCATTTATGCCTCCAGAAAACTTGAATAGAGAACTAGAATATGACACATGTGCTGCATGGACTATTTCTATGATTTGGTGCTTTTATTAATCTTTGAATTGAGTCACTATCAGCTGCAATTGCATTGAATAAACAGACTTGGATACTTAATTCTTTCCTCATTAAAATAGTTGTACTCTTTAAGAAATTATAAATTCTGAAACTTTATTAAATTATGAGCATTCACATGAGATGAAGACTCCAATCATATCAGTAACCTTACTAAAGCTGTTTTATTCTACATGGGGAGAGCCCCCTCATGGGGGCTGCCATGTTCAGATCACATGACCAGC
The DNA here is from genome assembly GCF_025860055.1 of Xyrauchen texanus. Classification (NCBI taxonomy): domain Eukaryota; kingdom Metazoa; phylum Chordata; class Actinopteri; order Cypriniformes; family Catostomidae; genus Xyrauchen; species Xyrauchen texanus. The sequence continues at coordinate 40,391,259 of NC_068286.1, forward strand.
AAAATAAATACCACTCGCTTACAGTTACTCCCCTATATGAATTAAATGATTCATGGCTGACTGTGAATAATGGCATCTGAAACTGAAACTTATTGGATTTGAATGATGCTGCATGATGCAGTTTTTGAAACCGATGTATATAATCATGACCATTCACATGAAATTAGGACACTAGTCATATCAGTAACCTTATAAAAGCTGTTTTATTCTACATGGGGGCTGCCATTTCAGAATCACATGACCATCTGAATACTACTCGCTTATGCTCAGTAACCATCTTGTTATTGGACACTTTCACACTTGGATTAGATTAATCATGGCTGATTGTGAATAGTGATTTTCTACAATGACATCTGTATCTGAGAACTATTGATTTTGAATGATGCTGCACCCACACCACTAAGTGTCATTGTTGGTCCAGGAAGACATGAGCAAAACGTTACTAATTGCACCTTTAAAATTGTTAAAATAAAGGGGTCTGGGTAGATCAGCGTGTATTGACACTGACTACCACCCCTGGAGTCGCAAATTTGAATATGTGGTGTCATGCCCAACGAGACCCCTGATAAAATGCGCAGATTGACTGTCTGAGAAACTGAGACTTGTTCTCTGCCACCCGGATTGAGGTGAGTAATCGCATCACCACGAGGACCTACTAAGTAGTAGGAATTGGGCATTCCAAATTGGGGAGAAAAAGGGGATTACAAATATATATATATTTTTTTAAAATAAAATGTTTCCATTAGTGTTCCACATAAGAAAATTATATTATGACAGAATTTTCATTTTAGAAGAACTTTTCCTTTTATTAAATATAAATAAATAAGGGTGAGTAAATGATGAGATAATTTATTTTTTTTTTTTTTGGGTGACCTTTTCCTTTAATAAAAATAAGCATCGAAAAGTAAGTTTAAAGTGTGCTCCTCTACCATACCTATCATGTGACTTTTAAAATAATAATTTGTGAAACAGCATGTATATGATAAACCTAATGTATGAAAATGCCATCATCTGACTTAAGTCTTGAAGTTTGTCCCAAATGCACGTTTTAAGAAAGTCTGGACTCAGAGGAAGTCCGCAAGGGCTTTAGGCTGCCATTTGTTACAAGGCCAAATTAAAATTTCATCTACTGGTCGTTAATAACAAACAAGCGTTACTATACCTTTAAGAAACCTGCCCGACAGCGTGGGTGAAAAGCGCATGCGTGAAAATAGAGGAAGTCGGTAATGGTGACGGATGATGTGGACATGAAAGGATCATCAGCGCGTCTTTACGGGAAAAAAACTCTGCTGATGACTGACACCCGGCTATGAAGTGGGATTTATAAGAGCTTTATCCGAGGTGTTTGAGTTTCTCTGGACAGAGACATAATCAAGCCACTGTCCACGATGATGGCAGAGTGTGATCCCACCGACGGCGAGCCGGAGAAAGGCGGCGGAGATTTGACACCAGAGACAAACTTTCACCAGTCGGAGCTGCCCGCGGTGCTATTTGAAAAGACCCGGGCCGCACAGTCACTGGGACTGTCGCTGAATCCCGGGGCAGCGGTCCGGATCTCGGACTCGACGGAGAGCATGCTGACGGAGCTGGAAGCGGACGGGTCGGGGGAAGAGGCGCTTTTGTTACTGGGACCGGCCGGAAATCTTTCACCCCGGGTAGGCAGAGAGAAGAGGACGCGAAGAAATAGACACAGCTCTTCGTCTGAAAATCTAGCGTCTCCAGGTGAGATATGTGAGCCGGTTAGCATTGCTCATAGTCTGATCATCATTAAACAAAGGTCTCTTAACCCAGAGGTCTGTCTATTCACACTTATGTTCTCTATACAGATTCTATATACTTCTATAAGTACCTGCTTTTCGTTCAACTGTTTATATATACACACATATATAAAATAAACAAATATTCAGATAATTACAATGCATTACATTCCTGTAGCATAAGAGTTAATCGTTGATAAGACCATACAAAAAGCGGCTTTAGAATACAATGTATTGTTTACTACCATATTATTGATCATAATCCAATCATTGGCATACAGTTCACAGCAATCCATTTCACAAGTGAATTTGTCAATCAGTTCGAGATTTATTATGAGGGCTTGTTTAAGGAGCCAGTCAATTTACACCTACGTCAGTCATGCTTGTGTAGTGTCTCGGGTGTGTTGTGTCATAAACATAAAAATGTTTAGGTCACTGTGTCAAGTTAAATATAGTTTAATACTCAATCTTTAAACACATTTTAAGATCCCTTAGTTCGGATTTGCGCTCTAACCGTACGTTCACACCAGAGGCGGCGAGAGCGTCAAATCGACCGGAAGTCATTCTTTTTCAATGACAGCCAGCGTCTCTCTGCGGCGAGAAGCGGCGCGGCGAGTCTTGGGCGGCAGATGGAAGTTCAAGAGCAGTCAACATTATGGTAATGAGCTGTGACGCAGTTCGGCGGCAACCAATTGGAATATAGAAGTGCTCCGCTCTAGCGAAGTCGAGAACACAACCGTGTAAACTTTGGTTCCCACCAAACATTCGTTCCGAAGATAAAATGTAGAAACGAATTATTGCCGTGACGGGTTTCCCTGTAATATATGACCAAGACCACAGTTATTATTACAAATGTATTTTATTTTGATAACAAACAACTATAATTTTAATTACTTTCTGCCATCGATCGATTTCTTATTTTCACATTTTAAAGAGTTCATGAGGATATACGCTACTTGTGATCGGTCGGCAAAAAGTAAATGGTCGACATGTCTGGATGTTTAAATTGCGGCCCCTTTAAATATAGTTCACAAAACAAAGCATTCTGAACAAACTTTGCCGCTTATTTCAACTACGTCAGAGCGTCCTTGAGCGTCGAAGGCAGGGCAGCCAGAGCGAATTTTGACGCTCTCGCCGCTTCTGGTGTGAACGTACAGTAAGTGTTTTGAACGCAAGAATGTAACGCACGTTTGTGTTGTTCTGCCTACTGAAGTGTTTTCTTGACTCTATAAACTTTGCGTTGCTCATACAGCTGAAATTTCACTTACTGCCCTCTGGAGTAAACAGGTGGTACTACAAGCTTGCATTTCTCAGGAATCTTCCTTAGTATGGTCCGGGGGCATGCGATTAATTGTGTACATTTTTTTAACATGTTATTTTTTGTAAAATTAATCGCACTGAATTAACACGTTAAATCGACAGCCCTAATATATATATTTACACACACATTCAAAATATACTTATTTAAATTTTCAATTCCCATTTAGAAATTAGACTAATAAGTTCCATTTGCTTTTGCAACATTATCAACACAATAATTCAGTCAACCTTAAAATCAAAGGAAGAAATCAAAGTCCAAATATTAGAGAACAATAAACAATGACAGACCATGCTTTTATTTAGAGGTAACCAGGCCCCCTCCCAAATGACTGACACGTTTCGTCATTTTGGTGTATAATCTGAATTCAGCGTGGAAAGGAACGCACAAGGGACTAGGCTCCATTAGTTTCCATAGCAACCGCGAGTGTTCTGATTCTGTTGCTGCATTCCAAAAAGATCAGCAAATATACCTTGGGGAACTTGCAAACAAGTGAAATTAAAAACATTTTTCAGAGAGGGGAGATTGTGTGTCTCCACCCCTACAAATATTATACACGTTTTTATGTAAAAGAATAGAAATACACTAAATGAAGTACTCAAAGTTCTAAATTGACTCTCACACATATTGCATTCTGTGCTTGTACCCCTTCTGCTTATCTCTTTAGTGGAAGAAAATAACTTTGTCTGTTATACAACCTCTACTCTACAGTTAACATGCTCTTTGAACCCAGGGCACACGTGTGCAGAGATATCTACCAGAGCAGCTGCTGAGATATCTCTGAAACTCTTGATATGTGTACTTGGTTGTTTCTTTGTTTTGCATGTGTTTTCATCATTCAAGGTGCAGATGTACTCACAATTTTACTCGCCCAGCAGTGCGGCATATTGATGCAATGAAGTTGCAGTTTCTTTATGTTACATGCTAATGGGAGCTTCATTTGAGTATTGTTAAGCCAGAGAGTGGAAAGACATTTTCTTCTATTTTTTTGTTTGAGATCCACATCTGAGCCTGCAGTGAAATGGAAAAAACACAAGTGTTTCTTAGTTTAGGAACTGCATTTGCATTGCCCAGTTGAAATGCAGATATTATTCGTTTCGTGGTATATCTCTATGTGCTGTTTTGCTTGGTTTAATCTGATTCGTTATCTCCACAAAGAATGCAAACACTAGATGTGACTTGAATTACACAGGGAACCTTCTAACTTAGTACATTACGAAAATATAGATTTTAAAAATGAACAACAGGGCCCAAACTCTTCAGTTCAATTGCTATTTATTTTGCACACATAATAATCAACACAACCAACACTGAAGTAAACTTTAAAAGTACAACTAAAAGATTGATGATTTTAAGAATCGATATCAGGATCATTAAGATTAAGACTAATCTGAAAATGTCTGTTTTTTACCTGGCCCTATACATGACAGAAACCAGATGTGTGTTCTAGTTAGATGTACTAGACATTAGAAATTGCCTATTTAATTATGATTCACAAGCTTTCCATTAGATTTCGATTTGACTGGATAGCGATTCATATAGGGATACTGTTTTTACGCTCACAAAACACTTTTTAGGAACACCTGTACACAGGGCTGGACTGGTAATCTGGCATTCCGGGCATTTTCCCGGTTGGCTGACGCACGTTTTGGCCGATCAGGGGTGGAATGGCAATCGGGAGAACAGAGCGGGCCGGTGGTTTGGCCGCGAAACGTGCTGAATGGGCCTCGATAAGCAACAATGAGACGCTGCGTTATGCAGAACAGACCACAAAACGGTGCCGTGATATGCAGAATAGAACACCGAACACACCCAACCCCCACTCAACAGTTGGGCTAGTTGCCATGTAAAATGCCGGGCCGAATTCTCTTACCATTCCAGCCCTGCACACCTATTTCTTCATGTGATTATCTTATTATCCAGTCATGTAGCATAAGTGCAATGCATAAAATTATGCAGAAACAGGTCAGGAGCTTTAGTTAATGTTCACATCTACCATCAGAATGGGGAAAAAAAACAATCTCTGTGATTTGGACCGTGGCATGATTGTTGGTGCCATACGGGCTGGTTTTTAGGATTTTTGTAACTGCTGATCACACACAACAGTCTCTAGAGTTTACTCCAAATGGTGCCAAAAATGTGAGTGGCAGTTCTGTGGACGGAAATTCCTTGTTGATGAGTGAGGTCAGCAGAGAATGGCCAGACTGGTTCGAACTGACAGAAAGGCTACGGTATCTCAGATAATGTACAATTGTAGTGCGCAGAATAGCATCTCGGAATGCACAACATGTTGAAACTTGAGGCCAAATTGTTGAGGGAGGGTGCATAACATCAGTTATGTGGTCGGTTCTGCATAAAGCGGCGGCATTTTAGCTTATTGCGGCCCATTCGGCCCGTTGCACAGCCCACTCGGTTCTCCCGATGGCCAGTCAGCCCCTGATCGGCCCCAAAGTGCGTCAGCCCACCGGGAAAATGCCCTGCTTGAGGTGGATGAGCTACAACAGCAGAAGACACCATTGGACAGTTTATTAGCACCATAGTGTTCCTAATAAAGTGCGCAGTGAGTGTTTATTACAGTGTCCATTTTGCTTACAGATTAAAGAAATTATCTCTTGTGTCTCAGCTAATGCTCTTTTAGGTACAATTTGCAAATATACATTTTACAAATTATATTTTCATCATATCGGTCACATTTCAGCTTTTGAAACATTTTCAAATTCAGTCTATGCCTTGAAATTGCATGTTTTAGGTTGCAGGTGTATTTTTTTTCTATTCTAAATGTACTATTTACAAATATTTACATTTACATGTGGAACATGTGTAGTCATTTTATTTTGCTTTTGAAGCATATTGGATGTATTAATACTACTATTCAGAGATGAAAACACTAGTATTTAAGTTGTCAAATGCACTCCGTGAGCCTAAAATAGCTGGAAGAGCTTTTTGAAAATGTGTGCAAATTTGGCAGTGTGAACTAAATTAATTAGAAATACAAGTTATGAAAGTAATTAATTTCTCAGACTCTTTCAGGCCTAATTCTACTAATCAAATTATCTCATTGTTAAAGCACACCATGACTGTTTATAGAGCTTTATAGACTGGCATTAACTCATTCTTTATATCAGACAAACACCTCCCGCAGGGCCTTAACATCAACTACAGAAACATTCAGATCAGAGGTGAATTTGGGATTTGCACATGTTTAGATCAGAATTCCGCCTTGTATTTTGATTGTACACTCCAGTCTTCAGTGAAACTTATGCCATGCCTCAAGATAAATTACATTGGCTCAGTGGGGACATGCTTTTGAGGTGTCTTCGATGGGTGTGTGTATCTATAATAGAGAGGGAAAGTGTACTTGTCCTCTTGTAAATGTTTAATGGACATCAGAGAGCCTCGGTCTGTGTCTAATAGACTCGCACGTTCACTCCGGGAAAGCTGCCCAGGCCATCAGCTAAATGTGTGTGTGTGTTTTACCTTTTTGTAGGCCACTTTCTGTTTGTTTTTCTGCAGTGTGTGCATTCATTGCAGATCATTGTGAATCTCAAAATAGTGGACTATATAGTGTGAATATTGCTGTAATCCTTGGTGAAATGCAGCCATCCCTGGGTATGGGTATAATGTGACAAACACAGAGAGAGTGTACAAGTATGTGTGCTATTGAGCAAGTTTTGATTTGAGTGCTCTGTGTTAATAAGCGACACACAGCCCCTCTCTACTTTAGTTCGGATCATCTGATCATCTGCCGTCTCTTTACAGAGTGTGTGTGTGTGTGTGTGTGTGTGTTCATATCCTGGCCCAGAAATCTGCACACTCATAATTGTGATATCTGTCATTCAATAAAGTGCTATCCCTATTCCTAGCATATTGTTCATTATATAAATATTTTGGCTGATTTTGTGTTGCTTTCGGCTACCAATAAGAATGTAGTACTCTCAGATGCATTTAATACATTTCCTTCAAAATCAGTGCAGAAAATACAAAAATAGGCTGCAGATTCCACTTGGGCCTGTCCATAAATTGTATATGAAATGCTGATACAGGTCCCGAAATCAGACATTATTCCTTAAAGCGGTCAAATCTTGAGAAATTTCATTTCAATCACTTTTTTTAAATAAGACTCAAAGCTTCCGACCGAGTCCAAAAAGACTATTTATTCCAAAAACGGCTTATTCTTGACTTTCACAACTTTTTGACATCAGCTATATAAATACATTAACATAACACTGACCACATTGATATATTAAGACTCCTATTTAGCCAGAGGGGAACTGGCCCCCACAGGGAGTCTGGTTTCTCCCAAGGTTATTTTTCTCCCATTATCCAACATCTAATAAAGTTTTGTGGTCCTTACCAGAGTTGCCTTCGGCTTGCTCTCTGGGGTCATAAATACAATTATTATTAATTATTATTTAAGTAAAGCTGCTTTTGAAACTATATTTTCTATTTTCAGAGACTTGGCATGCTCTGTCATAATGTTATAATGAAGTAGGATTTATTCCTGAACCCCACAAGTACCAATAATAAGAATAAAATGTGCAAAAGTCCACAAATTGTGCAACAGTTTGCAGGGCCTAGTTCAGTACAGATTGTTTGTGTGAGCCTGTCACAATTAATTGGCTTTGTAAAAATGTCATTGAGGAATTGTAGCAATGCTAAGTAATCTGGCCTGACAGCATACCCATGAGCAAGCGCTGCACAGTGCTCATTATACTTGTAAAGAGGGTGTACATACAAGTCTTAAAGGTAAAACAGAGAGAGGATGGAAATGGTCATGAAAATGGCAACTTAACATTATAACTGGACCTCGGTAAAAATAAATAATTCAAAATGTGCAGGGTTCCCATGGTCTTAGAAAACCTGGAAATATCAGGGCATTTTAAGTGTTGCCCAGTCCTAGAAAACAAGTCATGAACATTTCTAATTTAAAAAAAAATTCCTTAAATATGCATTTTTCTAGTTATGCTCCAAAATTGTTATGAAATATTTAATTGGCTAAATATTAATATTGCATAATGAAACACAGAAATGAACATTCTTGGCTTAAACTGATACCAAAATTCTGGCCCGAAAACCAAAATATAATTATACATTCTAAATGTTATTATATGTATTCTAATAGCTAATTATATGCATGAGGCCATGAGTACTGGATTCCAAATGGGTCGGTTTGGATTCTTTCATGTGTTTGACTAACAGTAGGTGGAGATATATGACCGGCAAAAATTTCCGGCTAGTTAAATTTCCGTGCATCCCTAGAGTAAAACTTGCTTGTAAGCCATAATGATGTCTTATTTGTAAGCTAATTATTCTTTGGAGTACATCATAATTCAATATGAGTGATACATTAGTGAATCGATCAGAGTGTAAATAATTCTTAAAAGTCCTTTCTTCATTGGTCACAAAGTGTGGAATACTTAATGTACTATATGACCCTTTTAAAGAATAGGATCATCATAGACTGATGTTCTTAGCCTGAAAAGCCTTTATCCTAGATCGGTAGCATTTTCTTTATTATTATTATATTTTTTTTGCGAAGTGTTACAAAATATACTAAACTGTGATCAGAACCCATCTGTAAACTGTCAGTATAAAGTACAAAAAAATGAGAAACTACTTTGGCTGGTCTTTAGATGACTTGCTTTGATATCAAACCTTTCATCTGTGGTTTATTTATTTGTAGCTTTTTGCACCCTGCCATCACAAATGCCCAGTGCTCTTTTAATTTGTATCTTTTTGAACAGATGGAACAGGCAAGCAAATACCAATGAGAGCTCAGCACAGATTCTGAAGGCTGGCTTTCAGACAGAGATACTGTTTTACTAAATTGCATGGTAACTAGTGATTCAAATTTGAAGCTGCAATTTCTAAGAGTTTGTTTAATTTGTGTTCCATAAATTTGGCCTTGTGCTTGAATTTCATTCAGTGTGTGAAATTGTTAAAAGAAAGTAGTCACCCAGTATATGCCGTTTCGCTGTGTGATATTTTGAGATGAGGAATAGGAATACAGATATACAAGAGTCTAATATTAATTAATACTAATAATAATTTTAGTCTTATGCTAAAAATCACTGTGTGCATTTTTGTGTGTATAGGTAATAGCAGTGGAGAATTCAACCATTTCCCAGAAGACCCAGTGTTTGGCGAGATTATTCAAAGGGCTGAGCAGGCGATTGAAAATGGCGTCTTTCCCGAACGTATCTCGCAAGGATCCAGTGGAAGCTACTTTGTGAAGGATCCCAAAGGGGTGAGTCTGTTTGAATGCTAAGTATTGAAGCTGTGCCTAATGGTAACGTATAAACAAAACCCTTTTTTTTTTACTGAAATAAAAATGATAAATGCATTCCAAAAACTGAAACTAAACTACAATTCATTTTCCAAAACTAACTTACCGTAATTTCCAGACTATTGAGCGCCCATGAATATAAGCCGCACCCACTGAATTTAAAAAAAAATATTATTTTGGACATAAATAAGCCGCTCCTGTCTATAAGCCGCAGGTGCCTACCGGTACATTGAAACAAATGAACTTTACGCAGGCTTTAACGAAACACGGCTTGTAACAAAAATAAATAGGCTTTAACGAAACACGGTGTGGCAGCGGGGGCGTGGTCAAGCGCACGTCCGGGAGAGAAAAGCGGTAAGGGCGCTTACACCTGAGCTAAATTATGTCTAACACCTGTGTCTAATTTCAGTAAGCATGGGGAGAGCGGCATAAAAAGGCAGCAGCCACAGAGCTGACAGTGACACACGTCAGTCTAGTGTTGGCGCATAGAAGAATTGAGAAACTTTATAAAATTGATTGTAAACATTGCTGTGGCCATTAAAAGCCTTACCTGGGACGTCAAATGCCCTGCTGAAAACAGTCACACTGGTGCCCATGTGACAGTTTTCCCAAGAAGGACACGTGAAGCAGGGCACTTGAAATTAGACACCGGTGTTAGACATAATTTAGCGCAGGTGTAAGCGCCCTTACAGCTTTTCTCTCCCGGACGGGCGCTTGACCACACCCCTGCTGCCACACGGCTTGTAACAAAAAATAAAAAATTAGCAGTAAACCATAGCCTACCAAGAAAGTCATTGGTCACTATCTTCCTCGTCCTGTGCACTGAAACCACTGAAATCATCTCCTTCGGTGTCGGAGTTGAATAGCCTCAGAATAGCCTCAGATTTAGTTGTCTTTTTGCACTGAGTCAATTCCTCACGCTGCTTCCAACGTCTTATCATCGACTCATTAACTCTTTCCCCGCCAGCGTTTTTAAAAAAAAGTTGCCAGCCACCGCCAGGGTTTTTGACGATTTTCGCTAAACTTTAATGGCCCGCAGAATATTTTCTTCCATGAATATATGAAGATGCTATATATCACAATAAAGATCTGAGCCTCTGCTTTTAGGCAAAAAAACCCATTTTATTTTATCTTCATTTGTTCTTTTTTTATTGCGACTTGAACAGAGGTCGGTTTTGTCAAAAAACAACATTTCAGACAAAAAGCTGATAAAAAGGCATGTTTATGTCTGATATTTTGAGCTTCCCCGCGACCCTGTACACAGGATAAGCGGTTGACGATGGATGGATGGATTTTGAGCTTCTCAATACTGCACTTCTTCATGTTTGAGACGATCGCAGTCTGTTTCTTTGATCAAAGAGTTGCGTACTCTTTCAAAACATGCAGAGGGGTCTTCCTTACCGTATAACACCTAAAACACGGAAACCCGGAAAATTCCGTGTTTGGCGGGGAAGCGTTTTTTCATAAAACACGGAAAATTCCGTGTTTGGCGGGGAAAGAGTTAAGACCAAGCTCCCGTGCAGCAGCTCTATTTCCTTTTCCAACAGCCAGATCAATCGCCTTCAACTTGAAAGCAGCATCATATGCGTTTCTCCAAGTCTTTGCCATGATGAGGGTGACAAAATGACTACCGTAATCAGAATGATGGGAAGTTTGAGTGCGCTCGATTTAATCTAAACAGTAAACAAAAAAAGTTGTTTGACCTTAACCCGTTCGGCAATTTCATTGGTCTAATGAAAGCTTCACGCCGCCAAAAAACTTAGCACGTCACAGAATGTTTTTTTTTTCTTTTTTTTTATAAAATTTGAAAGCGGGAAAAATCCATATATTAGCCGCGTCATTGTTTAAGCCGCGAGGTTCAAAGCGTGGGAAAAATGTTGCGGCTTATATTCCGGAAATTACGGTAATATAAAAATGACCACAAATACTTTTAATAAACAGCAGGCTATTTTGTAAAATTAGACTTTTACAACCCGGCTTCATTAAACATGAAAATGCCACTAGATGTGGGTTAAAATGAATGGGAAATTAAATGATTGGTTAACACATTCACAGCCCTAAAATACTAAAACTAAAATTCAAATGCAAACTAAATATGCTTAAACTAAACTGAAACTAGAAAACACTGGAAAAACTACAACTAAAGTACACTGAAAGTACAAACTGTAATAATATAAAAATATAGCTGTAAGCAGCAATAATGGGGTGAAACAGACCAAAGGCATGTAAGGAAGTATAATTGGACATCAATGATTATGATTTTAAGAAAAGCGGCTTTAAAAAAAAACATAGGTAGTTGCTTATATTACAATGCAATTTATTCTAACTTTTGATAGAGGTGGCACTGTCACCAAATTTATTTAATGCTGTCAGGGCACGGTAACAGTTTTATGTCAATATGCCGAAGTGTTTGCCGAGATACAGCCTCGGATTCATTTTGGCATAACAGTTAGGTCTATCAAAAAAAATTCATAACTTTTTGCAGAGAGTGTCCTTTATGTTAATTTCAAATATCATGCAAATAAGATGTCTAGAGGTGTTCGCAAAATTAGGATTTCAATTATATTCAAAATGGTGGACAGGAAGTTTGCCGACCATGGCAAAATAGGTATCATCATACTTGTATGACCCAATGAATCTAAAGAGAGCAGTCACAGGATGGTAGGCCAAAATAATCAAACATTTTATGCTTATAATGTTATAAGCATTTTTACACAAGGCAGTGTTGGCCCTACATTTATACAGGTACCCTCGGGGAATGGTGCCGATTGTATTGACCAATGCGTTTGTCTAGGAGAAGATCGAAAAAATATGTTTTTTTGGAAAATTCAAAATGGTGGAAAATCTATTCTGGCATAAATGTAAACCATGGTAATAAAGCCAAGGAATCGGAAGGAAAAATGAATTTAATTCTAGGTTCAACAGTTAAAAGTCATAACTTTTTTGAGCATAAACATAAGTGCAAATTTGAACAGTTGGTGGCGCTAGAGGTTTTGCGTTAGAGACCCCAAATTTGTGTCAGTTACATTTGAGAGTGTCCTCTGTCAGTGTGCCAAATTTTATATCTTTCCTATTTACAGTTCTATGGGCTGCCATAGACTTCAAGTGTGGAATAATAATAAGAACACTACTAACGGATACAGTAGGTACATATACGCATCTTTGGTGCTCGGCCCCTAATAAAAAATTGGAACGAAAGTAATCCATGAAGTCAAAGGGGATTAGATGTAATGTATAGATGGAATTTACATTAAATTCCAGCTTTGTTAATTAAAACACTACAGTGAGTTTGTATTTTGATGATGATGAATGCACTTCACGTCATTGTGCAGTTTGCATACAATGTCATGCTGCAGTCTTTAGTGTTGGGTTATGCATGCGTGACCACCTCTCTCCTGTGAGCTAGATGCATACATTATGCATGAATGTTAATGTTGCATTGTTTGGATCCATTCTCTCAGAAAAACAACGTTTATTTAGTAATTCTCATTTTATATTTATGATCTGCAGTAGTTGTATACAAAATTATAATTCAAATTTGTTTTGTTGTTGAATTATTTTTTCTTGTATTTTCTCTTCTGCAGAAAATCATTGGTGTGTTTAAACCAAAATCAGAGGAGCCTTATGGTCACTTAAACCCTAAATGGACCAAATATTTCCATAAAGTCTGCTGCCCATGCTGTTTTGGCCGTGGCTGCCTCATCCCTAACCAGGGCTACCTTTCTGAGGCAGCTGCCTCGCTCGTGGACCAAAAACTGGGTTTGGGGATTGTACCCAAAACGAAGGTGAGGTGGGCAAGGCAACTCACAAATTCATAACCGCTTCGGTTGAACTAGTACTTGAGTTCCCGCAGAATCAAGCTTTGCTGTCAGTAGATAAGAACAGAATTTCATGAACTCATTTTAAAAACAAAACAAAAAACTACACTTTGCCCCTCCAGGTTGTATCTTTGGCCAGCGAGACATTTCATTATAGTGCGATTGACCGTGCCAAATCTCGTGGTAAGAAATATGCACTGGAGAAAGTACCCCAAGTCGGTCGGCGGTTTCACAGAGTTGGCCTTCCTCCAAAGGTAACAATTTACCTCATTGTTAAACTATCCCAATGGCCAAACCACAGATATCAACTACAATTTGAGTGTGTACCAGAATTAGAACAAGCCATTGAATATTTAACATTTCTGTCTTAAATCGATATGTTGTCTTCAAAAGGCTTCAATAACTGTTCTCTGTTATCTAGGTGGGCTCGTTTCAGTTATTTGTGGAGGGCTACCATGAAGCAGACTACTGGCTGAGGAAGTTTGAGGCAGAGCCTCTTCCAGAGAACATGAGGAAACAGCTTCAGTCTCAGTTTGAGAGGCTGGTGGTGCTGGATTATGTCATCAGAAACACAGGTATTGGGTGGTGATGATCTTTTCAGTAAATGCATTTCCTTTGAGTAGCAAGGAAAATACCTGAACATCTTTCCTTTTGTATCAGGGTAACCATACCGTTTTTACAAATCCCACAGCTACTAGTGTTACCGTTTTTAACGGTTAACCGTTAGCAGTTAATCCGTTTTTCATCAAGATGCAGGAATACGTTTATTGTAGTGGAATTTCCTCGAACAGTACTCAAGATATCTGCAAATAAAGTGCATAGTGAACATAAATCTTCGGGTGCTATGATTTCGAAATGGTTTCATATCAAATAACATTGAGCCTGTCTAATTATTGTGCGTAAATATTCACACCAGAGCAAAGGTGGGAAAAAAACACTGTTCTACCGATCATCAAGCGCTGATACTTTGTTCTGAGAAAAACTAATTTGAATCATTTCTTAACTACTTTAGAATGTAGCACAACACATCTGTTTCAAGATGCATTTAAATAAGTGTTTTTAAAAATGCAAGTTATTTTTTTTTATTTACTTGTTGTCAAAAAATGCTTCAATCCTGCACTAGATGCTGAAAGAAAAAACTGTAAGATTCAGCGGAACAGTCAAAGACGTCCGTCCAGCACGTGTTAACAGTATATAAAAAAGAGAGCAGATGACACAAAGCCCCTATTTAATGTTTGAACTGCCACTAACTCACCCTATACTTGGAAAAACTGACCTAAACCTGGCCGGAAAACCCAAAGGTTTGTCGGAAGTCCTGGAATTCAGGTGGGGTTGAAGAACTCTATTGCGATAGAGCTCTATAGTTATTTTAGTGTTTGACTAGTGGCACGTCAAATGGTTAACAGAATGTTGACTGTTTTTGCATTACTATGTATTTATTTTAAACACCACTTCATAAAAAAAAAAGAAATTAAATATCAGTTAAAAACAGTAAATATGATTTCTTTTATTTATTGTGATTTCCAGGCCTGGAAAAGTCAATGAATCATGATCAGTGACGTGCATTAGGGTTGCGTGGTTTACCGGTACTAATGAAGTATCACAATACCAGAAAAATGAAAATGGTACGATATCATCTTGTTGCAAATTTCGTTAGTATGCTGTCATTATGATATGAGATGTGACAGTTTTGAGATTAAATCAATGACAATAAAAAAAAAAAAGAAAAACTCTGTATATGGCCAAAAGTGATCATTAAACAGCAGAAGGATGTATTTTAGTTAAATATTATAGTCACAAGCGCTGCATGCTACAGAATGAACAAGAGGTGCCGCTCCACTCTGTCATATGATTCACACACGCACATACATGTGCACACACACAAACCCAAAACACACTAATGGTGCTTAATTTTCATGCAATGTGTTTAGAGTATAAACAGCTGTTAACATTTAAATTAACTCCTCCAGTGCAGCAAAGAGATTTCAATTTGAGAGTTACGGGATTATCCCAGCATTAATGGTAAACTTGATATAACTATCCTGTCACAAATAGGAAGAACTTAAAGGTCTGTCAAAATAAAAGCCCCACTTAAATGAAAGCCCTATTCAACTGGATGCATGGAATTGAAGACAGAACTATATAATTACTGTATAAAAATGTAATATTCATAATAACAACTATATAATATTAAATGGTTGTTTTATTATTATTGTTATTATATTATTATTATTTGCAACCAATATCACAAATGCAAGTTTTATCAGCATATTGTGATTCAGCCATTGCAGCCTTGTGCCACAGGTAATCAGATTGTTTTTCATTAATGTTTTCATTAATCCTGTGCACCTCTGTTGTTTTTTTTTGTAAAAAAATTAAATATTATTATATTGTTATTTGATTAAAGCTTTGATTAAACCCCATTTGATCATAACATTTAATTAAAACATTTAACATGGAATCCAGAAAAATTTCAACAGAAAATGCATAATTTGCATCTGTGAGACATTATGCTGTTCTTTTAATAAATGTTTTGCTTTTTGAGTATTTAACAATTTTTGGTATATACTGTACACCATTTATTCAATATTTCCTTTATCACAAATAATTGCCTAATCTGTTATATTTCTCACAATAAGCACTATGGTAATACACTTGTTTATTTATTTTCAGACAGGGTCTGTGATAATCCCATGTTTATGACATTTGTCATAGCAAAACCATGGTATTTTTTTAAATACCTTAGAGTACCATGATCTACCATTCAGTACCATGGCATTACCCTGGTAACATGATGCACGGTACGAATGCATGATGAGAAAGTTAGAGCGCGAGGCGATAGGGTCCTTGAATAACATATAACATGCAAGTAAGGGCAGCCGGTGGAGTTTCTGGTGGCTCCCCTAGGGAGTTGTTGCCATATGCAGACTGCGAGGGAGCTGTGGTTCTGCGGTAGCCTAATGGTGTTTTTATGAAAGAGATCAGTCTAATGGCTTATTAGTTTCAACAAAACCAGACAGCTTCGTCAGTTTATGCCAATATTCTGTCAAAGACTAATTTAATTGATATCACTGAAAGCGACACGACCACTCCAATTATTATTAATCAGTCTGTCTATGCTAGTGGTATGAAATGTCGGAAATGCGGTAGTATTATTCTTTTGATGAACTTGCAACACAATACATGGAGTGGACTTTTTTGTGAAAGCCTGTTCAAAACAAAAGTGAGAATGAATCTTTTCTCGGAGGGTACATTCATACTGTAATACCAGGCTCTGCAGTTTGGAGTGAGTATAGGGCATAGGGAGGTTCACTTTTGATTGGAATCCGCCCATGATCTGCTGTAGCATGTGCTCTTAAAGGCGTCCCTTAATCACTTATTTTTCTTTAATACTCTCATGATTTACAAAGAAATCTCATCACACATTAGTACTGTTATTGTGAGATTATGACAAGATATTTTTAACTATTTTAAAATGTCTCCCCTTTTTCTGGATGACCAAAAGGGCACCTTTAGATTAGGTTTGCACCCCTGCTGCCCCAGTTCTGTGCTGGTCAGAGGTCATGATAAGTATAATCATTCAAATCTATTAATTCAAAAGATTGGTACCTCGTATACAAATTGAAATATGCCCAGAAATCTCTTTGTAATGATTTCTTCAATCAATCAATCAATAAATAAAAAGTTCCTAATCCAGTATTCATAAATGACTGGGAAGGTAATGGGAATGTCATAGAAATTCTTTGGTCAAATTGTGTTGGAATCCTTTATAGAAAATGATTTCTGGAGGGGATTCGATATTTATTTTCGGCTTTATATTATTAGTTGTAACTATGGTATTTTGGAGGAAACTGGTTACCTTTTTGTAATTTTTTATAATGGCTTTCTTAGTCTGGTTTTCTGTTTGTTGATTATTTATGAAACCTGTCCTGATTATATTTTACTCTAAGATCAAAAGAAACAAATAAGAAATTATATGTTGCATATAGAAAATGAAGCCTATTTTTAGAGCCATTAAGTTTGTATTACATTCTGACATTATATTCATGACAGTTACTCACATTATAACTCCCCAATTCTCATGCTCATAATGCTGATAATCTCATTATGATATTATTACTGTATTACCACAGTGCAATATATATTATATATGTGCATTGATAAAAAGTATTCAGACCCCCTTCATTTTTGTTATGTTGCAGCCTTATGCTAAAATGCTTTAAATTATATATATATTTTTCACATCAATCTACACTCCATACCCCATAATGACAAAGCAAAAACTAGATTTTGATAACTTTGCAAATGTATTAAAAAGAAAAACTGAATTCATTGACCAAAGTATTCAGACCTTTTGCTATGACACTTGAAATTTAATTTTGTGCATCCCATTTCTCTTGATCATCTTTGAGATGTTTCTACACTTTGATTGGAGTCTACCTGGCAAATCGAATTGATTGGACACTATTTGGAAAGGCACACACCTGTCTATACATCTGAAAATGCATATCAGAGCAAAAACCAAGCCATGAGGTCAAAGGAACTGCCTACAGAGCTCAGAGATAGGATTGTTTCGGCACAGATCTGTGGAAGGCTACACAAGAAAAAAATTAAAATACTGCAGTGAAGGTTCCCAAGAGCACAGTGACCGCCATTTATTCTTAAATGGAAGAAGTTGAAACAACCAGGACTCTTCTTAGAACTGGCCGACCTGAGCAATCGGGGGAGAAGGGACTTGGTAAGAAAGGCGATCAAGAACCCGATGGTCACTCTGGTTGAGCTCTAGAGATCATGTGTGGAGATGGGAGAAACTTGCAGAAGGACAGCCATCACTGCACTGATCAGGGCTTTATGATAGCGTGGTCAGATGGAAGCCTCTCCTAAGTGCAAGACACATGAATGCCTGCTTGGAATTTGCAAAAAAGCACCTAAAGGACCCTTCAGACTTCACTCCAACACCTTATCCTTGAGTAATCATGCTACATTTTTAATTTGGTACTAGAAAATCACTTGCCATTTATATCAAACACAGTTGAAAGATATTTGGTTGGTTAAATGAAGCTTAACATCGTCTTTGTGTTTGTTTGAGTTGCCACAGTATGCAATAGACTGGTATGTCTTAAGGTCAGTATTAGGTCAAAAATGTCAAAAAAAAAGAAATGGCTTTCGTTTAGAAACCCGTCAGTCAATTGTTGTTTTGAGGAATGAAGGAATTGTCTTTGAAGACTGCAGCGTACACCTTTGTATAAAATCTTCAGTTTTTTGGCAAAGGACAACTGGCTCTAATAAGGACAGAAAGAGATGTGGAAGGCCCAGATACAACTAAACAAGAGGATAAGTACATCAGAGTCTTTCATTTGATAAATAGACGCCTCACATGTCCTCAGCTGACAGCTTCATTGAATTCTACCCGCTCAACACCAGTTTCATGTACAACAGTAAAGAGAAGACTCAGGGGTGCAGGCCTTATGGGAAGAATTGCAAAGAAAGACACTTTTGAAACAGTAAAACAAAAAGAAAAGGTTAGAGTGGGCAAAGAACATTATAGCAGATTCCCCAAAACAGCCATCGAAGCTCAGTCGAGGCGCAAATTTCTGATTCCAAAAATAGCCTTTATTACAGAGTAACAAAGCCGAGGTGTTATCTCATTGAGTGATGGCCTCTTCATCCAAAGAAATTATCTCATGCCTCCCTAGTTTCATCTTCACCATCTCCCTTTTAGCTGATCACCGTTGACCCCAACTTGCTTCAATGATGGCAAAAGCATGCTGTTTCATTTTATGTATAAAACACACTGTAATCACTTCATATGGTTACATATTTTATATTGACTAACTATCATTACTTTCTGCATTCATTTGATTAGAATATGAAATGATTTCCCTTATTACAGTCATTGGTTACACACATTCTTATGAAATGAAGAGTTGTATGTCCACCCACGTACATGTTTCATCTAATTTCTAGCACTAATTTATGCACATATATCATCTGCCTTTTTTGAACACCAGACAGTTCCTGTCTCTGACATTAAATCATCCTTTTAGTGTCCCCACACACATCTCCTTTGTATGACTCTAGAGTTTAACAAAAAGAGACCGTAATTCTCCCTAGAGAAGCCGTAGCTGCATTTATACATTGATTTGCACCTTGATTATTAAACTAAATAATAATTCAATCAAATGTATAATTAAATATCTAACATATTGAATAACATTCATAATGCAGTTATTAATAGTACATTGATTACACATTGCCATTTTTAGATAATTGCATATTGCAATACATATTCAATTATCAAAAATGTATTAAATGAATGATTAAATAA
The DNA here is from genome assembly GCF_025860055.1 of Xyrauchen texanus. Taxonomy (NCBI): domain Eukaryota; kingdom Metazoa; phylum Chordata; class Actinopteri; order Cypriniformes; family Catostomidae; genus Xyrauchen; species Xyrauchen texanus. The sequence continues at coordinate 40,410,766 of NC_068286.1, forward strand.
AAATATTCCATAAGAAACACCGACATTGGACAACAGACGTTTGGAAAAGAGTGTTATGGATCTTAACCTCATTGAGCGTTTGTGGGATCAACTAGACTGTAAGGTGCGTGAGAAGTGCCCGACAAGACAGCCACATCTATGGCAAGGGCTACAGGAAGTGTTGGGTGAAATGTCAGCTGAGTATCTGGACAATGCCAATGGATCTGCAAAGCTGCATTGTTGCATGTGCAGGATGTTTTGATGAGAACATTAGTAGTTTAAGAAGTTCTGAATTTTTTCAACTCGAAAGAAGTTTGTTTGAAATCTTTGCAAATTTATTACAAATAAACGAAAAAAATCACATGTACATAAGTAGTTAAAGCCTTTGCCATGACACTCAAAATTAAGCTCAGGTGCATCCTGTTTCCACTGACCATCCTTGAGATGTTTCTACAACTTGATTGGAGTGGCTTTCTTTTACCTGTGGTAAATTCAGTTGATTGGACATGATTTGGAAAGGCACACACCTGTCTATATAAGGTCCCACAGTTAACAGTGCATGTCAGAGCACAAACAGTGTCATAAAGTCCAAGGAATTGTCTGTAGACCTCCGAAACAGGATTGTATCGAGGCACAGATCTGGGGAAGGGTACAAAAAAATTCCTGCAGCATTGAAAGTCCCAATGAGCACAGTGGCCTCCATCATCTGTAAATGGAAGAAGTTTGGAACCACCGGGACCCTTACTAGTGCTGGCCGCCCGGCCAAACTGAGCAATCGGGGGAGAAGGGACTTAGTCAGGGAGGTGACCAAGAACCCGATAGTCACTCTGACAGAGCTCCAGCGTTTCTCTGTGGACAGAGGAGAAACTTCCAGAAGAACAACCATTTCTGCAGCATTCCACCAATCAGACCTGTATGGTAGAGTGGCCAGACGGAAGCCAATCCTCAGTAAAAGGCACATGACAGCCTGCCTGGAGTTTGCCAAAAGGCACCTGAAGGACTCTCAGACCATGAGAAACAAAATTATCTGGTCTGATGAAACAAAGATTGATCTCTTTGGCCTGAATGGCAAGCGTCATGCCTGGAGGAAACCTCATCACCTGGCCAATACCAGGTGAAGCATGGTGGTGGCAGCATCATGCTGTGGGGATGTTTTTCAGGGGCAGGAACTGGGAGACTAGTCAGGATCGAGGGAAAGATGAATGCAGCAATGTACAGGGACATCCTTGATGAAAACCTGCTCCAGAGCACTCTGGACCTCAGACTGGGGCAAAGGTTAATCTTCCAACAGGACAACGACCCTAAGCACACAGCCAAGATAACAAAAGAGTGGCTACTGGACAACTCTGTGAATGTCCTTGAGTGGCCCAGCCAGAGCCCAGACTTGAACCCGATTGAACATCTCTGGAGGGATCTGAAAATGGCTGTGCACTGACGCTCCTCATCCAACCTGATGGAGCTTGAGAGTTCCTGCAAAGAAGAATGGGTGAAACTGCCCAAAAATAGGTGTGCCAAGCTTGTAGCATCATACACAAAAAAACTTGAGGCTGTAATTGGTGCCAAAGGGTTCTTCAACAAAGTATTGAGCAAAGGCTATGAATACTTGTACATGTGATTTGTTTAGTTTTTTATTTTGTATAAATTTGCAAAGATTTCAAACAAACTTCTTTCATGTTGTCATTATGGAGTATTGTTTGAAGAATTTTGAGGAAAATAATGAATTTAATACATTTTGGAATAAGGCTGTAACATAACAAAATGTGGAAAAAGTGAAGCGCTGTGAATATTTTCCGGATGCACTGTACTTATTATAAAAAAAAATTACATCAAAACAACAGAATTTTTTTGACTATTTAATTTGCATAAATAAAATACTGTTACGGTAATGAGAATCATAATTGAAAACCATGGGAATGGTAAAAGTAAAACATCCAGACATGTTACGGTAATGAGAGTCGGGAGGTAGAATGTGTTTAAGTGTCCATAAAATAATGTCACAATGCACAAAATTTTAATGATCCTGATCTGTTCTTAATTTTCTTTATACAAAGAATAATTTCATATTTTTTGCATTGATTTAGGGTTAAAAATTACAAGGACAGTTATTTTACATGCTTTGTGTAAATCACCTTGTTACCCACAATCTTGTTTCTTTTAGGTCACAGACAGGCTTCTTTCAGTTATCTGTATTTCATTTCCTGCTTTCTTTCACATTTTCTGCACCACAAAATGCAAAAAAGAAAATACTAATTGTTTTCTGAGCCTTTGAATAGGAAATCTAATCTCTCTTTTGTCTTCTTCAGACAGGGGGAATGATAACTGGTTGATCAAGTATGAGAAATTGGGCGATAGAGACTTGGCAGACAAGGTGAGCTGGAGGATATTTATAGAGTTACACTGTTTACAGTGCTGGCCAGCTCAAAGAGACTTGCCATGACTGAGAACCATGTGCTACTGTAAAGGATTCTTAATTTGCATACATGTACGCAGGCAAACGGTTCCTCCAAAGTGTACAGTAACGCTCTTTAAACATTACACCACATCCAACATAAGACTGCTTCAGGATTAAAAATGAGAACATTGTAATGGTTCCTTCCTCAGCCTTCTTGATGAAATTGCTGCAGGGTTTTTGATATTGGCATAATGATGATTCATTCCCAGTTACAGACAAGTGCTGCCTTTTTGGCTTTCTTTTTGTTTTCAGGAATCTGAATGGACTGACCCAAAAGACTCTGCCATAAAGATTGCAGCCATAGATAATGGATTGGCCTTCCCTTTTAAACACCCTGATGAGTGGAGAGCATGTAAGAACGTTTTACTATTTATGCAGGACATTCTCATAAGCAGAGTTATAGCTTTAAAAAAGTTCTCTAGTTTTTTCTTTTCTTTTCATTTTGTAATTTGATTTTCAATTTAGATTATTTAGTTTCAACTGTTTTATCATCCAGAAATGGTTTGTATCGTTGGAAAGACTAAGTGACTAGTTTTTACTTGAATTGTTCATTTTATTTTTGTTTTAATTTTAGTTTTATCATTTAACACAGCATTACAAACCATTCCATCTACCTGTGATGACACACAACACTTTTAGAATATGCAACATATGAACTGTAATTGGTTGATAACATGTGAATCAGATGAATACATTTGTGGATGGGGACCTTGCTCCTATAGAATTTAGAAAAATAATTTATCATGCTTTAAGTCGTGCTGGAAGTGAATTAGTTGGGTCAGTGTCAAAAAGCAAGATATCGTCTGCATAGAGCATAAGTTTCTAAACCGAGCCCCCCACAACTGCCCCAGGGAAGCTGGTATTTCCTTGTATTACCAGAGCTAAGGGTTCCAATGCCAAAACAAATTTAAAGGGAAGAGTGGACAACCCTGACGTATACCTTGACCCAGCCTGAAATATGGAGAAATTAAAACATTAGGTTAATATTGGGCCAAATCCAAAAGCTTCTAATGCTGTGAACAAGTAAGGCCACTCAACACAAACAAAGGCCTTCTCAGCGTCAAGTGACACCACAGCAATAGGAGAGCTATCTTTCCTGACTGCCCACATAACGTTGATGAAGCATCTAATATTATCAGAAAAGTGCCTAAGTTGTATAAAGCCAACCTGATCAGGATGTATTAGAGCCAAGTATTTGAAAGTATTCTGATGTCTAAAGGAATCAATGAAATTGGTCTGTAGCTGGAACAATCAGTTGGGTTCTTCCTCTTCTTTAAAATTACTGAGATCAAGGCCTGGTACAAAGTAGGGGGTAGCACTTGCCTGTCAAGCCTCTTCATACATATCTTTTAATAAGGGTATTCATTCTAAGGAGTAACATTTAAAAAATTCGGATGTAAATCCGTCCGGTCCTGGAGCCTTCCCTGTTGTAAAATTATTTCACTTCTGAAATGTCATCCTCTGTTATGGGAGAATCCAAAAGTTCCCGTTGATTCTCACTGAGAGAATGGATATTAAGTCCACTGAGGTTTTTTATTTCTTCCTCAGAGGTGCTGCTGCAAGAAGTGTAAAGATTTCCCTGAATGCGGCATTATGTGTAATGACCCCTCTAATATATGCTTTTATCGCCTCCCATGCCACCGCTACTGATGGGGCTGAAATTAGGCCTTTCTGAATTTGGTCTTTTGAATACATTTTTAAACGCCAGGAGATGTAACACAGCTGAATTGAACCTCCATCTGTATGATCTGTAAGATAAAGAAATACTGGTGCATGGTCTGAAATCAATATGTTGTACAATTTAGCATAGAGGGTACAATGTTCATAGAAATAATAAAATAATCAATACGTGAATATGTGGAGATGAAAAGAAAGTATAATCTGCCCCAGATATATTAAGCAACCTCCAAGCATCAATGAGGCGCAAAGAAGTACACACTTGCTTTAGCATAAAGGCTGATATAGGGGCCCGTGTGCCATTCTGATGGCTGCAATCTAAATGGCATTAACTATCACATCTCCTAAATCACTCAGGATGCCTTCTAAAGTGACAACAAAATCTAGGGTCATCACCATGTGTGGTCTTCCCTGTAACTCTGCCAGTGTAACCATGATCCTTCCCTCTTTGTCACACTTCTGTTATACATTTGAACTGCAGCATAAAAAGCTTCACCAGTGTGATTACACCTTTACTCTGACTCGAGCCGGTACTGTAAAAAACATGCCCAACCCAGTCTTTACATCATTTCTGTGACTCCTGTTCAGATAAGTAGGCTTCTTATAGAAAAACTATATAAAGTTTTCTAGACTTGAGACTGATAAGCACCTTTTTCCTTTTAAAAGGATTCCCTTTAAGGTTCTACGTGGTGACCCGTAAATTACAACTATTTTGGAATAACATGGCCAGTTATATAAGGTGTATTAATGGTTATATAAGGAACCCTAACATAAAAGGTGCATGCTGAACTCAGGCAACCCCCAAACAAAAAAATTAAAATAACAAAACTGCAAACAAGCACATTTGTCCATGACTGCTCATGTGGTACATAGCCGTCACTGCTCGCATCACTACATTGCTACAGATAACTGACAACTGAAATCTAATGCAGAAATACTAAATTCTTGAAGAAAAACAACTTTAACATGTACAGGATTGTACTATATGTAAATTACAACAGAACCTTATATTAAAACAGGGAGGCCCGCAAACCCAACATCTGAACATACCTACAGTATTTGCTTAGGCCCAGTTCAGCAAAAGTCCATTAAACAGTGTGCTGCTTGTAATATAGATAAATCCTAAATATAATTTTCTTGGTAGTCCAGGGGTGTTGGATTGCAGATCCCTGTCATTTGCCTCCAGAAATTCCACTCTCGCTTCAACGTCGCTGATTCTCTCCATTAGCACTGGCAGTTTTCCTTCCATAGATGTGGTGGCCTTGTGAATCTCTTTCAAGCTTTGCATTTCCTCGCACATTTGTTTTAGTATATTAAAGATACTCGTAATGTCCTCGGCTACGTTCCCCTTACTCCCAGGGTTTTGTCAGTGTCCGTTGGAGAAACTGCTGCGCTGTCATCCCCGTCGACATTATGGGTTGCATCGCCACCCCTCAGGGCCTTTTATATGCTCGATTGCAGTTTTCTGCCTACAAGCCATTTTTCTTTATCTTGAAACTCTTTCCTGCTTCTTAGAGAAAAGTTGTCGAGTTAGCTGATTAGGATTATCAGTGAGGATAAATAAACTCTGCCGCTACAAGTGGTGCTAAACTACGCTGCCTTCCACCTAGACCGTGTCAGTTGACTTCCCGTGGATATCATTTTTTGACACAATACACAGTCTAAAATCGGTTTTGTGGATTCATTAAATCAGACCATCCTGCAATGACTGAAATTACTAAAGTCGTTTTCTCTGTAATTTTATTTAGTTTTTGCATGCATTGTAGTGTACATTAATAGACTCAGTTTAGTTTTTGTTCATTTAGAAACTCTCATTTTTGCTGTTTTAGTAAAAGAAAATATTTTTTACTTCTAGTTGTCATCTTTATAATAGTTTGCATCAGAGATTAAAAATGTAATGTTTTCCATTTCGGTTTGTTCCGAGCAGAAACAGTATTTGTTTTCGTTCCAGTGTTCTCCAGTGTAAATTTTTCCCATGTGGGGGAACTTTCAGGACAGAAATCACAAGCTTAGTATTACATAGAGTAGCCTATATAAAGTAATGTATTTACAATAAATGCATTCTTAATATTTAATAAATCTGCAAAAAAGGTTCACAAAATTAACCAGTTATCAGCATTTAAAGAGATATATATATATATATATATTACACCGGAACAATTAAAAAGGGATTTTGTTCCCATTTTCAGTTCCATTCTGCAAAACTTTTTGTTTTTTGCTTCTTGAAACTTTTTGGTGCCTGATTTGCATTAGTGGTAAAATAACCTTGCATTTTATGACAAATCATTGTGTAAAGTATTAAATCACAATTTTTTTAAATAAATGTATTTATATAGTTATGAATCTAGTGTGACTTGTGTGTATGTTTGTGTAGATCCGTTCCACTGGGCGTGGTTGTCTCAGGCCAAAGTGCCCTTCTCCCAGGAGACCAGAGACCTTGTGCTCTCACGCATCTCTGACATGAACTTTGTACAGGACCTCTGTGAGGACCTTTATGAGATGTTCAAGGTAGGAGATCTTGCTGTCAAAAATAATTTGACTCAAATCAGGGCTGTGCTGAATGCATTCTTAATGTTATAATTTTAAATCATTCATTGTAATTAGGGATTTGCTAAACTACAATTGACCGACAGAAACTCAACAACCTTTTATTCCACAATACCATCATAGTCCTCAAAAACAAATGATTAGATGTAAAGTAATTCTCTTGGAATATGTTACAGAAGCATTGCTTTGATGGCAGTAGCAGTGGTGTTTTAAAGGGATAAATTTAGAGGTGAAACTTCTCAGAGAGGGTTTTGGCGTGTTGCTGACAGTCTGTTAGCATACTGTCAGTATGTTAAAACTCTGCAAGAAATACAGCCCTGTTAAAGTGGTGTCGCTAAAAATATTTGCACTAAACAAAAATAAGAAGAACAAAAACATATACAAAAACTCACTTATTGACCTCAGCAACTGTATAATCGGTTGCTGGACAATTTACTAATCCACCCTAACTCGTTCCTAATTGTAATTGGTCAACAACATTGTTTCCGATAATATATGTATAACCTTACCCATTGGTTTGTAATGCAATATATGAAGCTAGATTGATCAGTATAATTGATAAATAGACATATTATCAAATATAGATCAGTTGTCTCATTAACTACTGTGTGTATTTTCAGGCAGATAAAGGATTTGACAAAACCATGTTTGAGAAACAGATGTCCGTCATGAGAGGACAGGTAGGTTTGCTTTGAGATGATTTTTCCCTCACTTTCTCTATGGGGACCAGAAATGGCATTCTCTTCTCGCATTTTTCATTCTCTCTAAATTCTGGAGCTCAGTCACTTTGAAAAATTCACAGCTAACATAGATTAATACACCCAGCCAGACGGCTATTTTCAGCTTATCACTGCTGAGACATAGACCCGGATTTAGACCACAGATTTTGCAAGCCATGTAAAAGCTCTTGTCCTGTAGCATTATGAGGGGGAGTAAGTGTTGTGCGATTATGTATGTCAATCTATGTCATACTAGGGCAAGAAGACAGGCAGTGTGTTTCAGTTTCATGGGGATACATTGTCAAATGGCACTAAGGCAGCTCATTTAGTCATAATAGAGTGGCAAAAAAAATAGTTTTATAATGGTTTACCACTGTCTTGTGCAAAACTGAAAGGTTTGCACCTGGTCAAAGTTTTTTTTAACTAAATTATTTGCAAAATTATGTTGGCTTTTCAGTTTTCAGTGTATTTACAGTGTGTTGATAGAACTTGACCTTTAGGCCTGGTTTGAGCTAAAGACATACTTGGTGCGTTAAACGTTCCTGCTATGTGGTCATTGTTAAATCAGATGGGGCGGCTGTGGCCCAGGTGGTAGAGTGGGTCGGCCACTAATCGCAGGGTTGGCGGTTCGATTCCCAGCCCACACAACTCCACATGCCGAAGTGTCATTGGGCAAGACACTGAACCTCAAGTTGGTCCCAATGTCAGGCTAGTGCCTTGCATGCAGCTCTGCCGTCATTGGTGTTTGTGAAGGAGATGCAGTGTAAAGCGCTTTGAATACCACTAAGGTTAAAAAGGCGCTATTTAAGTGCAGACTATTTACCATAAAGTAAACAGTGCTTTTTGCTCCCTTGAACTGGGAATTTTGGCTTCAGTTTGTACATTTGGACATTGGTCTTTAGTGGTCTTCAACATGCTGTAATTCCATGAAAGATTTGGCAACTAACAATGATCTGAACCTACCTGCAAATAGTATTACAAGCAAACTGTCAGAATAAATGAAATTATGACTAGGGCTGTCACGATTATGAAATTTGGTTGATTTTGATTTGTCAAACAAATAATTGCAATTAACAATTAATTGTCTGTTTTTGGGTTGTGATGGTGTATTGTCTCGTTAAGGGCTTTCACGATTAATTATAAATTGTCATTTTTTTAAGGTGTGCTTTTTTTCTGCATGTGCACTTTAAGAAGTCATTTTTACATATTAAACTTCAAATATATAAGTCAAATAATAAAAGTTTCAAAGGGGGGCTTGACCCAAAACAAATTGAGAACCACTAAGTTAATCCATGGGATCTGTTGTAGTTTGTCAAGAAATGCTATGGTGTTGTAGGACAGTGGTTCTTACCTGGTTTTGCTTCAGTACCCATATTTTGCATCAGACATGAAGTGGCGACCCAACATTGCTCTGCACAAACCATGTTTATCCCTGTCAAGTGAACCCATATTCATTGTAGCTGTAATGTTTTTCTTTCAATTTGTCTATGTTGGCTAACTTTGTCTTGGTGGCAAATGTTTGGCAAAAATGTTTAATATTTCATGGCACATATGTTCTAACAATGGAATATTTTTACCATTTGATTTTCTGACATAAAATAGCTCTGATTTAAAAAATGAATAAAAAGAATATGTTGGCATATGGCAACTTTGTACCACAATGGAAAATGGTCCAACACGTTTTTTTCTTAAATGATCAATTTCTCCTTAATTCAATGAAAATGTATTTAATTGATATGATATATTTATACACTTTGAACTTTATCTCCACTGTATGGTGACCCCAAGAAAAACCATGTTGGAGATTAAATGAAATGTCATGTGGGGTAAAATAAAATATATAATTGGCTACTTTAAAAACTGCACTTTCATTTCCAAAAATACATTGTTTTAGCATTTTCAGAAAGGTGAAATATTTAAGAAAATAAATTGCTGACACATGGCTAAACCGTACCAATTTAAAAAATAGTGTTAAAAAATGTATGCAATTAATCATGCCCCCTGACTGTATAGGAACATTTCTTGTTTCAAAATGTAATTTAAGCTTGAATAAATACATTCATGTTTTTGCGAGTCACAGTCAATAGGGGAGTTATAGGATTAGGGGTGGAGGTTGGGTTAGGGCCTCTGTAGCCTGCCAGGAACAATTTCTGGCACCTTTCTGCTGTGGGCGATACAACTATGAATAATATGTCTAGAGACCCCTGCTTGCAAAGTTTCACTTTTTAACTTGTCACAGCATCCTAAAAATGCAGCGTTTATGTGCACTGTACAAGAATAATACAGACAGACCCAAGATCACATCCTGTGAGAGGTAGGCCCTTAAAGAGATCGTTCACCCAAAAATGAAAGCGTTTTTACTTCTGCAGAACACAAATTATGATTTTTAGAAGAATATTTCAGCTTTGTAGATCCATACAATGCAAGTGAATGAGTGCCAAAAGTTTGATACTCCAAAAAGCACATACAGGCAGCATAAAAGTAATCCATATGTCTACACAGAGGTTAAATGTCTTTAACATTTAACCTCTGTGTAGACATATGGATTACTTTTATGCTGCCTGTATGTGCTTTTTGGAGTGTCAAACTTTTGAAGTGATATGATAGGAGTGGGTTAGAAACTGATCAAAATGCAAGTCTTTTTTGGTAGAAATTTTTCTCCCTGCCCAGTAGGGGGTGATATGCATGAGTAATATGAATGGCCAAAAACACAAGAAAAAGAATGCGAAAGTGAATTGAATCACCACAAGTGGAGATTGACTAATGAGGGAGGAGAATTTATAGTAAAAAATTTCTTACATTTTGATCTGTTTCTATCATATCACTTCTGAAGACTTTGATTTAACTACCGGAGACTTATTGATTACTTTTATGCTGACTTGTGTGATTTTTGGAGCTTCAAAATGTTGGCACCAGTTCACTTGCATTGTATGTACCAAAAGAGCTAAGAAATTCTTCTAAAAATCTTCAAGTCATACACATCTGGGACGCATGAGGGTGAGTAAATGAATTTTCATTTTTGGGTGAACTATCCCTTTAAGTCTTCCTCAGATACTCTAGATTGACGAACCCAACTGTGAAATTGATTGCGGTGGACTCTAGGCAATTAAGCAGCTTTCACATGACTCCCGTCGGGGCGTCAATTCTCCGATCAACGTCAGTATCAAGCACAGATTTGCCCTCCACACAGCAAGCATTGCAGAAAATATCACCGAGGGAGATTTAACGAGTTTGCCAGGCAAGAAATCGAGAGGTGTAAATAGTAAACACTGAAAACGTGTACTTGGACTTAGAAGAGAAAAAAATTCCTGGCTTTTGAATTGCTTTGATTGCAGACATTTTTAAGAGGATTTGTTATTGGTGAATTTTAATTAGTTCAAGAAATAAGGTCTCTGGATGCTTCGAAACAAGGTAAACATTTATGAAGTTAATAATGAGACATTCAATATCTCCTCAATGTTGTCTCTTCATTAATAAAACAAAAGCCACTTTATAGTCAAGGATATAGAAATTGAGTAAACAAACATTGACTTCTAAATCCAATTTTTGTATGGTCTAATCACTCGTCTGCCACAATAATGCAATGTATTTTAATTCTCTGAATTATTGCATAGACTAATATAACATACAATTACATTTACAAATACATTTGTGGCATAATTTTCATTACCACAAACTATTTAGACTCATTCCTCTTTTTCTTAAAAGAAAGAAAGAAAGAAAAAAGCAAAAATCGAGGATACAGTGGGTCACGCATGTCTAAAATCATTCTTGCACTTGCTCTTGTTCTTGCCCAATAGATCCTGAATCTGACCCAGGCTTTGAAAGACGGGAAGAGCCCCATCCAACTAGTGCAGCTGCCTCGTGTGGTGGTGGAGAGGAGCCGTGGGGGAGGCCAGGGCCGCGTTGTCCAACTGGGCAACGCTTTTACCCAGACCTTTCACTGCAAGAGACCCTTCTTCACCTCCTGGTAATAATAGGGCCACACTGAGAGGAGGAAGACAGGAGTGTGATATAGGACAGTGGTCCTTAGAGTGGATTCAAGACCCATTGGATGGAGGACTTTTTGCTAAAGACTTCAGGGGTGAATGTAGCAAAAGAAAAGGACTTAAAAAGACAGTCGTGGTGGATCTGAGGCCTTTTTTTCCTAGAATTCACCTCTTTAGCTCACTGAGGCTGTCGAGCAGCACCAAATGGGAATGTCAAAAGGGAATTATTTGTTAAGTTTTGTCTGGCGAAAGCCCTGCTCAACTGCCAATTATTTTATACAGTACAGTATAAGTTTATAAGTACAGTGTGTATGTATATGTATATATATATATATATACACACACACACACACACATACTTTAAGTGAAGAATGATGCTTATAATGAATTGAAACTTGAAAAATGCTTGAATGTAAGTTGCAAGTTTACATTTTACACTTCTGAGGACATTTCATCACCACGGAATACTGGTGACAATGGTATTTAATATGAGGAATGTATTGGCTGATCATGTAAATGAATGCTGGTAACAGTATAAACATAGTTCAAGTTGGATGCTTTTGTAGCCCCTGTTAAAAGTATAAATTCCTAAATGTGTTTTTTTTTTCTTCTCTTACCTGTGTATGCATCTTGGACTTTTTATTACAGCTGAATAGTTGTTAAAGTATATTTAAAATAAAGTGAATAAAAAAAATAAAGCTTTGTGATTAGTTAAAAATAGATCCTTTTGAAAATGAGGGTTGACCCCTTTTTTGCATTAAAAAAACATCAATACGCTGTAGTATTGCGTAGCCAGACTTTTTATTATTGGCAAGTCTGGTCCACATGACCGCCTTCGAAATGTAACAAATACTTAGTATACACTTCAGCCAGAGCCTATACATTTAATGATACAGACAAGTTCTGAAATAGCATACTACTGTACTATTTCTATTTATAACGTATACTGCAGGAATGAAGTAGTGTGGTAATATGCCATTCTCGCAAAATCTGTTATTTCATGCTTTTTTTTTTTTTTTTAGCAATATTAAAATTTTGCTAAAGATTTAATGAACCTGTGTCAGTGTGTTCAGTGTTTATACACTTCTGCTTACAAATGTTTTTCCTCTTTACAAAGCCCATGTTACACAGGACATGAAAAATTATGTTTTGTAATGTAGAAGAACATTCCTTAAATGAATAATTCACACAAAAATGAAAATTCTCTAATCATTGACTTACCCCCATGCCACCCCACATGTGTATGACTTTCTTTCTTCTGCAGAACACAAATCTGAATTTGTAGAAGTATTTCTCAGCTTTGTAGATACTCACAATGCACGTGAATGGTACCAACATGTTTGAGCACCAAAAAGCACATAAAAGTAATCCAAACGACTCCAGTAGTTAAATCCATGTCTTCAGAAGAGATATGATAGATATGTCTGAAAAACAGATACAAATTTAAATGTTCATTAAGAAAGATTTTAGCTGGCTCTTACTCATCCCATCAGCCACAGTAGTAAATGTGGTTTTGGACTTCATAGTGACACCTGTCATCCTGGATACTGGAAATTTGTTTGCTAAAGTGCTGTGTTACACCAAACATATTTCATAGATAAAGTCTTCCATTTTCTTACTTGTATCTGTTTTTCTGTGTCTCTAAACACCTCTCTATTATGGACAGATCAATACTTAAGTCATTTTTGCTTGACATGCATCTCCCTGCCCAGTAGGGGGCGGTATGCGTGAAAAATGTTAATCACCAAAAACACAAGAAGCATGTAAAAGTGCTCAGCTTGTCATCCACACCTATCAAATGGCTTCTGAAGATATTGATTTAACCACTGGAGTATTATGGATTACTTTTATACTGACATATGTGATTTTTGGAGCTTCTGAATTTAGGCACCCATTCACTTGCATTGTATGGACCAAAAGAGCTAAGAAATTCTTCTAAAAATCTTCATTTGTGTTCTGCAAAAGAAATAAAGTCATACACATCTGGGATAGCATAAGGGTGAGTAAATGATGAGCTATTCCTTATAAGTCTTTTGTTGTGAGTTTGTTACTACATTTTCAGACTTAAGAGTGTAGATTTAAGAGTAGGTACATTTACTGTTTGATCAGAATACATTTCACTGGCCATATTCAGACTTGCATGCTTTCTGTAATAATTTTAAAAGGCTCTGATTGGGTCATGCCAAAGATTGCCGAGGCATGAAGTATGTCTCGATTTATTTTGCTCCTGTCATTGTGCTGCCACCCTGTGGACTTGTTTAGTAATGACACTTCAGAATCATTTCATTTCATTTTATTAATTTATAAAGCACTTTCCGACTACACTTATGGACCAAAGTGCTGAACAGTGAGAGTTAAGATACATACAGCATAAAACAATGTTCACTTAAAAACACATCATATCACACCCAACCATCTAACTGAAAAGCCAAAGAAAAGACAATTAATCTTTAAACCAGCTTTAAAGATTTAAAATCAAATGGCAAACTATTCCACAGCCTCAAACCTGTGACAGAAAAGGCTCGATCACATTTGAGCTTCAAGTGCGACCGTGGAATATTGAGAAGTGATTCGTTTTCTGATCTTAATCTAGACGACTGATATGGAACAATCAGATCATAAACATAAGCTGGAGTCAGACCATTTACAGCCTTAAAATCATACAATCAGTGGCAGGCCGTGAATTAAAAGTCTAGGCCTTCAGTGTGATTAATGCCACTAAAAAAACAGTTTCACAATTAATAAGACACCCTATGCCTTTGGGCATCATACATTATGTCCATGCACGAAAGCCAGAACTTGAAATGACACTTAATGCTCAAGCAAGCCTAATTTTAACTGCAGCATGACTGTTTTGTGAAATGAACGTCTCCCGAACAGACATTCAAACATCAGACATGTTCATATGAATCTACAGAGGAGGTCTATAATACCTGGAAAAATCTATCTAATAATCTTTGTGATTTAAATGTTGCTTGCAATAAATTTCGTTTCGTCAGGGTACAAGGTTATGCTGCGTTTCATTCAAGATGGATGTGGGATATTCCTACTTGATATCTATGACCATAAATGGATTTCATTCCCCGAAATTCGGAACTGCAACACTACCGTTAGCTTAGCAGGGGTTTGACTCTCATTAAAGATGTCTCCTAGCAACCCAACTGATAAACAATGCTGCAGCGCTAGCATTTGTGCTTCAGGTGTTCTAATAACAAAAGTGATTATAATATTGTATACACATGTTTCTGCAGCTGTTTGTTAAACAAGCTTTAATATCATGTAATGTGGAAACACTTTACGAGTTGAATGGAAAGCAGCACTACTTTTCAAAACTTGATATGACACCGAATTCTCAAGCAGCCTAATTTCCACTTAGAAAACTATGTTGCTATAACAATGAAAAAAGCACTTACCAATTTGCTTGACGTGAAAACCAATCCTGCTTTCCTGATTATGAAATGTATCAATCACACGGCCATGCAGAACATCTCGTGTTTTTAATCCATAAGGATATCTTTCTCAATGGCGATAGCGGCAGTAATGACAGATTTCGCGCTCTTTGCTTTCAAATTACATAACATAAAGCGTGATTGCGTCACTCAAGGCCAGCTAGAAGAACTCAACCGGGACATATCCTTAAAACTGAACTGATGAATTATATTGAGTGAGACTCTAAAAGATGCAAGAAATAAAAAGGCAAAACGAATGTATAGAATACTTGAAACCTTTTCTCTTGTTTAAGTTATCCCCTGGCTTTATTTGTTTTATTATTATTTGTTGTTTTTTCCTCTATCTTTTCTGTTTATACTCTTTGATGCTACTCTGATTGTAACAGTAAGTACATTGTGATCCTCTGTATGTATTTTTTGTTGTAATTGTTCTATAATAATAATAATATATTTTTTTTTTTACAAAAAACCGGGACATATCCTAAAGATCACACCCACCAACAACAAATAAATCAATCTGATTGGCTGATGAAACATACAATCTGACTTTAATTGCCCATTCATTTGCACTGTTGAGGGATTCCGTGGAAATTCTGAAGGCCTGAGGGGGTGGAGCTCAAACTCTCGCGCTGCTTCGGTCATGTGATTTGTGAAACAGTTGTCACACTTTGCTTGAAAGCAACAAGGAATAAATTCTGACTGGATAAACTTTTAGTTTTTCTCTATTCGTTTGTAGATTAATTAAGAGTGGTAATAATACATAGGCAAAAAGTGATTGAGAATGAAAGGATGAAAAATATGTATTTATTTGGCATGTTAGGCCAGCAGAGAAGGCTTTGCTTACAATGGAGCAATGGAGCTAAGTTCGAAGAAACAGCTCTTAACCACAACTTTAATCTGCTTATCACATTTTAGATTAGAGTAAAAAAATTACCCACAGATTGCACATTTTATGCTAATAAACTGACCATTGATCATTGAACTGGAGAAGATTATGCATAATCCAGTTTTTAACCTCCAAGCATGTTAAAAGAAAATTTGAAACACATTCATCCCCAGGTTTCAATGGGAGAACAATCTGAGCATCATCAGCATAAAAATGTTAGGAAATGCCAATGTTTAAAAAAATAAAAAAAAATCAAGCCTAGAGGTAGCATATACAACTAAAACAACAAAGGCCCTATAATGGATCCCTGAGGGACCCCATAGGTAATTGGAGCTGTGGATGAGGAAAATGCACCAATCCCCACTGTAAACAATCTATCCTCAAGATAAAAAGAGAACCATCTTGAATCCTTACTACATGCGATAAAAGATTAATATGAATTGCATGGTCTATAGTGTCAAATGCTGCACTCAGATCTAATCAAATAAAGGCAGCATGTTTACCTGAGTCTCTAATTAAAAGAATATCATTAACCACCCTCAACAGTGCAGACTCCGTGCTATGTCCCACCCTAAAACCTGACTGAAATGTATTTAAAATACTATTCTCCTTTAAAAAAAGATGTCAACTGAGCAAGGACTACCTAATATTAGAGATACAGGGTAGTTTGGAAATAGGTCTGTAGTTCTTCATGTCAAGATGGTCCAATCTAGGCTTCTTAAGAAGTGGCTGAATAACCGCTTGTTTAAAGCAAAGTGGAACAATTCCATTGTAAAGACTACTGTTAACAGTGGAAGTAATTCTCGGACCAATGGTATCAACCATCTCCCTGAGAAGGCGTGATTCGCAGGATTCTCGTGAAAAAACAACAACATTACAAATGCATTCAGTGGTGTAGATTCCAGGGTGGATGGAATATTTATATTATGATCAATGGAAATGTTGTTTTTTTTTTGTTTTGTTTTTTTTTTTACATTGTAATATATCAAAAATAATTATCAGTAAATTTGGCCAAGTAAGCTACTTGGTAGAAGTATGGATATAACTATACATTATTATAATATTAAAAAAGTAATGATAGCAAAATTACACAAAGGTGAACATGGTAGAAGACAATAGACTGACCGTATGCTCCTACTCCGTTGTGCACACAAGTTACCACAGTACATTTCTCATGATGACCGTTAGGTGTCACTGTTCACTCACAAAAGAGCTCTGCCTCTCTAGAGCCTGAGACAAAATCCCAATTAAGTTTTCTCACTGCTATTTTCTCAAGTCAAAACAAGTCTGGGAAATTGATTAATCACCCCTTGCAGCTGGTAAAACATTCAACATTCAGTAATAAGGACTACTTCATTAATAGTGTACTTATAATGATGAAACGGAATGGACTAAAATAAAATGTCTGATAAAAACAAAAACATCAAAATGTAAACAAAGTTTAGACTAAGCAGACCAACTTTGACTAACTTTTGAATAACCAGGCATTCTACAGTGACCTAAATGAATGAAGATCTCCATAACTCAAACTGAAACTTGTTCCTATACCTTTTAGTTAGAAGGGCAAGGAGACAGTTAACGTTCCACAGGTTTCTCTTTAAGAAAGCTTCTTTTGAAAAATGAGAATTTGAAATTAGAACAAATCTTTGGTTACACTATCCATAAAGCCTGTATACAACTTTATAAATGTATTTTTGATGCATCATATTGTATTTATAATGCCTAAAATGCATTTTGTTTTGATAACGTTCTTGTAACCACCATTAGAAATCATAACCATGAATGAATACATTTGAATTGTAATATATTTAAGCAATATCACACGAGCAAGAGTACGAAATGGCCCTACATCAGCACTGCTTTCGGCCGCAAAGGCACGAGGCAGCAGGCCGAGTGCCGTAGGTAATCACATCAGTGCTGATTTAGGGCCATATAGCATGATTGCGAATGTGATATTGCTTATATACAACAGTTCAATGAATAAGTAAATAAAAAAAATTAGCAAATCTGAGTGCGGTCATAAAAACGCATTTGTGCATGGAACTACTTTATTACACGGCGGATCAGAATCTGCCATTGCTGGTTCAAACCAAATGATGCGTCCAAGCCTCTGTTAGTAATTAAAAACGTACACTTTAACTTCAGAAATAGTATCACGGCTTGAGCTGTTTCTACCAAGTTATTGGACAAACAAGGATGGATGTGTTGTGTGTGTGTGTGTGTGTGTGTGTGAGAGAGAGAGAGAGAGAGAGAGAGAGAGAGAGAGATGGAGCGTGTGTGATCACCTGTTGCCACACCCAAGCAGAGATGCTGTCAGCTTTCTGAAGATCATCTTTTTTAGTGGAAAATTAGCCTTCCAAGCGGGGGTAATTCGCCCTATTTTGCAGTAGCCAGTGTGCAAGAGTCTTTCACTATAGAAACCGAAATGTCCTCCGCCATTTTGAACAATACTTTTTCTCCAATGTGGAAATATGTGTACCAATACCAGTAAGAGGTAAGCGCCTTGAGTTGTGTAATTAATAATTCAGGTAAATAAAATGCATTCAACTTAAATTTTCGAAGCTAGTGTTCCCAGCATGCACCGCCAGGCTTGAATAATTAATGAGCTTGCATGGTTTCACTGTTTGCAAAATTATTTACCCTGGTTTTATTGCTGATTTTGTTGTCACGTTTGGTAACTTCTTGTTTTGTGAAGTCTGAAGTATTTTTTCTATTCAAAGTTTCCTGTTCATGATAATATATGCTGTATATATTTATATATACAGCATATATTATATGTATTATTTATATATATTATTTAAGTACCATGTATATGAGATTTGTAAGTTAAAACATTTCTAAATTGACTGACTTTAAACAATATTATGTCATGAAAGTAAGTAGATTTGACTTAATTTTATACCATTAAAAGAAAATTCTGGGTTCAACACAAGTAAAGCTCAATCAACAGCATTTTTGGCATAATGCTGATTACCACAAACAAATGCCAAAATTTTTCTTTAAAAAAAAAGAAGCAAAAATCAAGGTTTCAGAGAGGCACTTACAATGAAAGTGAATGGGGACAGTTTTTAGAGGGTTTAAAGGCAGAAATTTTAAGCTTATAATTTATAAAAGATTTATCTAACAGAAATCACGACTGTCTTTGTCTTGTAAGCTATATTTTTGAAAAAGTGAGTATTTTAAAATTCAAAAATGGCCCCCATTCACTTCCAGAAAGAGAGAGGCAAGTCAAAATACATTTTTGTGTTAATCAACATTATGCCACAAATGCTGTCAATTAAACTTACCTTGTATTGAACCCGGAACATTCCTTTAAAATGTACTTTGAAAAACGGTAAGTAAATCTTACTAGTCGTTTTTAGCAGTGTATTACAGAACGTTTTATGGAAAAATAGGTTTACCGAAAGAAATGATTGACTCATTTAATAGTTTAATGATGTTCCAGAAGCCATATATTTGTAACAATGTAACATCATCCATGCCACTCTGATTTTTCCCTACTCTCTCTATATGGTGCATAGTTATTTTCTTGTCAAACCACTCGCATTTAGTGCCAAACCATGTACACGCACATCGGTGTAACACAATCTGGAGGGATCTGTTTTCCCTCTTACACATTAAGGCACTAACATTTATCAATGTGGGAACTCTCATCCAGTTCATTCTCAGAAGAGAGGGAAAACTTGGAATGTTCCCTCTCTCTCTCTCTCTCTCGCTCTCTCTCATACTTCCACCCAAACTCACTCTCTCTCACATACATATCTTATCTATTCTTTCCTGGCTTGTTTTTCAGTTCCCAGAAGAGTGTTCCCAACTGTATTTGTACATACAGTGTGTTTTCTGTTGGAATGGTTCATAAATGAGACCATATAAGTGGGTTATTTATATTTTATGGAAAACATATGGCAGGAAAAGTAAGGAGTTTGTGTGTGTGTGTGTGAGAGAGAGAGAGACAGGTACTTAGGATGGATTGGTGTGGCTTTTGGCATTGTTATGTGTGTGAGTGATTGGCCTCAGCTTGCAGGCTTTGTAATCACAACTCTCTCTTTAAGCACTATAGATGCATTATGTAAGCAGACCCTGAGATCACCAGCTACACACAATTGTTTCACTCCCTAGAGACAAATACACAATTTGTCATTCACCATCTTTCTTTCTTTTTTTTCAATGTAAATTTTTTTTCCTATTGCTAGGTGTAGCACATAATCATGCATTACATTAAGATGACGTTAGCAGTACTCACAGTAGTAACTAGGGATGTCAGTTTTCAGGGATCAACTTAATCAAATTGTAATTTAAAGTAATGATCAATTTATCATAAAAGTTGATAATGCAAAGTGCAGGACTCCAAATCCCACTTTTTAACTACAATTGCTAAAAACGATAATTTTCTACCATCAAAATATATTTTAAGATTTTTGCATTTCAATTTCATAACAAATTTTTGTTATCTAAATAAAAATAAAAATGTTATGTGTGTAATATTGTTATGAAATTGAAATGCATAAATGATTATTCATGTATTATGGATTCATGATATATGCACTCTTCAAACATTACTCAATTCAGTTTGATGGATTGGAATTTAGAGAAAATAATATTAAACACATTTCTGCAAAAATTGAGTAATCAACGGTCAATAACTTAATTGTTCAAATTATTTACGACAATGAATCAATTGTCGATTAATTAATAACACCCTAGTTAATTCAAAGAAACAATAAACAAAGAGCTATTCATATTTTTAGTTTTAATACATTTAATAGTGCATTTTGACCATGATTAATCTGTACAGAAATAACATTAATAATAAAAAAGATAAAGAACTTTCTCATTTCTGTAACTTAGAGTGTAACATTTACAATAAAATAAGATACATATAAAAACACGATATGAGTGATATAAATACAGAGAAGTATAAATTAACTGTCATTGTCATGCGTTATTCTCAGTTTGGCAGCATACACTTAATTTACACACTTTTATGATACACTGTCATGTACAGGCACTGTAAGTAGTAGTAAATCTAGTATTAACATCAAACCCAAGGCTGATAGTCAAACAGCAGGTCATAACAGGAGTGCTGGGCTCATGGGAACCATCATGTTGGTCAAGAACCAGCATCTCCAAAATTGATTCTTGATCAGACAGTTCGACTAAAATTGTGTGTTACTAGTGAATGAGATCAGTGTAAAATAGGACATAGATGGAAATCTGTTAATCACAGAACTTCTACTCTGTCCTGCTGTGTGACCATAGCCCTGGGTGTAGTTTTAAGTGTAAATGCAAACTTTGTTACTAATTTAGACTTTTACTTCATTTCTGGTTAACACTGACATACAAACATAAACTTATTTGTCATACATTCTCTACCATCTTCTGATCGGTCAAAATTTCTGCCCTTGGTAGCCTTCGTTCACTATGATTTCCTAAAGTCATACATTTAACATTCAACCTAAACAAAATGCTTCTGAATTATTGTCCTGTCCTTTTGAGTTTTTCATAACTCACTCTTCTTAGACTGTGATATAAAAACGGTTGAGATCTTTGATTAGTCTTTGAGTACTAAAGAATTATAATCAAGTCGTCCAAACACAGATCTCTGGGAGAAAACCGAATTTATGTTCTGACTTTGCTCTACTCTACACATTGAGGAATTGGTCCATCGCTGTATTTGTATTGGCTTTGGTGCCGTTGGAACCCTCTGTTTAACATTATCTACATGCACTAGTCTTCCTCTATCAAACACTTCCTGCAGTTCTTTTCTTAGGTGTTCCAGCCACCACCATCTGTTCTCTGCATCCATCCATCCATCCGTCCATCCATCCATCCGTCCATCCATCCATTCGTCCATCCATCCATCCATCCGTCCACTCACTCAGACATAAACAAACATTACAAAAGCACTGTACACAGCTTTGCAGACACTTATATAACTGTGTAACAGTGACACACACACACACACAAACAGAAATAGGTAACACTATATTGCAGCAGGGTGCCAGTGCATGGAATATTTCTCATTTGTCAATAAATTCATGCATACATCACACATTTACATACTGTAAGTACAGAATGTGCCATATATACTCCATGTAACTTATCATATCACACACAATCACGTTAACAATCATTCACAATACACATCCATACAAGCTTCTCAGAAGCAATAGCACCTCCCGCCTCATGTTGTCACACTATGACATAATCAGTATGAGGTCAAACATTGTGACGTCAGTGATGATGTCAAAGCAGCAGGCACACCCATTTCTAGTCTTTCAGACTTGTCATTTGATGTATCGCCATGGCAATCAAAATGGCAAGACCTTTGACCTTTGTAGGTTTAGGTACAGTCACATTCTTTCCATATCATGTAACGGGCTCAGACTGTTTGTTGTTCAGGGAGTTTGAAATATTTATCATATTCCTCTTCAACATAAGAGTTTGTTGAGTGGAAAAATTAACTGTCAAAGCACACTCCAGGTGTGTGTGTGTGTGTGTGTGTGTGTGTGTGTGTGTGTGTGTGTGTGTGTGTGTGTATGTGCGTATTTATTTGTCCAGGCAGGTAAAGGAGTTTCGTATCCGCACCACCTCAGAAGCACACAGGTGGCCATAAAGCTTATTGTACCATTCAGGGCAACGACCCCTAAAACAACAACAACAACAAAAGAATGTGAGTGATGAAGTCATTTATATTTAAATGTATTTTATTTAAAATATTTAAATATCAAAATTATACATCTATACAATTTTTATTTGATATATAAAACATTTAATTAAATTAAGATTTATTTTAATTGATTTAGCTTTACTTAATGAATTATGTAATTTATTTGAATATCAATATATTTCCAGCTCTCACCTGCTGTCTATTCTTGAGATGTGCGTGAGTCGGCTCTTGTTGGGTCCACAAGGTTCAACGTAATAGTGAGAGGTCAGAACATTAGCACGTACACCCAACATCGCTGCACGCTCATGATCCACTGACATGCACACCAAAGCATTCACTCCTTTAGGCAAGTCAGTTACCCACGACCTAAAGCCCAACACAAGAACACACTTTTAGGATTATGACGTTTATGGCCCGTGAACACAAAAGCAAGCTTCTGGAGGTTGTAGCATGAAGAATCCGAATAATTCATAAGAAGACATTGTGTGTATTTGTTTGTATTCACCTGAGCACTACATGGTCTCGGGGTGGATGGGGCACCATTGAGTTCCTGATGTACTGATATACTTCCACGTTAGGCTCCAGTGTCTCCACGACCCTGCACTCTAACAGGTCCTCATCCCAGCGTTCCTGCTCTCGTAGGATCTGTTGCAAGACATCCTCTGCCGATGCAGGCACCTCGACGCACACTTTCCACTGCCGTAGAGATGATCCATCCTGAAACTACCATCAAAGGAGAAGAGGCTACAGTCATTAACAGTTCCAGTTCAATAATCTCAGTAATGATGCTCATGACTGTCAACATGATATTACGACAGTTTAAAACGGTTGTGATTTCAAGCAAGATACCGAGCAGTTATCTATGGGTAGCTCAGGAGAACATGCAACACTTTCCAAGGACAAGGGAATGGGGCTTAGTGTAATACATTATGAGCACAAGTGTGGTCATGGGCGTGTAGTGCTAGAACAGCCATCAAACTGATGTCATGGTGGGCTGTAGGCCAAAATAGAGCTGGGAAAGACATGCAACAGGGCACTTTCACACGAAACAACCCGAGAGGAAAAAAAGTGATGTAGGGCAAAAAGACACAATATTTCCATTAGGTACAAGCGAGAGAGAAAGACAAAAAATCTGCAAAGGAAGGAAGAGAAAATGAACATGAAATGTACAATTCCCTCACCTTCTTACAAGCAAGTTCAGCATTTTCAGGAGTCGAGCAGCTGTCATAACCCTTGAACTTGTCCTTGGCTTCTTTCAGCAGGGCATCCAGACAGTCTTTGAGCAGATTCTTGTAGCTTTGAGACCCGCAGTCTTCCATCAGGACCTCCATTCTCATGGGACTCAGTCCCTGCTCCACGTAAGAGTTCCTACAGCGTGACATCTCCTCTGGAATCTGAAAAAATCAGTAATAAATTAGAAAATTATCCCCAAAAGCAATACAGAACAATTCACGATGGCAGCCCTGCTGAAAAGGCCACAGCTAAGATGAGTGTGAATTTCCATGCTGGTCCAGACAGATTTATGCAGGTTAGACCAACACAGCCATGCTATTGACCCCATTTACACCTGGTATTAAAATGCCTTTCGGGTGATCCAATCACATGTATTCAGCACTAAATACAGGTCTAAACAAGGACTAAAACATTTTGTGATCAGAAAACACAAAAACCACATACATACATACATACAGTATGTGGTAAAAAAATGCATGTAACCACATAACATTTGAGGTGTTAATGCTAATCCGTCCTGTATGCATCCCAGACAGCAGTGAAGCACCACCCTTCACCTGTCAATCAACCGCCGCCCTAAAACAAGAGTTTAAACTTTACCAGTTACGAGTGGCTTTAAAAGGAAATAATCGTCTGATCGGAAAATTTAAAAAAGCAGACACATACACAAGCACGAGAACTTCACGGATCTTTTTCAGTCAACACGGATGAGAAGCATAAACATCTGAAGCTACTTTAATACAGGAAATCCTCTAGAACAATTGAGAAATCTGCTCGAAATGTTGCGTTTGTGTTAAGATTGAATTTTAGCTGCATCGTTTTTTTCACATTTTCTTTCATTTCTCTGAATATTTTGCACTTTAATATTATGCAGTATCACAATGACACAGTTATTTATGTATGTGTTCATGAAACTGAGACCCTCCCCTCGAAATCAGGGTTAAACAGGGTTATTAAGAACCCAGATGGGGCCACCACCAGCACACTGTGGCAACCACATTAAAAAGAACCGCTTAGACCAGTATAAATTCCTTGTTTGGACTGGTTAATGCTGGTTTGATGCTGATCTGGATGGTAGACCTGCATCCCCCAATGAGCATCAGCATTGAAAACACAACATATTCTGGTCTTTTCAGCAGAGAGCTATTACAAATTAATTAAGAGATACACTGTTATTAAAGATACTAGCTCATAAAATTTAAGTATATTAAAAGTAGCATAAATAAGCTTAATTGGCCCTAAGGGAGCAGACATCAACGAGTGCACATTACAAATGTAATGTATTTCTACACTACATAACCCATAACAAATCATGGTAATATAGTTATGGTGCACTAGTTTTGTAAAGCTCATACAAATAAAAGACTGCGACAAAAAATCGTGGATGATTTACACTAATTATACTAAATCAGAACAAATGGTAAAAGTGCTCTCGGCTTAAGTATAAGTGAAATTAATGGTAACGGAAGAGAAGTGACAAGGGTGATTCATTCCCAACTGGAAGTGGCTCATCCTGTTTGTTTGTGTGTGTGTGTTTCCCTGTCCTTATCTACTGAGTGCTTTTGTACGAGTCCTGTTCTGCTCTCTGTCCTTTTCCTGCCTGACTGACGATGTTTATCTTGTCATGCTGCTTGTCTCTTTCCAGCATTAGTCAAGATAAATTTGTTATCTGCATTCGGCAAATAGAATTAGTCTGATGGATACAGTGGGACCAGACCTTTATCATCAGATTTGGGCCAGAAGACCTTTAATAAAAGATGCAATCTGTCCGTTCCTCTATCTGACTTATTCACTTTCTATAAATAGTCCATTAAGAAGAAAATATTTGTTGCTAACAGCAAGAAATTTAGTATTTTTATTAAGGTAATGACTCCACATAATCAGCTACATCTAATAATGAAGTTTATCATGATTCGCTCAGGTAAAGCTGGGGCATATGATGTAACCCCAAGAGTGAGTTTGTGTGCATGTGTGCTGCTTTGTCAATTTTCCATTGCGTTAGATGAAGAATTCATGTAACTTCTGCTGACTTTTATTATTTTATACTTATACACCCATATTCCAGAAGAGGTACTAGAACAA
This sequence comes from Xyrauchen texanus, assembly GCF_025860055.1. NCBI lineage: Eukaryota > Metazoa > Chordata > Actinopteri > Cypriniformes > Catostomidae > Xyrauchen > Xyrauchen texanus. Next base: position 40,436,449 of record NC_068286.1, read on the forward strand.
TAATTGTGTTTCTATGTGTGTGCACACCCTAAAAAATGTTTTTATTTGTGGCAAATAGTAGTTTGAATCACACAATGGAATTAGAGTGCTGTTATATTCACCAAAGGTTTACTACAAATGCCAATTTGCATGTGAAAATATGAGTTTGCAGTTCATTATGCCAATATTTGCCAAATTTTAACCGCAGGGGTTTGTCAAATATTCCTTCCTAGCTCAAACATGCCTTTGCCACTCAAAAGGTTGTCTGGAGCATGTATAGCACCAAATAGCATGACAAGGCATCTGTAACAACCATGAGCTAATCCTAGTCCTGTATATGCATGTTTATATGTGTTTGCATGGGCGATTAGGATGGATTTGCCATTGCGTAACAACAGCATTCATTTTGACTTACTAAAATAAATAACTCAACAAAGTTTTTGAAATTTTGACCCAAGTGACCAAGCTCTGTCTAACTAAAGATGTTTCCAGAGAGCTATGTTTTGTTGTTGGTACATAAGCTGTGGTGACAGTACACAGAATTCAACCTTTGTCCAGACGTTCAGATGCGATTGAGTGAAAGTACCTTTACATGAGACAAATGTGTGCATTTGTCTCTGTACCTGAGCTGACAGTCCATACTCCTGTGCGCATAATAGAAAGAGGCATCTGGTGTGGAGTGATAAGACCGCAGCTTTAAACTGTTAGTGTCATGGTTTTGATAATGTTCATGTGTGTAAGATATTAAGGTTTGGTATGTTTTGTTAAATAGAAATGAAATGTTTTGTGTTTATGTTGGGAGTTATATAAATGCACTAAAATGGTCAAGTGAAGACATGCTGTGGTCTCCTCACCAGGAAGAGTTTTCGGCACTCCTGTATCATGTGCGCCAAGCCATGTGTGGCAGCCAGGTTCTCGTTTAAGTCCCTTTGGTCTGGTTTTCCTAGGGTGTTCTTTCTGTTCATAACCCTGTGATAAGGTAAAACACATAAAAGAAAGTTCATTAGAGAGAAAAGTGGCTTTAAAACATAAAAAATTAAGTTTGAAGCAAAAACTACAGTAGTAGTTCAAAGTAAAAAGACTACTTACGCCTATAAAAAATATCTAAACATAGATAAATCACAAGTCTTACAATCGTGAAACATAACAATTGCTTTGAGAAAATATATCATAAATTAAGTCTCTTTTCCTTACCCCATTTGTCATTTTGTTCTTGTTTTTAGCATAAACCTCATTACATATATACTTATAACAAGACAAAAACAATACATAAAGATATATCCTCTGAAAACTAGTCTGAATAAGGTAATAAAAGGGACACTTCACCCCAAAATGAAAACGTTGTCATTATTTACCATCATATTGTTCAGAAACCAACTTTTTCCTACCGTGGAACACAAAAGGAGATGCTTGGATGTTATCTAATCTTGATGTGACATCTCAAATCTAAGCTACAATTTAAATTGCAGCTGGCATTCAAAGCCTTACATAAGTCAGTCCTCTCCCCTCCCTTTCTCCATTCTTTTACCTACACTTCTCTTCGCCCTTACGTCTGCCTGCTTTCCTGTTTTGATAAGGCTGTTATTCAAGCGTGCTAGAGTACACCGATCAGCCACAACATTAAAACCACCTGCCGAATACTGTGTAGGTCCCCCTCGTGCTGCCAAATCAGTGCCAAACCGCAACTCAGAAAAACATTCTGAGATGCTATTCTTCTAAACATAATTGTACAGAGCGGTTTTCTTAGTTACCGTAGACTTCGACCAGAAATACTTGTCTGGCACCAACGATCATCCATGCAATTATCTAATCAACCAATCATGTGGCAGCAGTGCAATGCATTAAATCATGCAGATACGGGTCAGGAGCTTCAGTTAATGTTCACATCAACCATCAGAATGGGGGAACATTTTTATTTCAGTGATTTGGACCGTGGGATGATTGTTGGTGCCAGATGGGCTGGTTTGAGTATTTCTGTAACTGCTGATCTCCTGGGATTTTCCCACACAGAGTCTCTAGAAATTACTCTGAATGGTGCCAAAAACAAAAACATCCAGTAAGCAGCAGTTCTGTGGATGGAAATGCCTTGTTGATAAGACAGGACAACACAGAATGGCCAGACTGGTTTGAACTGACAAAGTCTCCAGTAACTCAGATAACTGCTCTGTACAATTGTGTTGAGAAGAATAGCATCTCAGAATGCTATTTTGAGATGCAGGTTGGCGCTGTTTGCCAGCACGAGGGGGGCCTACACAATAATAGGCAGGTGGTTTTAATGTTGTGGCTGATTGGTGTATAATTGCATGGTTTAAAGTTTTGAAGTTGTTGCATTCCAATTATGATAGCACCCCAAGCAGCTTGCAGTGAAGTAGACCAGAGGATCTATGTTAAGTGTGTTAACATATTATTCAATAGCGCGCACACACACCTGGGAGAGGAGCTCTCTCTCCGCAATGTGTTGAGGTGGAAGAGAGATGGGGCCAGACACACGGCCAGGTTGGTACAGGTCATCTGGTTCTCATCCACACTGGCCGTCACATTGCTCAGGAAGCACAGCAGAGTCTGCAATGCCTCGCGGTTCTCGTCGGGTAACAGCAAAACAGCGGCCCTCACCGCCTGCAGACGCAGCTCTTTGGGAACATCTGAGAAAGACAGCAATGTTTCAATAGTTTGATCCAAATACTGTGTATGCAGAATGAGGATTCAGTCATAAAAGAACTGTGGTTGTACAACAGTATTGATACATGGGACAGTGATGGTATTAGATGGAAATACCACGCCACTTTGAAATATACTTTGGTTACCATATTTATTTACCATGATATTTCCAAGGTATTCCAAGCTACTATATAGGAGACCATGGTAAAATATGGTGCTATGATGGTACATGTCCATAAAGTTATATATGCTTTTGACACTGAAACACTTATGGACATTTTCCTATTACTGCATCTCACCAAGACTCTTTTAAACAATAAAGGATGGATTGATTTAAATTGAAATGTCATGTATACAAGAATGTGTGTGCATATGGATAATATGAAGTCTGTTAACTTGAAAGACCCTTACTGAACACAAATACACACACAAAACAGGCACACGCAGGCCCGTATTTGGAGAACATACTTGTTGTGTTCTTCTTCATTTTGGTTGCAGTAACAGGCTGTTCCTGTGAGACAGGAGTTATTATAATGATGCTCTGTATTTTGGAGTCATGTGCTGTACAAGAAATATAATATTTAGCTCTAAAATCTATTTTGAAGTAATAGCAATGTATTATAAAGTTACAGTATTAATATAACATCATGTTCTATTGGAAGAATGGGAGAATCCCTTTAAACTTGTGTCACATGGCCAATAGATCTCTGCAATCACATTACAGTGGTCTATTAAACCATATTCTAATTAGTTTTATTTTCAAATCCAAATGACTGCATGGGACATCGATCAAATTAAATAAATCAACTTGAACTTGCTCTCCAATACAGATAAAATCTCATGACCATAAATCTCCTCTTTATACTGATTTCCGAGTTATTGATGACTTAAATTGAGGTGAGCACACCCAAGAGTGTTTGAACTGTGTGTTTGTGTGGTGTGAAATAGCTGTGGTACCTATACACAAGGCTGCTTGTGAGTTACAGCTCAGTACTGGCCCTGATTCACATACTGATTTATTGGTGCCAAAATATAATTTGACAGCTATTTCTTGAATTTGTTTCGATTTCTTTGCCCTTTCAAAATGATTCATGCATCCAAGAACAAGCATCTACAGCTCTTTGCGTAGTTGCCCTCTGGAAAAAGCCTTGTTCTATTTAGATGTGAGAGCTGAATGTGTGTGTTCTTGTTTCAAAAATCTAAATATCATTGTTTGTGTGAACATTTTGTGCAAGTACCTTTCAGTGCAAGTGTGTGGTCTTCTACAAAGCATATTAAAAGTGAATTGCATGTGTGTTCTTACATTGATAAATCTGCAGAAAGGTATCAGACAGTTTGCTGGTAAGCAGAGGCTCCGGAAGATCACGGAAGTACTGCTTAAGCATGTCAGCCACATCATAAGCTGACTGGCCCTCGTAGTTGACTCCACCCCCACCAGTGCCACATGATTCATTCATTTGTCGAAGTGCTTGGATTCGCGATTTCACTCCGGATTTCCTGAAGAGCCCCACCTGTAGAGGTGGTTAGACACTTAGGTACATGTATATGGAAATGGAAATTAACAACTCCTACTTTACGTAAAAACACTCATTACATTTAAGCTGCATGTCAACTGTGCAATGTAACAATATCTTGCAAGGTAATTTATTCCTTTGCACTCTCTCTTATTCAACTGACAGTTAAGTAGATGGATCTCTTATGTGACCATGAGTTTTCCAAGCACAGGAAAATAAGTTTTAAAGGCATTTCTAGGAAAACTCCTTAACACTCCTTTCGTAACCTAGTCATGAAGTTGCGACTGTAATGTCTAAAAATTGTAGCTATAATGTAATTTCTCAAATAGTCTTTCCATTTGACACCAGAAAGAGAGCGTATGAAATATATAATTTACTCTCTTATAAACACTCTTGGAATGGAATGTCAACCATGTGTGTAAGTGTGGTATGTAACTATATATCCAACCAGGAAAGACTTCCAGGCCTTTTGTGGTTATTTAGCTACATGCAAACTTCAATGTGCATGCAAGTCTGAGAGTGTTGAAATCGGGTATGCATGTGGTGATAAATCAACAGATGTCCTGTGCTTGAATTTGGGTCCTATTACTTATAATGGCACAACAGGGAAAGTTAAACTAAAAGCTGTACAAATAGGAATCATTTAACTAGGTTATGACCTTGCAGTATATTTCCCCTTCTATGGAACAGTTTTTCACTAACCAATAACAAGATCTGACTATATCACATAACACTCTAAAGTTTAGATCACCCATAAATGACATTTCTGTCATTTACTCACCCTCATATGTTTCCAAACCCGTATGACTTCCTTCAATCAAACACAAAAGGAAATACTAGGCAGAATGTTAGGTACTGAAAGCCTTCATTGCCTTCATTGCACATTCATGGTATGGAAAAACAACATGCAATAAATGTGAATGGTGATTGAGTCACCCAAACATTCTACCTTACATCTGCTTTTGTATTCCACAGAAGAGTGGAATCTTGGAAAAATCATGACTTTGTCATTTTTGGGGTGAACTATCCCTTTAAGTACTGTATATTTGTATGTGCTTGTGCATCTTTCAGTTTTGAAATATATGTTTAGACATGTGTGTACTTGCAGGCATTTTCTTTGTGTTTGTCATCTCTCACCTGGTCGAGGCATTGGCTCTGCAGGTAATGCATGGCTTGTTGTATACTCTGAGGCAGAGGCTGCCCGCTCCTCTGAACTATGACCTGCAGTGGAACTCCAAACACGCTCCTGTCCTTATAGTCTTTAACCTTTATCCGCTTCATGAACTTGGGAACGGCCCTATCATGCAAATAAAATAACATAAATAAATAAATAATATAATATACATACCTTTGTTTGAATAATTGACAAATAAATTATGTCCTTTATCTATCCCTCTCATATACACAGAATAAACTGTCACATGTGGATCGCTACTGTGGCAGTTTTCTTATGCAATAATGATGCAGCGATGTGGGTTTTCGAGTCAGATCCAATGTAGACAATTTCACTGAATGTATGATGATGTAAGATCATAGAAATCCACAGAGCTCCACTCTGAGAACCAATCCAGTGTATTCAAAGCACTAATTTAACGTTTCTCCATTCTAAATGAATTCTACTCAAGTCATACGGAGCACATAAGCCATAAATAAATAGCAACGACAGCTCTGATTATGTCCAAGGTCTTGCAGCGTGAGCTGTTCAATATTAAATAGGTGTTGAGAGGCACAAATGGGTAGATATGAGCACCATGTGTTGACAGGATGCTTATCTGCAAGTGTATACGCCATTGTGTGTTTAAGGGGAAAGCTAAGGGGCCACTAAAAGCTGTTTCCACCTTTACAGGCGAAAGGATAAACACACAGACAGCAGACAATAGCTTGGATGTGCATGTGTGCATATTTGCAGTGTTGGGCAAGCTACTCAAAAAATTTAGCAAGCTAAGCTACAAACTACTCAACAGAAAAATGTGTTTAGCTAAGTTAAAAGCTACACTTCAGAGAAAGTAGCAAAGTTACACTACAAGCTACACGCCAAAATCAGCTTGCTACATTTAAGCTACTTCATATTTTTTTAAACCGCAGATGCACAGGGCATACTGTCATAGACAAAGCATCTAAAAGACTTATTCACATGATGTTTATCAAAGCCAGTATTTTACAGTTTAGTGCAATACAGTATACAAGTATACAGTACGGTGCAATATGTACTGGTATGTGCACATAAATAACAAAACATAACATATAATTTCATATTTAGACATGCTACTTACATAAACCCAACATTTAAGTTACTATTTTTAGATTTTATTTTTCATATTTATATTACTACCTCTACAAACACGTTCAATATGAAAAATCACTATTTTTACATTTTATTTACCAGATTTAGACTACTACCTCTACAAACCCATACCCATTTACACATAATCTCATTATGAAAACTGCGTACATACAGTATACTATTCATCTATACAATACAGAAATACAGCAACTAGACACTGAATTACAGAATACATTATCAGAGGCCAAATTTCGTGTGTGTGTGTGTGTGTGAAAGAGAGAGAGAGAGAGAGAGAGAGAGAGAAAATTTGATTTCTGATGGTATCAGATGGTAATACCATGGTACTTTGATATACAATTACCATATTTACGTCTATGTACCATTCTGTATTTGCATGGTGCTTCAAAGTACTTCAAAGAAGTATGGTACTATGTTACTACCATGTTTGTACTTGTATACTATTGTATTTACATGGTGCTTCGAGGTAAATAAAAAAAATACCATGGTACTTCACTATATGATACCATATTCAAATAGCCTACCATTGTATTAACCTAGTACGATCAGGTAATGGTACATGCAGGGCTGGACTGGTAATCTGGCATACCGGGTATTTTCTGATCAGGGGCGGAATATCCAACGTGAGAACTGAGCGGGCCGGTGGATCGGCTGAAAAACGTGCTGAATGGGCCGCGATAAGCAACAATGAGCTGCCCTGTTATGCGGAACGGCCACGAAAGCTCAACAGTTGGGCCGGTTACCATGTAAAATTCCGGGCCGACTTCTCTTTCCAGTCCAGCCCTGGGTACATGTCCAAAAAAATATGGTAATGCCAAGATACTTTTAATGTGTTTTCGTGTAGGCTAATACGTGTTTTGATACTCTTTTTGTTGGAAAATATATTTACATAAGTCAATTACAAGCTGCAAACGTGTTGAAATTTATTAAAGAACTGGTAAATGATAGGCCGCATTTGCTGGTTTTGTTTCCATTAATTGTAGATCCACTGCAACCAGCGCAATCTTTATTTTCCATGTTATAAAATATTCCGCGAGCTTATAGGCAAGTGAGAGCGTGTCCGCAAATAATTCAGCACCACGCGTGCAAGCTTCCTGAGGCATTCGGATTGAATCGCGAACCTATTAAGACTGCTTTCCTATAACGTGTGACCAATGAATTTTAAAGAACCGACTCAGATAAGTGATTTATTTGTGATTGGACATCTTTAGTTTGATTCAAAACTGCCGATAGTAAACACCTGGTAGAAGGCATGATGTAGTGGTGTAGCTTTTCTCAACGCTACCTTAGCAAAAATATAGCTTTGCTACTAAAAAGATAGCGAAGCTACCTCCTCGCTACTCAGAAATTTAGTTAAGCTACTGCCCAACACTGCATATATATCCATGGTTCCAATAGGGGGCTTGTCACTTTAATAATGTATAGTGGTTTCATAAACACACATATTGAAATCTCTCATCAATACGTGGGGACGTGCAGAAGTGTGTTTACACTGCAAAGTCACAAAACAGCCCTGTGTTGTAGAGGTCTGATATAACCAGCCCCCAAGGGAGAGGAGGGGAGCATGAAAAAGGGGCAAGCACAAAAATGCACAACAGGGAAGGCACTGGTTAAAAGAGTTCATAACTTGTGAGGTCTGCCTGTATTTGCATAGCCTAGATCAGGGGTCAGAAACCTTTGTGACATGGAGTGCCATTTTTTATTTTCCTGGTCAATGGCTGTGCCGAATAAAAGTGAGTCCACTTGTGAAGATGTTTCTAATTTTTTCATTACAAATTATATTATCAGCATAACAGTATGGGTGAAAATATTGTGCAAAACTTGATGATTACGACATAATCATGTCCTTTTGTACAAAATGAGTTAACACATTTAATGTCACAAATTTTCTTCTTTGATTACTGATCACAAAATTGTGTGGAATCTGAAATATTTCTTATATTATGTCATTGTAATCATGTAATCACTAGCACACAAGCAACAGCGAGAGATGGGGCAGGCTATTTTATTTATGTGACATTTTTCGCATCTGCATTCCAATCTACATCTTGATGTAATCCTTCCTCTTGATAACGCAGCGCGTTTTCATGAACTGAATGGGATGCTAAACACTATTAAAGTGTGACGAGACTTGCCATTCGTGCATCACAAGCCGATCGACTATTTAGCCCTTTTTCGGCGAATCGCACCTGCAAAATCCTAAAAACGTTATTTCCAGGTTTAATTAATATTTTGAATAGACTTGAAAAGATTTTTGAACTCCACGATGTGGGATTGTTTTCTCTTTTAATCGTTTAATGTAATTTTGAATGTGAGCATGGTTTAAGGAGGGTGTACCTTTATGCTGGGTTGGAAATCTCAAGGATTAATAGTGGTGTTTTCCTTATTAAATCACATGTTGTTCTGAAAGCAAAACTAAACAAATGAAACACGGAATGTAGGCAGTCATCCATGCAGCCTGAGCAAACCAAGCGGGGGCATTTACATGCATTATTAACCGAATTTGAAGCGCTGATGTCTCATGATGCAAGAATAGCTTGCGTGTGCTGCACGAGTCTGTTGGGTATACTGCAGTCTCATCACATTTAATTTTTTTCTTTAGCCTCCCATTCAGCTCATGAAAACAAGCTGCATGATCATGAGGAAAGATTACATCAAGACGTAGATTGGAATGCAGAATTTTTATAAATAAAATACTTTTTATTACTTTTTGACTCCGCGTGAGAAAAAACACTGAAAACAGAAAAAGAGTGAAAGAATGAAAGAAAGAGTGAAATAAAGATTATAGACAGACAGAAATAGAATAATTTTTGCATGCTAACAATTGCTCAGGAGGGTGGTGAAACTACGTTTAATTGTGCATGTTTCTGTGACCTCACCAGCTGAAGCCGTGTTTGTTGGTGGGTGTGTATCTCTCCAGTAAAGCAGTAAGTTTAAGCAGGCTGTACTTCTGGAGGAGGTTCATCTGCAGAACTGACTGACATCCAACTTGCAGCACTGTTGACGATAGACTTGGCCTGTGAGAGCTCTGGAAACTTGGCCAGCGCAGCTTCTGAGGTCTATAATGTTTACATTTATACAATTGTTATACACAATATGAGCCTTTTTTGTTGAATATATGAACAACTCACAACATTTTCTTGGTAACACAAAAATTAACAGATTCATTTATAGTAGCATTTATCTTTAGGGCTGAAAATGCACACACAAAATAAACATCCAATGTAAAGTCCAATGAATGTAATGGTAATGTAACACACTCACAAATACACAGTAAAAATTTAAAGAAGTACCTTGACTAACAAATATTATGCATACACACAAAACATACAAGCACACAATCAGCTGCAGATTATCTGGATTAATCAAAAGGCCTCTATCACCAGGTGGGGGCTCTCTGAATTCCTGTGCTACATTCCACTGGGATTTCGTAAAATACACGTATCCCTGATTATGTAAGGGTAGCTGTTCTGACATGTTCTCTCCTTCCCTTCCTCCCTCTGTCGCTCTCTATTTATAGTTCCTTATTGGCATAAATGTTTTCCATTCAACATTGCCAAAGCTTTTAATCACAACTGGAACAGTTTGGCAGGACAGTTAATAAGAAAACTTTGGACATCTCTCTATCTATCTCTATCAGACAATGTTTTATCTGAGTCTGTGTGTGTGTGTTTGAATTTTACCTGTTAGCTCGTGTAAGGGATGCTCCCACACCAGAGTCGCATCTCTCGCGTCCACTGAGTGTCTCATCCCTTTCTGTTAGCGGGTTTCCGGTACTGTCCTGATCGCTGCCGTTCTCTGTCTCTTCTAAGCGATTCTGCAGTGGGGATAATGGACAGGGAGATGCAGAATCAAGGGCTGAATCTGAATCTCCTTCCTCTTCATCTTCTTCCTCTTCCCCAGTTCCTGTCTCTGACCATGCATTGACCAGTCGCTGCAGGCCACTGACTCGCCCTATCACATCCTCCAGTTTTGGCTCCTCCACTCCTTCTGCCTCATCCTCTTCATCTCCCATTTCCGAGAAAGGTACGTTGTCATAGATACTCAATCGACTGTCTAGTGAGGAAGCAGAACCCCTCCGGGGTGGGCGGTGACTTATGTTATCACCACTACGGTAGGATCCCCCATCTGCAAGTGCTTTAGGAAAAGTGCCAGGCTTGTGGCCTTCAGGCAAATAGAAGAAGATCGCACCTCTTTCCTCTTCCCTACTCTCATCTTCCTCCTCTTGCCTGGTCTCTGACCTCGGATGGTTGTGTCGGTTATTCTTAGCTGTTGTGCTGGGATCCATTCTCTTACTCTGGTTCTGGTGGTGCTGTTTCTCTTCCTGGTCTTCCGAAGGTTTCAGAACAACAAAATTAAATGGGTCAAAGCCTTCCAGGTACATCCCACCTCTTTTGGTGGACCCAGCTGCCGTGCTGTGACTACGTGCTCTTGAGACTGGACTGGGAGTACTTACAGCACTCCCACTGCTGGCCTCTGATTGGCTACTCCCTGCACTCCCACTGCTTATCTGTGTTGAATAAGAGATGCTTCGGTTTCGGTTCGCATTGTGATCCAGAGTTTCAATGTCCACACAGTTGAGGCTCCGCAGTTTGTCTTCGTCAAGACCCTCCTTCAGCACTGGCCCACTGATCTCCAATCTGCCTTGTCCGGCTGGACATTTCTTCTTGCGATTGGAAGCTGCATTGCTGCTGGTGCGTAGCCGCAAGCTTTCCATGCGCTTCAAGAAGCTCTTTGCTCTTGAACGTGTGCTTTTTTCAGCACCACTACTTACCAAGCTGGGTTTTACATCGAACGCAAAGGTAACACGTTCCAGTGGCGATGGAAGTCCATCAGACATGGAGTCTTCATTGGCGCCTGATGTTCCAGAGGAACAAATGCTAGCAACTGAGCTTGCCCTGGTTGTGGTGGCTGTGTTAGCATTGGAGATGGTTGTAACAGGGCTGGATGGTACAGTATTACTCAGAGATATGCCTCGACCTCCACTACCAGCACTGTGAAGAGAGCCTAGCTCTGGTTGCTCACTTAGATCTGTTAAGATACTCTCAGCACTAGCATTAACTCCCTCTTTTAGAAGGGATCCTCTGGTAAAACGCTCATCTTGGGGAAGGAAGGGAGGTAAGGAGCAAGTCTCTCCAGCTGGGGTAGAGAACACATCCAGGTCCAGTTGGTCCAGGCGAGACCAACGCTTGCTGTCCCGCTGGAAAGTCCAGCGACCACTTATAGCACATGGCTCATCCTCATCAGAGTCCTCACTCTGAAATAAGAGGGAAGAGAGTTATAGTTGCACAGATAAAACTGTGCAGCCAGGCACACTAATAACAGATGTTATCATCCCATCTTAGAAAGTGAAGACAAATAAGAAAGGTGAACCCTATTAAGCAACCTGTGTTTTCCTTGCTGTTGGATTATGATCAAAGGCTCAAAGTGATTTATTGTCAAAATAAGGTTTTCTCTTATTCCAATAATTCAGCATAGTGAGCTATAAGTTAGCTATATAATACCCAGTTTGTTCAATCTTGCAAGCCTTTGGGCTCGATAAGATGTATTCAAGACTAGGGTCCACTAAAAAAAAAAAAGTTATTGCGGTTAGATTAGCCATGTCAAAACACTGTCCCATGTTCACCATTTCCCCTCATTCTGCATTTCCCAGGTTAATCTATCTCCTCCCTGAGGGTGGTAGGGATGGTAGAAAGGGGTGGTGGAGAGAAAATTCCAGGCTAGCTCTCAAGGTTCCCACCCCAGCTTGAGACGGCAGATCTGATTCCATCCCCCAACAATGTAATCACCTCAAGAAGGCCTGAATAACCATGTCTTCCGTGATGGCACTCCTGGACAAAGGGGGGTTGGAAGGGAGGTGAAAATATTCAGGAGCTGCATGTTTGTGCTTTAATGGCAGATCTCTATCATGAAATGCAACTATAGATTTCTAGCTCAGTTAAAACGGTCTTAAATAATTGCGTAATTTCCTGAAGAGATTAGGTGGAGAATTGGAAGAGTTTACAGTTTAGCTGTAGAGTAGACTTTGGTCTCAAGGGCTTGACTAATCATCGAAAGCAGAATTAGCTGGCCTGTTAACAGGGGGTCGTGGGATCCAGAGGTGTCTCCTTCACGGTTCATAATAATGGTGGCGACGAATGTCCATAAAACTGGGGTAGTTATTTTATAGCCCCTGAGGTCAAGCCTTTGATCAGAAAGAAAGTAGACCTAGGGTGCAATGCCCCCCTTAAAAGAAAATATAGAGTGCAAGCGCAACTTTTAATTCAAGTGTACTTTTTTCACTTCTTAATAAGCTGCAGGGATAGGAAAATGAGAAACAGAGAAGGACCCTACAGAGGCCACCTGAAAATTCCCTGGATGGTTAGGGCTTTTATGACTGAAAGGGGCAGATGACTTCCTTAAGTCATCTCGTGACCTCTACCTTTGACTCCATCAGCACAAGATGACACTAAAGGGTCATTAGCTTTCTTAGCAGGACGCACACTTGACAAGGTATCCATTGTTCAGAGCTACAAGTTTTAAGAGCAGAAAAAGAAGCTGCGGTCAGACATGACGGTTATCTTCTTAAGTTCCCTGTTGTGATTACATAGTTGGATTTTTTGTTGTTGCATTCTCGACCAACATGTATTTGAGTCATAGCTTTGGGGCATACTTCTATACACGCTCACTCTGAAATAACTTTGACAGAGTGACCAACAACTGACTAGCGTAGTGTGCATTCTCTTCCTTTTATGGTATGAAAGGGGGTTTTAGGAAGTGTATGGTGAGAAAAAGATGATAAACAGGACAGAAGGAGAGAAGAAGGAGGAGAGAAGCTAATGAAAGCCCTTCATTAAGACATAAAAGCAACTCTACCCTCAGGCCCTTAAAAAAGATAAGAAAACAAGACCTTCCTACTAATTAACCTACACAAAAAGCAAACACAAGTTACACACACTAAAAACAGAGCATGTGGAGAGAACATGGAAGAAAGAACAAAAGAGAGGGTGAAAGAAAACATGAGTGAAACTTAGCAAATGAAATGACAGAGATACAAGTGAAAGGGATTTTAGACCAGACACTTACTCTTTTTCTTTGAGGAGTGATCTCTAATCTCATAAGAGCACACTTGTTAAGGGTATTCAGTCTCCTGCAATATATACACACACAAATACATGAGTGAAACAGTTACAGTTGTTCTCAAGCAGACACCTTGAAAAGAACCATGGGGCTCCAAACAAAGGATAAATCTAGTCATTAGCCAACAAACAGATTTCTGCAGAGTCAAAACTCTGGATTAAGACAGAATGAGAGAAGGGGGCAAAGAGGGGGTAATCAAGAGATGAAGACTAAGACAGATGGAGATAGACAGAAAGACGAGAATAGGATGAGAGGGGGGAGACAAGGCCTATAATGAGCTGCTGAGGCCTAAAATGGCCTCCAGATGTCTGTGAGCTCCAACTGGATTCAGATGGACCTTTCTCTGATTAAAGACAATTTTTCTTTCTTTACAGACATTTTAAAAAACCTGATTAATGTGAGATTTAGAAATTATTATGATTCCCCCACGTTTTGACATTAAAACATTGAATAAGTCAACAAAATTTCGATAAAGGCATTTGTAACAAAAGCGTAATCATGTTTTGCTTTAACTGCTTTGACCTTGTTCTAATAAAATAATTTTTAGACAAAATCAGTACTGTTTTTACTGATTGATATTACACATGTCAATGAACTCAGTGACTTAAATTCACAACAAGCATATTCTACATTTTTATATTTCTATTGTGTTTGCGTCTCACCTGCACAATGCCTCAATGGCATCCTGATCCAGGAAGTCATGATCTCTGGTAACTGAGGAAATCTCAATTGGGAACTGACCATCTGTGAAACATAGAGGAATAAATAAATAATGGGGAAAAAAAAGCAATACAAAAATGGTGACCCAATAAACATGCTGGAGTGTCCCAGGGTGTGGAAAGGGGTTGTTGGCAGCAAGTGGAATGTGTGTGTGCCCTCTTTCATACACATACACACACACACACACACACACACACACACACCCTCCTCCATTGCTGAAAAGGTAAAGGAAGTATGTCTTAGCCAGCCAAATGAACACAACTACAATACTGCAGAGGTCATCAGTGGGAGGCGTGTGTGGGAAGGGGGTGTTGGAATCATAATAGGTGCTAGGCATCACACAGAGAGCCCAGACTGTCTTTATTAACTGAGACTTTAATAACTCACACACATTAATTCGAGTGTTTGGGAAAGGCACACCTCAGATTATTTTATTTTTTTCCTGAGTATGCAAGACCTTTCCCGTAGAGTACTTGCTCTCTGTTATCTATAGTGAAGCAATAATGACAGCTTGATCACATAATTCAGATTCCTATAACCAATAACACATCTCAAATGGGCATGTAATGTCAGAAAGGCAGGAGTCAGTAGGTCAAAGGTGTTCAGTGCAAGACACCTGATGTGTGATGTTATCAGATTCTGACTGCTGTAGTACAAACTTTATAAGATGGATTTAACACAATCTTGAGTGTAGGGTTGTAAATATTAGCAATGACAATGATTGGATTTGATTACTTACGACGATTACGATGCAACATGAAATCTGTAATTTGGTCACATTTTGTTTAGATTATTTTGAAACTATTTATAATTTTGTTTAAATCTGCAGAAAAAATATTCAAAGTTTTTTCTGAATGTAAAATGTTTAGACAGCACATGCATGCACCAGACATGAGCACAAGAGCCACATATGCATTTAGGACCGAGGAGGTTTGGCTTATATGTGGCTGCTTAAACAGAAAAACAATACTTATGGTAAATGCATTATAGATCCTATGTGAATAAATGATAAGAATATATAATGCAACATGAAATACTAACGACTAGATGCAAACAAACAAACAAACGTTATGGAAACGTTATGGAATAAGCGTAACAGATGTGCATTTCATGTAGTGTTAACATACACTGCACAAATAATTCCAAATAAAATATGTCATATGCAGACAGATGTTTAGCACATTTAAATTAAGAAGGGTCATAGAATTAAAACCTATTTCAGGTTTAAATGCATAGAGACAGTGGAAAGCTGCAGCTCTTGTCAAGCACCTTGTCAGTTCTATTGCATTATACTCACTGCACAAACTGAACAAGATAAAAAACATGTATTTAGGCCGTGTTATATTTGTGATTAAACTATTTTGTGGATACAACACATTTTATGGAGATATACAAAAGATACAAACATATCATAATCAGAGAAGAAAACAATAAATGTCCTTTGGTCAAATGGAAGTAAACAGTTATGAATAATGACACAGAAAGACAAACTCAGCAGCAACCATCCATCCATCCAATCCAATAATCCCATGATTATAAAATCCCAGTTTTTCGGATGAGATGTTTAACCGTGGTCCTGACTCTTTGTGGTCATTAAAAATCCCAGGACACTTCTCATAAAGAGTAGGGGTGTTCTGGCCAAATTGCCCCCATTGGCCCTTATCAATCATGGCCTCCTAATAATCTCCATCCATTAATTGGCTGCATCACTCTACTCTCTCCTCTCCACCAACAGTTGGTGTGTGGTGGCACTGGCGCACTATGGCTGCCGTTGCATCATACAGGTGGATGCTGCACACTGGTGGTGGGTGAGAAGAGTCCCCTGTTCACTGTGTGAAGCACTTTGAATATAGTGTTAGAAAAGCGCTATATACTGTAAGTGAAATATTCATTCATTCATGCATTCATGAACTCGGTGCCATGAACTTTCTTAATTTAATGTGTGCTTGTGCACTTTTTTTTCCTTCAATCTTGCATGCTCTTCATCTGTTTCAAGAAGGTTTGTGTTTTATAACTATAGTAATGATAATCGATTAATACATTCTGTAATAGATGCATAAAAATGTCTTTGTCTGATCAATGCATGGTGATTGATGCATTTTTACACCCCTAGAAAACACCTAAACCAATAGAAACTATGCCCAGATGCCCACAGAAAAATACAAATATGATCAAATATGTCAAACAGACCTGAGGGTATTACAGCCTTATCACAAATTGAAAGAAATGAAAATGCAAATGAAATGATGGAATATCAAATTCTGCAGGCAAAGATTCTGTGAACTGACAAATGGTCTATGTGGCATGCACAAAATCTATTTTGGACAGGCACTGATTAGGGTGGAGGGAGAAGTGACCTACCTTCATAGAGCTGGGCGTACTGTGGAAATCCTGCAGCCCTCAGCCATGAACACGCCTCCTTTGCCTCAATCTCTGCAAGAGAACAAAAAAAGAGAGAGAGTGTTGCTTTATTGCACTGAAAATGGTATAATGGAATTATCTTTATCTTTATGCAAACTCCAAGACTGAAGAACTGAACACAAGCAGGCATGACACAGGAATTGGCGAGTTACTGAGATAGAAATCTTTTCTGATAACCATTGTGCCCTTGAGCAAGGAATTTAACATCAGGTTGCTCCAGGCAGATTGTCCAGTATGGTTAATGTCTGCTAAGTTGCCTTGGATAAAAGCTTTAGCTCCTTAGGACTGGCATTAAAGTGCTACTGAATCCCTTCTAGTACACTCTATGGGTTGAAAACAGGTAATACGATTGCTCTGCTGGCATTTCTGCAATTGTATCTCCAAAATCTTCACAATTACATCTCATAATGTGTTGTAATCAGCAGAGGGACCTCTCTGCTAATTGAGCGCATTCCCAACACTTAAAATTCTAATTATTCTAATTGTGATGATTGCAATTATGCAGTACAAAATTGACAGACCACCTGGAATAGGTTCCCCGTCATTTCAGAAGCCCTCTCTTCCACTAGGATGGTGATTAGGAGGGGCTACGGGAAAGAGACGTGAGAGAAAGATGTGTGTAAAAAGACACTGCTGACTTTGCCCAGGGGAAAGGACACAGACTCTGTCTCTACTAGCAGGGATACGTGACTCCCCTCTCGAACGAGCGTGAGAGGGACGGCACGCGTGACAACAACAAAGGCACACGATAAGGGAGGTCCTCTGCCGGCAGAGAGAGAGAAGAAAGCGGGAGGTGAAGAGTGTATGAGGGAGAGGGAGTATTTCAAAACATGCTTTGACAGCAAGAACGCCAATGTGAAAATAACAGAAATGATCGGACTCAATCATCCAACTGTATCTTGAGTCCATCTCAAATATGCACGTGCACATTCCACAAGTGATTTTGCAGAATTTTGCCCGAAAGCACTTTTTAGGAGTTCATGAACTTTGAAGAATGTGCTACACTTACGATAATAACACATTAGTCTGGAATGGTCTTTAACAAGCGCTGTGGCTTCCTGTGTATGTGTTGGTTTGCTCAACTATGCTTTACGGGACAAAATTGTCCCCAGAAGTTGGCAAAATCTGAAAAATCTCCATTTGGGGATATCCAGGGAAATCCTTAAACATTTGTTACATAAAAAGTTTATTTTGAGAGTAGGTTTAGTATGTAGTAATTATAATCAGCTTTCAATAAAAACAGTAGAGTTCTAAAGTATGTAAAGATGTGTCTATATACAGTATGTTTATGTGTGTTTACAGTGACTAGTCACCACTGAAGACCATGCAGCTGCAAGATAGAATGCATTTAAATGTTAATGATGGACACACACTCAGGCTCCACAGCAGTGTCTTGCAGACTGGCCTTTTCTTTCATCGCCAAGGTGTTCCCCCGACTGGTCACAATGGACCACAATCACACAGGTGCCCGTCTGACACCAACAGTAAATAAGCTCAAGGCTTTCTAACCAGAGACGGCATCACAAACAATCCAAATCTCACCGTCATTCAGTAAAAACCAGCCAAAGAATGTTGGCACACAAAAAACAGGTAACAAACCCAAGATAATATGCAGATACTAAGATACAAAAGTTATTGCTTAGATCTTGCTTTTTCACCTTTAAGGAGTTCTCAGTCATGTTTCATTTAAATATTAACTTTAATTTATGTCTAAAAGGTTTATTGTAAAATGTACTCCTAAAAATAGACACATGTTAGACAATCGTTGACATACTGTAGAGTAAAAGTATAGAGCTGAAAATTAATGGGGATAGCATAGCACAGCTAATTTTGACTTGAAAGAGTTTTAAAAAAAAATGTCTATTTTGAATTCTGACATTTGATTACAGATTTTGGTATCTGAGCACAGTGACCATGATGAGATCTCTGAAACTCTATAATGTGAAATTACTAGGATCTTTTCAATAGAAACAGCAGACTTAAACAAGTCTCCATTTGATCTCCATTTAATCTCATTGCTGTCCAGGAGAATCAAGTGAGATATGAAAGAGATCACATTTGTGATTTTTCTGTCCTACTGGCAAATTGCTCACTAAGTGCACATTAGTGGTTTCATCTATCACAGCAATAAACCCACAACACACTTAAACACTGTCTTTATGAAGATATATAAGTATAAACACACTTGAGAAGTTGTTTTGTACTCTCTGTCTTACACACATACACATACTGCTAAATATCACAAAGATGTGTGCAGGCTGTTGATACTCTTTTCAGCAGCACGCCACTTCAGCACTTAAAGCAGCACACATCTATGCTTATTGTTCGGATATGGGCCGTCAGTGTAGAGTTTGTGTGTGCACGTCGCATCCTGTGTTCTCCCCGCAAGTCTGTGCGGATCCCCGCGCCAGGCGGCGACCTCACTTCCCGTGCTTTTCCGAGGCCAACAGGAAGCCGTTAAGAGACCTCATTCCATGGTTACCATGGTCACTTTGTCAGACACACCTCCTTTTGTTCAAGGCCAGATAATGGAGGCCTTCAGCACCAACACAAACACAGAGAACACCTTACATCCTGTAACACACACGCGGAATGTCGAAAATTCTACCTCACAGAGAAAGAGAAATAGGCTGAACCGCCCCTGTAAAGTAAACAACCATTGATTCTCTGCAATTGTACAGTACATGTGTTTACATTTAAAGGAGACTATAAATTTAAGTTACAGACACATCTAGATTGAGCAGCTGAGCTAACATTGTGTTGAAAGCCAAAGTCACTATTACTTTATTGAGTTGGACACACTAACACTTTTCCATCTTGAATAATACGTTCAGTATATTCTCCACGTCCAAACATATCCCAAAGGGCCTATATATATATATATATATATATATATATATATATATATATATATATATATATATATATATATATATATATCATATGACATAATTTCATAGATGCAATGTTTCCCAAATGTGACCTATTATGCAAGGCAAGGGTTTGCGAAAAACAAACAAACAGTTGACTTAAAAAGTGACGATAGACATAAAGAGCTTTGATGACATTAACAAGAGTCCTACTCTTTAAACTAGAGGTTCACTGATATTAATTTCTAAATGTCTGACGCCAATACTGATAACTCAAAGCAGGGTGGCCAATGGCGGAAACGTATACTACAATTTAAAGATAGCAAATGAGATGTACAGTAAAACTGCAGATGAAATTAAGTGTTTTCACTTATTTTACACAATATTTACTGAACAAAATTCTAAAAAAATTGTATTATGTATTATCCATTTACAACGCTGTTGGTAGATTTGGGCAGTAACATGATGAGGGAAATATTCATTTAGCTAATCCTAAGTGGGAACAGCTCTCACAAATAAAGCACACAATTAAAAAAAAGGAACCAACAGCCACCACCGCACCCTCCCATCTCTCTGTCTCTACATCAGATGTAATCTACAATCCATCTGCTTCATATCTTGGTCCAGTCTCCTAGTGGATGCATGACATTTGACCTCTGGCACAGTGACCTGAGTCGAGCGCACAGGATGTCTGGGTGGCATCCGTCACAGAGACATGTATGTCTCATTGTCTCCGTCATTAATCAAAGCACTCACTTTTCACTCCACCTTATGTTTACATTTCTATCAAATGAATGAAATCTAAGATATATGCTCACAAAAAAACATTGAGAGACAGACAAGACAAAAGCTTCCAGACCCACAGAAAGACAGACAGACATAATCTCTTGGGATAACTTCCTATAAACTTGGCCAAAGTTGAATTTCTGTTGGGACCTTTTATTTGCCACATCTAAAATTACCCTTTCTTCTTCCTCTTCTCCTCTCTCCTCCTCGTCCTCTTTTTCCTGTTGCAGGAAGTTCTCACAATCGCTGGCCGATTGTCCCACAGCATCAGAGGGAGGTGGTGGAACCCACTGTGTATGAGTGTTTAAGCAAGTTTGTGTAGGCAGACCTCTCTGCTATGGGAGCAAAATCCAACTCACAACCTGAATTTCAAAGCCTTGTTTTTGTCAGTGTGCATACTTAATTGGAATCTAGGAGTGTGCATGTGCATTTGGGTTCATTTTAATAATACAGCTTTTTAAGCTGCAAATGAACATAGCACTAACACCAATATCTGTCTTTGAGTGGAACTAGATGGTCTAGATTTTATTTGAAATTCATGTGACCTGATGTCTTATTTGCCAAACCAACTAAAAAGACACTAAGCTCTTTCTCTATGCAGAGCCTTTCCACACTTACACTTTAAATGTGCAAATCGCTAGAAGTCATACATCATTTGCCGGGGATCATGCATATCACATTTGGCATGTTTTTTTAAAGACATATGGAGGGAGAATGTGAGAGTCAGACAACTCTGAAATCGAGATGATCCCCTCCATCTGGCCATCTACACATGCACATGAGATGGAGTTATCCCACGGTTCACTACAGTCACCCAACACTGCAATGCAATGCACACAAACATAAACTCTTTGGCCATATGGCTCCATTAAAATGTGCTCTTCTGAATTTCTGACAAATTTAAACATTAGGTATCGCTGACCTGGAGCCAGCCTGGCCAGGTCTGGTGACTGGCCACTTTGTGTAACACAAGACTGATCTCAGGTCAGATGATTAGATTCGCTCCCTGATATACCATTCTATCCAATCCATCTATTATCTAAAGAATACTAAGAGGGGGAAAGAAGTGAAGAAAGACAGACTCTTCTCTAATATCACAGCAAGCTTCTTATTACAGTGCAGAGTTACTGACAGATCCTAAAGCATCTGCAACATAATTATTGTGGTCAAATATTTACCTATTAAATAAACTAAAAGCCTGTTTTCAGATGACAATGAGGGAGATTCACTCATGAAAACCTATATCTGCATCCTCCATTGAAAGCTTCAATGTTTTGAAACAGTGTGGGATGTTTGAGTATGAATCTATCTCAAGGCTTCTAGTCCATCAAGCTCAAACCGTGACCTTTGATTTATCAGGTGGTGCATGTAAATCAACATCAAAGTGATGGGTTTTAAGCATGGCATTCTCTCCATTGACTCCCAACCGATCTGCTTACTGCCTGCTTATCACCTGGAGTTAACATGACCCCAAGTTTATTGACCTCTACTTAGAAAAAGAGGGGGGAAAGTCTGATCAGACAGGCAACTTCCTGCAACAACAGCACACTTTCTTTGAAACACTAGTCTTTTTCGGATGCAAGACAATCAAGAGGTCTCTATTCTGAGCATGGCAAAAGATACGTGTTTGAAGCAAAAGGCTGCAGATCATCCAGGTGGATGCTGCACACTGGTGGTGGTTGAGGAGAATCCCCTTGTTCACTGTGTAAAGCGCTTTGATTGTAGTATCAGAAAAGGGATACACAAATTTAACGTTCATTCATTCATGCAGAGACCAAACTCGCACTTTGCACGACTGGTTTCACGAAGGCACCAGAAAGACAAGCGAAAAGAGAAGATATAAAAAAGAAAGACAAATGACCAGAACAATTTAGCAACTGACTGAGTGAAATTCTCTTATAGCGCCGAAATGTATAACTACAGGGCGCGAGACGTGAAAAGATGCACGAATGCGCCCTCAGAGTCAAACGCGCGAGTCTCTGCTTTCTCTTTGAAAATGCAGATACCTCTCAAAAACCTCCCTCAACTCTCTGCATTTAAATATGAGAGAACTCAGACCACCACTGAATTATGTGAAATCGTTACAAATAAAACTGAAGGAGACCAGCAGAGATTAAGATAGCGCGAGGGCAGATTACTTATTTGACAGCCTGGAACACCTAGTGACAACCAAAATAATAGCGCTTTTAAATATTAAAAATCAATTGTAATATGTTTCCAATGTATAAATAAAATAGCGGAATTTGTAAAGAAGCATTATAGCTAATCATGGCATGTCATAGCATTCCATATCCGCTTTACAACATTACAAAAAAGTCAACATAAGTTTCCTTACAACAGGAGTGAGTAATTTTGATGAAAAATAAATAAAAACATACTTACGAGTAAGGATCATGTTTGCGTTTTCAGTAACGCAGTCACAATAGTCCCGCTAAGTAATTCTTCACGAGTCCTCTTCGTTTTATTCCAACATTACAGCGAAGTTCGCATAGTATCCCAACACGAATAAAGTTGGATTCGCAAATTATATTAAAGTACCACCGTACTAAATTTAAGTTTACAGCAGGTCCAAAGACCAAAACGCATGAAATAAATCCATTAATGATGTATTTTCCTGTCTGCTGGGGGAAAATAAATTCCTAACTCCTCCAGAGAGATCTGAAACTCCCGTGAACGCCCTGGCCCGTGTTGAATGTGAATGACCAGACTAGTTCACTGTGTAGGAATTGCAAGCAGAGGGAAGACTCCACCTCCTCGCCTACCCTAGGGCAGCTTCAGGTGGGCTTTCGCTTGCTAGCTGCTCTAGACGAAGATATATGGAATGATATTCCGGACATTATTCAAAAGGAATTGCAAATTGTAACGTATTTGCAATTGCGTTTTCAATTTGTGGACGCATAAAATGTGACATAATCCAAACGCGATTGCAAATCGCGCATTACGGTTTGCATTTTCGTTTAAGCGAACGCACAGTGACTGCCAGATTTCAAATGGAAAAGCAAAGTCCGTTTGCAACTGTGTTTCCCATATCTTACTAGTTTTGGCCCTGTCATATTTAAATAGCAATTTCAATTACCACATCTGCTTTTTCACTTTCTCAGCGTCGCGTATGTAGCCAGCCAAAACTCAAATGGAATACTATTTTTTTAATTTTTTTTTTATTGCAATATTAACAAACAGAACAAGACGATACATACAAGAAATATAAACAATCTTTCAAAACAAAAGAGAAATTATGGTTCAGAATACATTAAGAGAGGAAATGTGAAAGAAATTTAAATATATTCAACAATAGTCTAAAAAGAAAAGAGAGTAAGAGAAGAAAGAAAAAAAAAGAAGAAGAGGGCACAAAAGAAAAAACATTAAGAGAGAATATTAAACATGGCACTAATTCTGGATGTTTTCATTGCTTTCTTGTTAACAGAAGTTAAAATTGTATTTAAATACATCTTCAATTCTTCTTTGAAAAAGCTAAAGTGGGGTTTACTTTTCATATATTTACATTTATGGATATGAAACTTTCCAATATATAAAAGAAGGTTTATACAAAAACATGCATTAATTAGATTCTTGTCTTTAACATAAAATCCAAAAAGAATGTGTCTATATGATAAAGAAAAGTTACATAAAACCTTTTGGACAATCAGAGCATCAATATTGTTCCAGAAAGACCGAGAAAAAGACATTCCCAAAACAAATGATCAACAGTTTCAGAGGAGGCTTCACAAAAGAGCAGGAAGTATCAATATCATTTCTAAATTTCTTTAAAAAGTATTTAACTGGATAAAATCTATGAATAATTTTATAGGATATTTCTTTAACTTTATTAGTTACGAAAGAATTTCTGAGGAAGTGACCAAACATATGACCATTTAATATCATCAAAAAGGTTATTCCAATAAGAAATGGAGGAAGGAATTGAAGTAACAGGGTCCAAAAATAATGACCTAATTTTATAATTGGATTTATGTATTGAAAAACAAATAGAACCAACCACAGTAGATTCAGGGCTAGGGGAGAAACAGAAGTCACTGTAGCACTAGTATTGTTTCTAAACAGCATACAGATTTCCAAAGAGATGGCCTTGAAAACTATATTAAATTCTTTACTAGATACTGGGAATTGGTATCCTGAAACAAAATCGGAATAATTAAATAAATTACCTTCACTATCAAATAGCTGGTTTACTAATATCACCCCATTATTGAACCAGTTTTCAAGAAATAAAGATTTCCTCTTATGAAGAATATTACAGTTGTTGCAAATTAAAAAATTGTGTGGCGAGAAATTATGCTTGTAAATAAGTTTCCAAGCCATAAGCATCTGCTGATGATAATTGGAAAGTTTGACAGGAAGTTTACTAATTGAATAATTGCACATTAAAAGAAAATGTATACCTCCTAATTGAGAAAAAATATATCTTGGGATTATACTCCAAATAGAAGATTGATTGTGAAGGAAACGTTTAAGCCAATTAATTTTTAAGGTATTGTTAAGAGAATCAAAATCAATGAAATTTAAGCCACCTTTATTATAAGAATTCAAAATAACTGATTTTCTAATACTCAAATGGAATACTAATTCCCTTAGTATTTCCATTTCCGATGCCTTACACAGAAACCTGTCAATCAGGGTCAAGGGTGGGATTATGCTATGGGGCGTGTTTGTCTTGGGAAGTGATGTCACTCACAGTCGACGGTCAAGAGGTGATGCCCTGAACAGACGCCGGTTTATCAAATCAAATCAAATCAAATCACTTTATTGTCACACTACCATGTACACAAGTGCAACAGTAGGTGAAATTCTTGTGTGCAGTTCTGAGCAACATAGCAGTCATGACAGTGACGAGACATATACCAATTACAGTAAACAACATACTTACACAAAACAATTTACATATCAAATGTACACATACTTACACAACACAATAATTATATACAATGTACAGTAAACAATACACACAATATACAATACAATAAGTAGGAGTATATGAAATATATATATATATATATATATATATATATGAAGTAGTATATTGAGGAGAATATGTTGACAGTCCAGTGTGAGATTATAGATGAATAAAGTGCAGTGCTAATTATTGATCCTGATAGACTGTGAGTGATGTGACTTCCCAAGACAAACACGCCCCATAGCATAATCCCACCCTTGACCCTGATTGACTGGTTTCTGTGTACGGCATCGGAAATGGAAATACTAAGGGAATTAGTATTCCATTTGAGTTTTGGCTGGCTACATACGCGACGCTGAGAAAGTGAAAAAGCAGATGTGGTAATTGAAATTGCTATTTAAATATGACAGGGCCAAAACTCGTAAGATATGGGAAACACAGTTGCAAACGGACTTTGCTTTTCCATTTGAAATCTGGCAGTCACTGTGCGTTCGCTTAAACGAAAATGCAAACCGTAATGCGCGATTTGCAATTGCGTTTGGATTATGTCACATTTTATGCGTCCACAAATTGAAAACGCAATTGCAAATACAATTTGCAATTCCTTTTGAATAATGTCCGGAATATCATTCCATACGAAGAGGTGGAGCAACTACTAAAAACACAACCTGGAGCTACAGAATGTCAGGTAAAAGTAATTCATAATAAGTCCAGGTGGTCCTGAATGAGTTTATGCAACATGCTTCAATAACCTACAAAATATACGTAGGTATATAGTGCGTGTGTGTGTGTGTTTATCTTCAAATTAGAATAAAATAAAAATACCATCCATCCATCCATCCATCGTCAACCGCTTATCCTGTGTACAGGGTCGCGGGGGTAAAATAAAAATACTCACATTCTAATTCACTTTTAAAATGTAGCCTAAATAAAAACACAATTGTCACAGCGCGCGCAATACACACGCATCACCGGTGGAATAGACTAAATTAAGGGTCAAATTTGGACTTCTTATAGCGTCATCCAAATGTTTTTGTTAGTGAAACGTAGGTCCCTTACTCCACAACCCCAAGCATATCTTCCCTTTCGTTTTCTGTGTTTTTGAGTTGGTTTAATCTTAAATCTCTCCTTTCTGTTTTTGGCGCGAAATCCAAAAAATCGTGAAGCAAAAGTGAGAGTGAATTTTTTTACTTACTGCTCATTTGGGTGCAATGTGTGGGAGCACTTTAAACTGTAATTAAACGGCGCGCTGTTAACATATCATTAGAGGTCTTCATTAAGTAAACGGGCTGTTTGAAAGCAGCTATTGTTGTACAAGATGTTGTGAAAAGGGAAGACAATGAGACCGTTCTGCTACGGTAATTCCAACAAGCCCCATCAACAGGCGTCCCTGATCGTCGCCTTTTTCCACACGCACGCACGCGCACACACGCACCCACACACACAGAGCCACAGTAGCCTCTTACACAGGGCAGTACTTTCTATTGTGTCAGGAGTTCTTATTGAGATCAAACAAGCTTATGATCCTCTTGGAATCTCCCTGCTTTAGAAGTGAATAGCAAGTCACATTCACTTCCTTTAGCCAGTTCAATTAAAATTACTGTATGTCAAAGCATGTGCTTGGAATGGAATAGCGGACTGCTTACTGAATAATGCAAAGTGGTATAATTTATACTACCCATATACATTTTTTTTAAACAAAAGGCATGGTGAAATATTCATACAAGCTTAAAACTTTGGTATGCTACTTTATGGTGACATTATCTACAGTGTGCTTGCTGTAAAATAGTAAGAGTAGTATTAAAGTATGCTATTCTGAACACAGCCAAAGTCTGTAATTTGTCTTGTCTGGGTCTGTAAAATATTGAATTGTGTCTGACTCACTAGGAGAAAAAAAATTTCAGGAATTTTTTTTTTTTTTTCATTACTGGGGAAAACTACCTTTACTTTCTCTGCCCTTATTCCTCACTCTCTATAAACTCAGCATGGCTTATATTTGGTGAAGCATTGCTATGGTAACATTAGGGTGATGTATGTGTGAGAATTCTACATGGAATAAATAAATGTAATGAGGGTGAGCTCCTGATTTAGAAACTTTTGTCTCCACCACTAACAAATTAATTCATGCCATGGAGAATGAGTGAGATATGCATATGTGGTTTTGAAACTTACTCAGAGATTTTTCATCTAATTTTTCCACTCACTCTGTCATTTTTATGTCATCCCGACCTATTCTTTCTCTCCTCCTGAACACAATTCTTATGACCCAACATATTGGACTCTATTTCCTATGGGGAATTTTCGTCTGTGAGAGTGTTTGAGCTATCTGTGGGTGTATGCACACAAACTGTGGTTGTTGTATGTTAATGAATGGGACAAAGCGCAATTTGCTGATTTCCTGATAAATAATTTTTATCCTGGGCCCTATTTTTTTTTTTTGCCCTGAATTTTTTAATTCTCCTCCTCAAGGATTTATATGACTGTCACCAAATTTAGGCAACCTTAAGCCAAATTTATGGATTATGGATTTTTGATATATTGAACGGTGTTTCCATGGTTGTCCTTATATCTTCTGTATGCATTGTATGATTTTTATGAAAATTCAGCTGTATGTTTGGTAATGGGGGCTGATCACTCTTATGTGGCTATTATGGGTCATGGTCATAGCACCACCAACTGGCAGCAGGAAGAATAGTACTTTTAACAGACTTTGAAATAGCCTTCTTTTGTTTACATAAATTGCTTCAAAATTTTTTAGAATAATGTCAAGACACTGCTGATGTAAAATTGTGAAGGAATATTTGGTGTCTTAAATACTGTTGCCATAGCAATGCATGAATTCCTTTCTTCCTATATTTGGGTGTTTATGAGGCACTTGGCATGCTTCAAATTTCATGTGCACACACATCAGATTCGTCAGCCATAAGGGCCAAAGTTTCGAGGGGGTGTGTGTGTGTTTGTAGCGCCCCATTTAAAATGGGTGATAAGACGGCCTCTGTAGCACCTCCATTTTCACTTACAGTCACCACAATTGGTACATATATACTGTAGTTCTCATCAAGCCAGACAACTTTCATAATTACAGTCATTAGGTCCGCCCAACAGGAAGTCAGCCATTTTGGATTTTTTGAATATTGCAGTCTCTGAAATTTTAAATACTCAATTCTCGATACTTCAATTATTATTATTATTATTAGGATTATATTTACAGTTGAATGTATGATCAAATTTATATTTTTCCACCTGTTGTCCTAGAGTGATTTTTAATTCACTACAAAAGGGGCCAGTGGAAGAAGTTGGAGAGGGAAAAATGTTTAGATTTTACCGGAGGTGGTTATATAGGATTTTTAACCAAATAGTTCATTTTGTTTGAATTTTTTTATTTTATTTTTTTTCTATAAATAAATGAATGTATTTTTTAAAGAAACATTGATTGGTAGAACTGAAGCGCGTGCAAATATCCACAGCCTAACCTGGAAGGCCATTACAATCATTGTTAATACAAGTAATGATTTGTGTGTCACTTGATCAATATTATTACTAATACTTACATTCTTTATAATATAACAGCGCTTACATCCAAATCCTAATGAGAAGCAAATTTTCGTATGTATAAAATAAGCATGTCACTGTTATATAAATATGCCTGACATTCAAAAAGGACACAGTTAATACACAATATAAAGTAAGCCCATATTTAATTTCTTCAAATTTATTGCATACAGCCAACTACCAACGTCTTATGAATGTGCTGACTTTGTTTATATTGCTGGTGCTTAACTGGTAATGGAATATATGGGATTCAGACGATGCAATACCTGGAGAAGAACCTCAAAATAAAATTGCACTTGACCCAGCCCATTGGCGCTTTATGCACACAATTTTGCCAAACTCACTTGCGCCTAGACTTAGAGAGTGCTTGCACAAAAATACTTCATGACCACTGACTTTGCTTGTATGACTTATTGCATAGTGATGCGCTTAGCACTCTTAAAATAGGGCCCATAGTCTACTATTGTTTACAACAAAACGTTCTTATATTTTAATAATTATGCTGTTAGTTTTATTATTAACTAGACTTGAGAAATTGCAATTGAATCTGGACTTTTTCCACATCCATTCTTCACACTTTCAAATTTTTTTCTTTCCTATTGAAGCTATTGAATGTGTGTATTTGTGTTTATGTATGTGGTTTTGAGTACTAAAGAGGATAAATCACACACCCCTAAACCACACCAGCCCTGTCACAGCTCATCGGCTTTGAATGTTTGTTTGAATCAAAGTTTTAAAGTGCATGCACTGTGCATATAGGATTGGTTTGCACAGATAGTCATTAAGTTGTCTAGATATGTTTGATGAGTACTTTGACTCCATTTATGGTCTAAGCCAATTGCAAATTAAGAAAACATCATATTTAGGAATTCATAACATTTTGAAATCTGAAATGTACTCCTTCTAAAGTGTGAAAATGTGAACATTTTTGGCATCAGATACTAGAAAGTCTAAACTAGACAGATGATTTCTCTAGTTTTCATAGCAAAACTCCTTGATTAAATGCTACTGTATTGTCATGAGGTGTTATGGGCCACATCCTGTGGTCAGAGAGGCTGGAGCTAATATTTTCTATGATGTCTTGGTTGTAATATTTGTTTTGAATGAGCTTTTGCTCAACTAAGCTAACAATTTCACTCATGGTTTGAGCAAAAATGTATATTGTTAAAAAATATGGCACATGAAAAAAGGACAGAATGGCCTAAACTGAAATTATATTTTATGGGCATTATATATATCAGGTTGCAATTTCAATTTAAAGGAGCATATATATTAAAGTGACGCCACTTTAGTACTATTCAAATTTCACTTGATCCAGAAACATCTACACTTAAAATGCCTTGCATTTTACTTAGAGCAAAAGAAAGTGCCAAAGGGGTCTGTGTTTAGTGAACAACTAGTAAATCTTTATTGCTATATTAATTCTGTCTGAATATTCATTTTCAGTGAATAAGTTTGTGAATGTGTATGTGTGGCTGTGATCCACAAAATCCACAAAATCCAAAAGTAAGACAAAGGGGGAGCTACAGAAGAATATAACTGCTATTATCAGCTTTTTATAACACAGCACAGGCTCCAAACAATCAGAAATAGAACTAATCATGTGTGGGTGGGTGTATTTCTTTATGCCACATTTTTAAGCTGTGTAAGTAAGCTGATGTACTCTTGTTTGTGATTGCGCATGCAAACCATCATCATTAGACCACATAAGCTGGACATTGTGCCAGCTTTGATATCCAGAGGATATAAACAAGAAAACACACACATATGCACATGCACAGATTCTAAACTAAGGGACAAGAGCACATTAATGTACCCATGATCCAATTCAGTGTTTACAATTTATTAATTACTTCTAAGAAGGAACTCAATAAGGAAACTAATTAAGTTTAAATTAGTGGTTAAACTAGGGACACTGTATTTGTGGTGCCTGTTAACGCACTCTGCAACTTTTGTACTTTGAACGTGAATGTCACCTTAAATCATTTGCATAATTGAGTATATCAATTTATACTATCAAAAGTATCAATTTATTGTCTGGTAGATGATTGAAAACAGGTGAAATCATCCCATAGACTTACAAATAAGGAGCCACCCAAGCCATATTGTTGGATGAGAATAATTGTAAGTAGAGATATGAACTGATATTTGAAAATGTAATCCAATCAATAAGGCCCAAATCATCAGTATAGATTTCTGACTCATCATTATATGTAAAGCTGCTTGATGGCATAATTGCTGACTTGCAGAAGTTCTACACATTTTCAGAAGGATTTTCTCATTTGCTAAGGTCTTACATGTATCAGAGGCATTAGTGTACACAGCTGTTATGGAGATGAAAATGGAGGACTTCTGGCTCTCCTCAGAAGCTGTCTGGAATCCAAGAGGCCCTGAGGGAGATGGTTGAGACTAGATTCAGTGGATTTTGACATGTCTGAGATTTTGAATATTTGCCAT
This sequence comes from Xyrauchen texanus, assembly GCF_025860055.1. Classification (NCBI taxonomy): domain Eukaryota; kingdom Metazoa; phylum Chordata; class Actinopteri; order Cypriniformes; family Catostomidae; genus Xyrauchen; species Xyrauchen texanus. Next base: position 40,467,736 of record NC_068286.1, read on the forward strand.
AATGGAGGTGAAACCATGACTGTACGTGCTAGCATGCACGTGAAACATGATTTATGTGTATGTGTTGCAATGCCACATCCATGTCCAAAAAATTGACAACTTTTGCTTAGAGGTAACAGTGCTGAATCTTGCAGTGATATTTACAGGTCATTGGCCATCAACAGATGAGTCAAGAATGGTACTCATTCAAGAAACATTCTTGTATTTGTGCATTTTTGTAAAAAGGTTACTTTCGCATGTAACTTACTATTTTGATGAAGTAATTACATGAAAGATGAAGAAATTACATGTGTTTTCATTAGTCAGTTCATAAGATTAAGAAACACACTATTCAGTCTTAACAATAATATGGTTGAATCCCTGTTTTAACAGTATATCATTGCACACAGGACCAGGTACACACACACACACACACACACACACACACACACACACACACACACACACACACACACACACACACACACACACACACACACAAACACAATGTACATGCACTGCATACACAATGCTTTTACTCATTTCTAATGTAAACCATTCTGCTGATAGTTTTAGTTGATCTGATTGCAGATCAGTTTTGAGGATACGTGACAGACTATAAGGAGAGTAGGTCAGAGAGAAATGAGAGAGATACATTGAAGCTACTCATTCAATAATATGCTGGCATACAACAAATGGCATGTTTTACTGCAAGGCTCAAAATGCATTGTGTTAAAACTGGATTAATATAATTTACAGATGTAGGACATGTTAGGGTTTGGGTTAAGGTTATCGTAGCTTTACCACCAAGACAACATGTGTTAAAAATCAAGGCTATGCTGGTCCAAAAGCTAAACCAGCACCAAACCAGCACTATCCAGCCTAGACCAGCATGGAGCTTTACAGGGTAGGATTAGGGCTAGTAATAGGAACCTGAGAAACCTCTAATTTTAGGGGTAGGTTATGGTTATGGTTATAGTCTGGGTTAGGGTTAGGTTCAACATGATTACACTGAAAATTGACATTGATTCAAAATGTTCATGTACCCTGAAATCAACTCCATTCTAAAGAATTTCTAACAAGCGCCATGCAAACCCCATCAGACATTATTGTATCAATTTAACTGTGTTCACCTTTTCCTGTGGCGCAACAGAAACGTGGGCTTTGTTTCTATGAAAACCAGAAAGTAATCGTGTTCACATAAACAAGGATGAGCATGATTCAGAGGTTGCATTTTGCTCTGAAATTACATTTTTACTCCACTGACGTTTAGGTTTAGGGTTTGGGATGGGGTTAGGATTAATAAAATATGCATTCCTGTTGGCTCTATTACATTGTTTGAACTGAAAACACATCTCAATTTAGTGCCACTCTGTGGATATTTCACTCAGGAACTGGGGCTCAAATGTGCCAATACGTTCAACAACATTCCTAGCTTCGGCCACTGAGGGCAGTGGTTCAAATTTCAGTAAGCATAGACCGATTTCAGCAGGAGAACTTTCAACCTACTTCTGCCAACAGTCCGATCAGTCAAAAAAGAATGTTGATCCAAGAACCATCTTGATCCATGTCCTGCTTGAGTGAACCACATTGTGTGTCAAACCAGTGCTTTGTAGAATAATCCCTCAACATGAAGACAGACTTACATACACAGAAAACCTCTTGAACCCTGAAGACATCCATAAGAAAGCCCTCAATTAGCAAAAAAATCCCAGGAAAGGTCTGACATATTCTCCCCTCGGCTAACTTGATTGGAGCTCCTCAATACCTCACTGACAGATCAGTAGATCCCTTATGTTGTTTTCTTCTTTGACTGGCAGAGTAAAAATGAAGCTCCAACATCCTTGAACATGCACATACCATCTCTGACACACTTAGGTTCTCTTTTTTTTATCTCTTGTTCTCACATTCCTGGCAATATGAGGATTAGACATTAGAAGACGGCTGGGCCTTGAGTAGTGTCAGCTGGCCCAATGGCATAGTTTTCCCACAATGAAACTGACAGGGCACTTTGAAACTTCAATAACTGTGCTGCTTTATGGATGGAATGGATGCGAGGTACTGAAGTTAACAAATGTCACAAAATCCCCTAAAGACAGCCATATGTAGGTCAGCCAGAGGGCCTTCACTCTAAGAAAGGGTACCTAATGTTGGATCAAACCACCTGAGTGCGTTTTGTTGCTCATACGAGTGAAGTTTTTTAAAGACCCATGTGTAGAAGTGCATGGTGATTTAAGTTTTGAAATGCATGGTGTATTATGGTAGCTCATGGATAACATGTTATTTATTATACAGGAAAATCATAATTTTTAAATTTTATTGTAAATACTACTGTATTGTCTTTTAAAATATATTAAAATAAAATGTACTTATAGAGTAAGTTTAAAAGTGGGTACTTTTACTCTCACTCAAGTAAATTTCTAATAATGTTTTTTATCTTTTACTTCTTTACAATGTGTGGTGTTGCTGTCGTTACATTACTGGGTTTAATTTGAATTAATGTGTAATTTATTGAGAGATTATTGAATGGGACTTTTACGAGAGTGGAAGTTCACAACTGCACGCAATGAGACGATCTCAGAGACTGTCACATAAGTCATCGATGCTGCAGCATGAAACTTTTGAAAGTGAAACACTTTCTTTGCTCCACACAGTTAAAAAAAGAATAGTTCTGTCATGCAATGCCTTCTTTTAACACCAAGACAAGCTGATATTTCTAGATTAAACTCACTGCTCCAACTTCAGGCAGCACGCTGAGGTAACGCGGGCTTTGCTGTGTAATGAGTTGGTAATTTTCAAGGTGATTCTGTAATCAAAACATTGCCTCCAGTGGCCAAAGCAGTAAGTGTTGTTTGGCATATAGGCATGTGTGAGCTCCACTTTCTGATTGTATTCTTCATGGAGGGGTGGCAAATGCATGTTGTTTTCAGCTGTACAGACTGTAACAGAGTGAAGAGGAATGCTTATTTTATAAACTGTACCTCACAACCCAAATCCGAAACATAAACCTTCCAATTATTAGAGTAAAAAGTAATGTTACAGGGAAAATGCAACCTCCGAATCGAACAAGTCACTGATTATGCAAATGCAAATGGTTTCAACACAGGATGTGAACCCTGGTCTACCACGCTGCTGAAGCAACACACTTCTGGTCACAACAGGGAAAAGTTAACTGTGGCGCCGATGCAAAAATGTCTGAAATGAGATGGTGCTTGTCAGTGAGTCAGCGTAATGTGACCGATTCTAGGGTATCATAGCTCTCAGAAACAGCATGTCGACTTCCCATGTTGCCCATGTCCATGAGGTTAAAAAAACTGCATCCAAAATAATGGAAACCAAAATAAATAATGCAAAATGCTTTGATGTTTTAGATGGATTACAGCTAGCACATCACACTGCAGGACATGATAACTTCCTGGTCATTTAATGTTAACTATAATGCTGTAGTAAAGGAATTCATGGACTTAAAGATGAACGAACACATGTGTAGAAGCAAAAACTTTCAAACGCATGCACACACTTGAGCTAACACGCACTCACAGAAACATGTGCACATGGTGGGTTTAAATTGGGGCTCATATTTTTCCAATTAGTCATGCGTGAAGAGAGGAGATATGGTTTGCTTTAGATAGCAGACAGAGACAATCGTGTATGTATGTGTGTGTGTACAGGTTTGGGTGGTTTACAAGGCTTTTTTAGGTTAGAAACTGGTAATTACAGGGGTATTATGCTATAAATGTGGTTTATGGGGACATTTCTAGTCTCCCCATAATTCAAATCGCTTAAAAACATTTTTTTACTATGTTTTTTTGAAAATGTACAAATTGAGAAATTTTCTTGTGAGGGTTAGGTTTAGGGTTAGGAGATAGAATCTATAGTTCTTACAGTATAAAAATAATTATGTCTATGGAGAGTCCTCATAAGGATAGCTGCACCAAGGTGTGTGTGTGTGTGTGTGTGTGTGTGTGCGCGCGCGTGCGTGCATGTGTGTGTGTGGACAAGAGCGCATGGAATGGGGTGAAATGAGAAAGAGATCAAGAGTAGAGCTCAACTTGGGAACAAATGATGAAATAGCCACAGTAATGCTTACTTATCCTCAGCTCAGTCTCCTTTTATTTAACTCATACAGTACATTTACTTTTTATCTTGCTGGGGCTTTGGTTAGAATTCCAACCCTTGTTATAAATCTTACTCACTGTACATGTGTGATTCTGCCCTCATATAGGTTCATTTCAACACATTCAGCTGCTTGAGTTACCTTCTAGTCTTCAGCAGGCATGGCTCATTTCAGATAATTGATTTTTGATGAAGAGATTTGGCTTTGGAGAGATGAAACGGGACAGCCTGGTATAATTTTTCAACCCCTGTTCGCATCCCTGAGCCAAATCATGATAAATGATTTTGTATTTCCTAACAACTCTGAACAGATCCTCTGACCCATAGATTGTAAGCTATGGTCAATTTAAAGTCGGTGTTGAAAAACAAACTCAGCATGGATTTTTAGAAGAGGACTCTTTTAAAAGAGAGCTGCTCAGTTTCAAAGCCATGGTTAAAAATACTACATAGAAGTCTAGTCAGGAAACCACTAGCATTCTGCATCACTAATAAAACAAACAAACAAATGAATTTGGTGTTAACAAAAAAGGGAATATTTAGGGCTCTAGTGTAATCCTTGGAAAATTCCAAAGGCCTGCGGTCTTGTGCCTGGTCTTTCATTTTGTAATTTTTTCAAGCAGTGACATTTCTGGGTTTTTCTTTATTCTTTTTCTTTTTTGCCTCTAAAGGTAAATAAATTCATAAATGTATAATGTTAGTGAAAGTGACTCATATTCCGAAGACTTGTGGATGTTTCCATTGTAGTTAGCCGACTGGTAAATTCTTGGCAAAATCATTCATACCTATTCCAAGTTTACACAGAACACGAGCAATACATTATTGTGCATTATTAATACATTATTACATCTTATATACATTATAGGAATCTGCACAATAATTCCAAAATCCAATCAAATCACAGCCATCCTTTATCGGTGTACACTGTGTCTTGGTGTTAGTCTGCCATATAACACTTCTAAAGCATGGACATCTGCTTTGAAATGCTATCTCATAAAAGTGCATTAGTCACACAAAATCAAGACGAAGGTAAACCAGATGATGCATTCCTTTTTACAGCTCACAACTTACTCCATTTTGGCTTATACAGACCAAACAAACGGCAAATTCTTCATGTTGTTATTGTGAATCTATGGTCTGTTGGCTCACTGACATTAACAAAATGTACCAAGGCAGTCTATTGCTGACTTTTATCTGACAGATCATTGCAGTCTTGTGTAAACGACTCTGTAAACAACTGGATGTCCAGATCTTTGCTTGTTAGCCGCATCATTAGGATGAGATTGTTGTTCATGCGCCCCATATTCCCTGTGGTACAGATTCTAATGGTGGGAAATGATAAAGTGATGTCATATTTGTACTTATACAACAGTTTAGTTGTGTTTATTAATATTATTATTTAACTGGACAATCGGTGTTGCTTAAAAAAACAAAATAAGTGGTCAGAGATTTGTGAAATACAAGTTGAATTCCACTTTCTGTGAATTCTTCGAACTTTAGGTGCAGCACATGGGTAAAGCTCTTACAGTTGAGGCAGCATATGGTCCGAGTCTCTGCACTGACAGTCAATAGATTACACAGCACAAGCACCTAACCTTACCTTCCCTGACCTTTGACCATGCACACTACTCTCACCTCAGATGAAACGTGTTGCACCACCAGCAGCAATGCCCAAACCATACCAGGTGGACACAAGTAAGAGAGCATTTCCTAACCAGTTTAGCCCAATTTGAATGTCCATGCTGGTCTAAGATGGTTTATGTTGGTTACTGCTAGTAAGCTAAATAAATACTGGTCAGCCAGCATGGTCTTGGTGACGAAGCTGGATGACCAATAGAGGCTTGATGGTTTAGCTAGTCAAGAAGCCTGATTGAAACACCTGCATTCCAGTATGCCATGCTTGAGACCAATACCTGAAACATAACATATTCTGGTGTTCAGCTACAGTATGCTTGTGTTTTCAACAGGCCCCTAATAAATACAAATAAAAAATGAGATCTCTTTAATATCTGAATTCTTTCTCCTAGAGACCTTCTCCTCAATATCTCAGAAAAAGCTGACACTTAAAGGAATTTTCAGGGTTTAATACAAGTTAAGCTAAATTGACAGCATTTGTGGCAAAATGTTGATTACCACAAAAATGTATATTGGCTTGTTCCTCATTTTCTTTAAAAAAAAAAAAAAAAAAAATTAAGCAAAAATCAAGGTTACAGTGAGGAACTCCCTAAACAAATTGCCACTCTTTATTTTTACATGCAAATGAGCTTGTGATTTGATGCAGAAGTTTGCCAGAAGTTTGAAGCTCTTCATCAGTAGTGGTGAACACCTGCCAAACCTTTGGCAACAATGGACAATTTGCTGCAAGTTTGCTGCAAACGTCATTTGCATGTGAAAATGTTCTGTGGCGGATTTGCGGCAAATTTGCAGTGAACTGTCAATTTTTATAAGGGCTTACCATGGAAGTGAATGGGGACTAATTTTTGAAAGTTAAAATACTCACTTTTTCAAAAGTATAGACACAAGACATAAATTATATGTGTATAAACATGAGTTTAGAGTGATAAAATCACTTACAAACCTTTTCTGTGTAAAGTTATAACCAATTTTACAACTTCGATACCATGACAATATAACGTCAACAAACCCTCAAATTACTATAAAAATGACAATATTAACAATTCTGCATCTCAAATATTACACACATTTTAACGAAGAATTAATGCAAATTCTTTTATAAAATTATAAGTTTCACATTTCTGTTTAAACCCTCTAAAAATTTCACTTTCCATTCACTTTCATTGTCCCCATTCACTTCCACTGTAAGTGCCTCAATGTAACCTAGATTTTTGCTCATATTAAAGAAAAAAAAGAAGTTGTAATTTCTGGGGTAATCAACATTTTGCCACAAATGCTGTCAACTGAGCTTAACTTGTATTGAACCGAGAACATTACTTTAAATAAGGCATAAATGAGAACTCCACTGAGTCCCCCAAACTAAGAGCAATCTCTGAGAAATACATTTTCTTTCAGGACAAAGAGCCCAAGCTGAGAGTGACAAAATAAGGCCTTTGTACATAAAGCAACCAAGACTACAAAAAGAAAAGCTAGTAGTGATACCATATGAATTTTGCAAACTCAGTTTGACTCTGAAGTGAATTGAGCATTGATTGATTGTTTTAAAAACATGAACAACACCTGATAATGCCTTGGATGTTAGTCTGGTTTGTCAGACTTCACTGGTTTCCTGTATCTTTCCTGTGGTAGTTAATAAATAATAATGTGTGGCTTCAGACAGGAGTTGACAAATTGCATGAGGCTGGGTGATAAAGCATGTCTTGTGCTGCCAACAGAATCAACTAATTTATTTCACAACACCCATGACCTAATTCACTCTAACGTGTTCTGAAAGAGAGAGTGAGGGTACAGGAGTTCCTTAAGGTTCATCAATAGGACATTGACAAAGCGAGTGATTTTTCTTAAAGTCTATGAATGTGTTTATATGTGGTGGGGGTTTTAGCTTCCTTGAGGGCATATAAGTGAATGCTCCTCTTTAACTAGAAGTGAGATTTGGGTGGGACCCTGAATTTTGGGTCTGCTAAGGGGCACAGAGGGAGCCATTGAAGATTGACTTTTAGCACCCTGGCACACATATTTGACCTGGCTCCTCTTAAAGACAATTCCCCTTTGGTTCATCTTAAGCGCTGCTGTCCCAATCTCTCTCTCTGCAGGAGGTGTATGTGGATCTTAATCTTTAGCGGCCCACGCCGAGCTGAGGGCTCTTGAGAAGGAATCTATGGAATCCTGCTGACTAAGAAGAATAAACAAACATATTATGTGCAAGAGGATTTGCTTAAAGAAGAATGATGCAAGTCAATGCAGGAGTTTCAGGCAACCCTGAAAAACTTATCTTAAAACCACTACTTTGATACATTCTCTCTCTCTCACACATTGTCAGTTACAAGGGTTCTGAATATGCCTGAATGAGGACACAAATTATTCCCAGTAACTTCATCTTTTGTATGAGTTTTTGGGTATTGAGGTATGTTAACCTTGAATGTTCGCTTAGCCACATGAGCAGCTCATACAAAATAGAGCTAAACAAACAACTGTGATGCTCTGTTATTTAAAGGAATAGATCACGTGAAAAATTAAAATGCTGTTATAATTCACTCACTATCACTATACTGTACTAAACATAGATTGCATTCTATCTTATATGTAACACAAAAGGAGAAATGTTGAAGAACGTTCACTATGCTCTTTTCCATACAATGAAAGGATATGGTTACAAGCCACTGTCAAACTTCAATAAGGACATAAATTAATCACAGTATCACCATAAAAGTAGTCTATATCAGTGGTTGCCAAACAGATTGACTGGCCAGGGGTTCCATGAAATCTCTACTTAGTTCAATGTTTTACTAGCAACCAACGTTACAGTAAAGGTCCCTGTAGGGCAGAGAACTAGCCCTAACCCAACAGACTGATCTCACAGTGAAATCAGAAACAGTAGGTTGACTTTTCTTTATCTAAAATTGGTCTGTGCTCACCAAAATGCAAAACACTGCTTGCAGTGGCCAAACCAGTAACTGCCGATGGGCATATTTTTTTGCCACAGGCGAGCTCCATTTTCCGGGTGTAATGTTGACAGATGGGTGCCAAAGGCAAGTTTTGAAACATTTTGTTTTTTTAGCTGTTTAGCTGTAGTTTTTTAAACTTAATTATTAAAAAGCAGAATTCCTGGTGAGGAACACTACCCATGATCCTGAGGAGAAAAGATCCACCAAGAATCTCATCCAACAAAAAACAGCAAATGAGTTTTGAAGCGACCGCCCTTTCCCATGATGCATTTGTCGCTCTCTTACACTCTCAAACTACTCATTTGCATATTCCTGAATATTTAGCAATAAAACAAAAATATAAAGTATATTGTTTTTATACTTATTATCAATAACGTTTAATCAATAGCTTAATATTGTTCCATGTTTTTTTTTCATATGCAATGCTTCATTGGATTGTAGTTCATTCATCATGAAAGACTTTCAGTACACGGTCTTGTACATTCAACATTCTTGTCTGATTTTCAAATAACTTGTTGCTTCAAATCAATGTTTGTAGTGATGTAGTGATCGGAGCTGTTTGGGTCATGGCTTAGAACACTTTCATGGAGGATTGTGTGAAATGCCTTTAGAAGAAATTAATGGGAAAAATATTGAAAAGACCAGCTTAGACCAACATGGATTTCCATGCGCATCCAGACTGGCTCATGCATGTTAATGCTGGTTTGGTGCTGATCTAACTAGTGAAGATAATTAAGAAACCTGGTGGTAAAACAAGCACACCAGCATCCCATGCAGGGACCAGTACCCTAAACACAACATATACTGGTAACCTGCTATTTTCGGTGGTGTGTAACAGCTGGCCGGGGCGAACTTTCAGGAGAGTAACTAACATCTGTACGATCGTTCGCATAAACATTTTCCAAGTTCATGTCATGCGATTGTTGAGAACAATTAGTTGAAAAAAGGAATCAGATCTACTCAAATACTCTTAAGTGCCCATTCACTCTTTTGTTTGAAAATGCTGCTTCACTCATGTGCCTTATCTGCCCAAATTAAGGTATGCCTATCATCATTCTTTTGCCTATATCTGCCCATTTACACTCTTTCATACACCCTTCTTTGCAGTAGTATCGGTGTTATCATAAATCTGAATAACAGAGTATAGCTAATTGGTGCATGCTATGGCCTTTTACACATAAATACTGCATACTGTATATATTACTTTAAATAATGATTTACTAGTTAAAACACTGATCTTGCGTGAATTCATAGAATGAGTCATTAAGTCATTGATAGGACATTTAAATGTCATATTAGTTGATGTTTTATATGTAGTCTTGAGCATCCTCATATTCGTCCTCACAGTGGTGTGGCCTGTGTCTGAATGTTCACAAACAGTATGTCATTGCTCAACTTCAAACTTCTTTTTTGGCTCTGAATGAAGAACAAAGCACTTTTCCATAAGTGTGCTGGGGTCTTAAGGCCTTCTGTTACTGCAAAACATCCCAACGTGCTGGCAAGCAGCCACTTTTGACTTAAAATGAAAATATGGGCTCAATTCCTAAGAGATAAACTGCTATCAGTACCTCCTGCTCAGAACTCATGGTATGGTATCTTCTCACAACACTTTAAACAGCACTGATATTCTAAAAATGGCTGGATTATGACTAATATTATGAATTCTTAGACTAACACATCAGTGGATTCATGTCTAATCCTAGGGCATATGTTGTTATTGGAGTATTTTCCAACCTCTCCACTCTAGCTTTAAAGATCTTACAGAGTAATGACACTCTTGAAATCATATTCTGACAGACGTTGAGATTGTTTAAAACAAATAGCTACATCTTATATAGAAAATTGTCTGCCCAATTGCTCTGTATCACACTGAGAGTTAATAAAGATGCATCATGATATGTTATTATCTCTGAACATTCTCCAGAGCAAAACAATTCAATATCAGAGAGAGAAATTTCCTTTTCATAATTCCAGATGTCAGACAATCTACCAGAGCAGTTCTGAAGCAGTCAAATCTATATCAACCCCATAGGCCATCTCAAAGACAGGCTCTAGATAAACATTTGAGGGTCCTGGCCCACCTGACCTCCTGCATTAATAAGGGAATTGGTGAGTAATGGTTGTTTGACGTGAACTGGGAGAAGAGAAGCAAAACCATCAGAAGACTTCTGAAATTCTCAGTTAGTTGAGCAATGTGGGCTTGAAGTTCAAGAGCTGCAGTTTTATGGAGCCATAGATGGCTAATTGAATGGATGGAGATCAGAAAGTGCTTCCATTTAGTTGCATTCTAGACCCCTGAGTTAGGCTTAGTGCTAATACCATCCATCTGCAGTCTTGAAGTTATGACAACAGCTTCAAGAGATCTAGACCCCCACTTCACTTCCCAGCCCCCAACAGATTGAATTCCAGGAACATCTGGAGTGACTGATCCCATAAGATAAGACATTATAGCTGTGCAGAAGGATTATATATATACATATATATATATATATATATATATATATATATATATATATATATATATATATATATATATATATATATATATATATATATAAGAATAAATAAAAAGGTCATATCATTTTAAATTAAAGGTGCATTTGTTTTTTTTTATACTGACTCCTATCCCATATGTATGTCACCAATGATTAATTTATTCAGAAAAAATTTAAGTAGGAGGGTTACCAAGATAAAGTGTGAAGTATTTGGCTGGTCATGTGATCTCAAGATGGGGGCCACCTTCAGGTGGGATCTCCCTTAAGTAGACTAAAACACCTTTTCTAGGCTACTGATATGGCTTTATTCATCTCACATGAGTGTACATAATTTTAAAGGAATAGCTGACCCAAAAATGTAATTCTGTCAAATTTACCGAACCTCAAATTGTTCCAAAACCGTATGATTATCTTTCTTATACGAAACTCAAAAGGTGTTGTTTTGGTAACAATGTTTGGTGTAAAATATAGAAAATAAATGTAATTTAGAATAACTAATTACTAAAAATACTGTATTGAAATATCACAGTGAACAGGACATTAGCTGACTCACAACCAACCAAAGCCCACACTAATTTGCCTTTTGCAATACAAATGCATAAATAATCTAATTTCAACAGCATAAAACTATGTTTGATTCAAAAAGGACATCATGTGAATTTCACAATGCTGTCATGGAATTACGTTTCTGCAGTATAGGCTGACTGTTTTTTTTTCTTTCTTTCAAATCACAACAGAGGACTTGTTGTAAGTTGGGTTGTAACAAGCATGATGCCGGAAGAGCCATCTTCAAGTGACATAAAACAAGGGCATTGTATTCCCAGCACAATGACAAGGGTTGTACTATGAGCGGTCAGAACAGACCCAGAAAAATGCTGTGAAGGAATTTCAAGACTAATATTCTAATGATTATGCTGTAAGAACGTAAGTTACGTATAATAAAATGAACAAATAACAACATTCAAAAATATTATTATTGACTTTTGAATTGTATGCCTCAAGCATTTGAATCATATCTACGGACTATCAAATCTTCTCATGCTAAAAGTCGATTTCAAGCTAAAGAATATAAATCCTGAAGAAAAAAAAAATCAAGAGAATTGTATAGAGAAAATGCCAGAAACTAGGAGATTTTTTAAAGGGATAGTTCATCCATAAATAAACATTCTGTTAACATGTACTCACCCTCATGTCATTCCAGTTTTTTGGAACACCCTCATGGTTCTACAGCCCTTTTAAGAATGAAATTCAGTATGTTCTTGATCTTAGAGCAAAACTCCACACCTTGGGGCAAGGGCCCTTTGAGGTCACACGACAAGTGGGAGATCTCGATTATGAGGTAAGCAAACCGATTGAGGTGGCGCGCATCAAATATATCACCTCAACCTCCTGAAATTGTAGAGGGAGGCGGTCCCTGTGACGTTGGCTATGGTAGTTCTTAGAAGAATTCGAATTAGATGCGATGCTTGATATGGGGGTAATAGAGGAATCCCACAGTGATTGGTCCAGCCCTATTGTTCTAGTTCCCAAGAGCGACAGGTCTGTGCTGTTCTGTGTGGATTATAGAAAAGTCAACGTGGTGTCTATTGCGACCTGCCCATGACCCAAGACCAAAAAGGGGGTGAGGCAGTTCCTGGGGCTGGCTGGCTATTACAGGAGGTTTGTGCCTAGTTATTCGGACATCACCATCTCACTGACTGACATCACTAAAAAGGGGGCTCCAGACCCGGTCCAGTGGAAGAGCAGTGCCAACAGGAGTTCACGCAAATTAAAGCTGCACTCTGTCGGGGGCTGCTTTTGCATGCACCGAATTTCTCTCTCCCTTTCTTATTACAGACGGACGCTTCAGACAGAGGACTGGGGGCTATACTCTCGCAGGTGGTGGAGAGGGAGGAGCGCTCGGTGCTGTACATCAGCCGTTAGCTCTCACAGCATTGTGGAAAAGGAGTGTCTGGCCATCAAGTGGGCAGTCCTCACCCTCCGGTAATACCTGCTGGGGTGGACCTTCACCCTCTGCTTGGACCACGGCCCACTCCAATGGCTCCACTGCATGAAGGATACCAATGCACAGATCACCCGGTGGTATCTGGTTCTACAGCCCTTTACATTCAAGGTGGTCCACAAACCGGGGGCGCAGATGGTTGTCGCCGACTTCCTTTCCAGAAATGGGTGGGTGGGTGGAGTAGTTGGCAGCCTGGATGGCTCCCCAACCTGAGTCGGGCGGTGGGGATATGTGGCAGTGGGGGCGTGTTCTTATAGTGGGAGTTTTGGATTTATTAATAAAATAGCATTTGAGGTATAAAAGTGTGTAATATATGTTGCAGAACAAAACATCCACTTGTCATCAAGTAATTTGTTTAAGTTGAAAAACCCCATTCTAAAGCCAATAGGATAATCCTGAGGGAACGCGTATTAGACTTCCAGGTTCATTTACAAATTGATGTCATGGCTGAACAGCTCTATAATTTCTTTAAAAGACTCAAACCACATTCTTAAATCATCTGAAATGTTTCTCCCAAAAAAAGGACATCGTAAAAAGAGCTATGTGCATATTAAGTGTTTGGTTCATGAGCCAGACACATTCTATCAATGGCTGAGATAAGATTGTGCCACATTGGCTGTGTATGTTCTTCAGTAATAGTGTAGAAACCCCCGCCATTCCCCAATTTACACAAGGCAACACTCACACGCATACCTACACAGACACACGTTAAGTGTCATCACTACATTCGGGCGCTCCATTGCCCCTATTATTAACCCATCATTACAGCACCGTTGAGGTCACGTGCCAAAGTTCACCCAATAAGGTTCACGTCTTGGGGTGACATTGCGGCGCAGTGGCCCTATGGGCTGCTTGTCAGGACAACACTTAGTCTGTGACCTCAAAGTCAGAGGTTAAAGGTGATGTTGACACCGCCCTTATCAGAAAGCTTCAAATACTAAGAGTCCGCCCTGAGGAGCAGAAGAGCTGCACTCGGACAGCAATGTGTGTGTTTAGAGAGAGAGAGTGAGCTATACACAAGAGATCAGGTAAATGGAGGCCTTAGGCTACAAAGAGAATTTTTTGGACACACAAATCTCAACATTTTATCTCTCTTTTTCTTCCATCCTTTCATCCTATTCCCTCTTTCTTTGGAAACAACAAATCAAAGCAAGGCTAATTTGTCTCTTTTTAGACTCTTTCTGCTCACCAACCTGGACTTCTTGTTCTCCCTCTTCCTTGTGCCACTTAAAGGATAGTTCACCCCAAAATAAAAATTCTGCAATCATTGTCTTTCCAAACACTTTAACATACAATGAAAGTGAATGCTGACCAGGGCCTGTCAAGCTCAAATTTGTAAAAAAAAAAAGCACCATACAAGTGATCCATATTTAGTCCATATCAAGCTATCTGTTAGCTTAGTATGAGAAAAGACCAAAATGTAAGTCGTTATTCACTGATAACCTTTTCCTCTGCTTCAGCTCATGCTTCAGCTTCAGTATATTCAAATATGGCACTATGTGTCTTGTAGCCAATTATGATGCAGCATAATTGCATAAAAGAGATTTGACAGCTTTGGCAGAAAGGAAGATTTTCAGTGAATAGTGATTAAAATGTTGGTCTGTTTCTCAAACAAAGCCTTATATGACATAGCACAGACATAGTATTTTTATTTATTCTTATTGGGTAATTATTTCAAATTTTTAAGTACAATTTTCATTTTTAGGTGATGTATTCCTTTATAAACTTCTAAACTCTGCTTTTATGTCCATTTCTCTCTCTGTCTTACTAGGATGTGTATATATACCTAGCTATCTTTATTCTCTCTCAGTCTCTCTGTTAGAATAGCTGGCCTCTGACTGTATCTATTTTCTCTCTGCAGCTCAAGATGGAGTTGGTTAGACCTGTCTGAGTCAATTCAGAATTATTTACTAAAAGGTTATATGAGAAACTGTGTGCATATACAGTATGTGGAGTGCTTTCCAGAATTGGAATTTAATGTATTTCTTATGTCTTTGCTCTGACAAAAATGCTGGAACTCCCATAGCATGGCAAATACAGATTTGTTTTCTACTTACAATTCTACAGTTCTTTACATTTCATCTTACATCAAACTCTCAGCATTTTTAACACGTTTAAGAAACTTTTGACGGCATTCCTGCCGCATACAGCGTCACAAGATAATCCAGTCACTTTTTTACTGCCTGGTTTTGCCACATATATACTGTACATATTTTGAGTTGGGTGTGGCATGAGTTTGAGTGAAATATCTCAAACTGACATAGAATGATCATTTACACATTATACCTTTGGACTGGGAGTCCCAAGGGAGAATCTTGGGTGAATGGGTGTCTGTTTAGCTATAGCAGAAGATATAATCTATCTAGTTTACAGATAATACCAACTATTGCCATATGTCAAATATATGAAATATGACTAAAAATTCTCCAAAATCTTGAACACTTAACAGCTCTATGGGATTCCATTTGTGTAGATATTGTAACAAATTCTAATTATTTTATCTTCTCATCAGGAGCTCAAGGGTGGGTTGTATTTAACATAATCTCATTAACCAACATTGTGCATGCATGTGGTTGTGCATTTATCTGGTAAGATTTTAATAATCTAAACAAATGAAAGAAATTTAAGGCTAATGTCTGTGTTTCATCAGTTGTGCATGTTTCACCAATAAATTGAACAGAATCTCAACAACAGTCAGCCCTATCACCAGCCAGTGTAAACTGACCATCAGTCACATTTATGCACAAACAAATTTGCCTTGAGATGTCAAGCCAATATCTAGTTTGCAATGATTATTAGGTGGTGGTGAAAGCCAAATAATCATTAACATCTTTTCAACTTTTATGCAAAAAACATAAACAAACATCTAGAAAACACATCTTAGAGCTGCGAAGGGACATAAAATTGAGAACTATCTCTTGCCAAAAAGCTTTTTTGGCCAAATGTCAGCAACACAAGTTATTCCTACAATGCTACTGGCACTGGTGTAATTTTGACAGGTATCATTGATAACATATTTGACCTATGACAGCTGTAACATTAAGCAAAGATGCTAGTAGTCTGGTGTCTGATGCAAAGGCCAATGTGTATGTTAAAATTGGTAAAGAATAGCATTTGCCCAGAAAAGTAATTGCAGTTACCTTCCATTGACTGTCACGTATAGAGTAAAAACATTGAATCTAATGTTGAAGTAGGCCAGGTCATCAGATTAGCAATTGTGTATGTAGGGTTCTTCATGACCCATAACCAGATACAGGATCAGGCATGGCAAAAACAGATGTTTAAAAGGAGGCACATATTTAACAAAACATAATTTCCTCTATTAGTCTATATATGATGTCATTCTGCTCTCTGGTGAATGCATGAATGGCCTATGTTAGATCCATCTGGAGATTGGGTAAGACATATTGCAGAACCATTAGAGTGATTTGCAATATGGGAACCATTCTAATAAAGGGCATTCAGGTCAGAGATGTGATGCAGTGGTTAGCGCCTATCACAGGTTTGATTCTGGCGTGCAATGTTTTGTGATGTCACACTGTGGAATATATGTGCATCTGACCATCTCCACATCAACACAACAATGCCTACTTTACTCACCACTTCCATAGCAGTGTTTCTGACAGAGGGTCAGAATGAGGGTGGAATTATGATCGCGTTTTAGACGTTTTTTGTGCAAAAACTAATATTAAAACTAATGCTAATATTATAAGTAAACCTTAATATAAAAAATATTTTAAATTGCCATGTGATGACCCCTTTAGAAACAAATAAGCATTTTCTACAGAATACTGTGGTGGTGCCATGGTATTCATGATAGGGTCAGATGGTATACGCATATTACTTTGATATATGCCATGATACTGAATGATATTTTCATATAGGCTACAATGGCATTTACAAGGTACGTTACTTTAAATAATACCATGGTATTACAATGGTATACAGATCCAAAAAGTAAAAACAGCATTACCATGGCCCTATATCACATCTTACCATATCAAAAATAATTAAATAATCAAGTAAACAAATAAATAAATAAATAAAAATATGGAACTACATTATACTTTTTTTTTTTATTTGTTTGTTAGTTAAGGGCATCCAGTTCAAATGCCCCCACAAGACTTCACTACTGGAGACACTGCATATCTCTCCAAATAACTTTCACTTGTTATCATTAACATAGTGTGCAGTGAAAGAGAGAGAGAGAGACAGAGATCGAGAGAGACAGAGATCGAGAGAGAGAGAGAGAGAGAGAGAGAGAGAGAGAGAGAGAGAATGCTGATTATAAGGACAGACAACAGGTTTAAGGCCATGTCTTGTAAATGCACAGCCACAACAACCACCCTAAGAGGAAATGAAGCATAAACCTCTATAACCAAAACAACAAAGCACAAGATTATGATGTCTTTGAGACCGAACAATAACACTAAAAAGCAATGTGGTTATTAAACTCTCTTATTATTTCTAATAAGCCCTTAAAAAAACTCAGTTTTTTTCCTTTCAGTTATTGAGCCAAATATCTACCCCACAATACCACATCACATTATATGCATTCCAGAGAAGACATTATGGCTCTTTTGGTAAAATGCATGAGCACATTCCGAAGAGAATGAATTTGGGTTAAGGGAGACTTCAGGAATGCATGCTCAACTGCCACTAAATTAATAAAGAGTGTTTAGTTCTGTTTACAAGTGATTGTAATAAAGGATGACGGGAATGTGGCTCCCTTACATAGCCAGAGACCCCTAACCAGGCAGGGGCTGCTGAATCAGCAAGACAGGGCCCCTGATAACTGACTGTAGAGCTCCCACAGCCCCAACTATCACCACAGGTAAACAAACACAGCAGAACAGATGAAGGACTAAAGATAAGAGTGGGGTATGTAGCGTGGCTCAAATCTACACAAACACACTCAGTATTTCACAGATGTAAGGAAGCACAGAGATGCTCTTTGTGTATTTTGAAATAGCTGGCACATGTGTGGTATACTGTGACTACCGATATGTTAACTAATAACTACTACTTGTTAAAATATACACAAAGGAGGCCTTAATTTATTTTGTAATTCTGATGAAATCCTAAAAGAAATCTAGTTAAAAAAACATATAGAAATTTTATTAATTTGTAAAATGTTTATATTTGTATCCATGTTAATTTCATACGTAAATAAACTTTTATAGCATTTTCTACACACAAAAAACAAATTCTAACGGAGTAACCATCAAGTGCAGATATTTAAATAGTTTCCTTGCTCCTTGAATACCCAAGTGTACATTATTAACTTAATAATTATAAAATGTATGTATATATAATATACAAATATCATAATTGTTATTTGTTAATGACAAGAAATTTTCTTAAGGTTACAACATTAGACTTGGACAAATGTGTCTTTTCATAAAAAAATTTCAAAACATCTGATATTTTTATACACTTCACACACAGCGAGTGTCTAAAAGGGTCCTCTCTGTTTTATGGTTTTCTTGTCACATGACAACAAAATGGCTACCGCACTACCTATTTTAGTCTTTTTTTATATCTATGCATTTCAAAATCTTTGACCATAGTTCAGGTAATAATACAATAATACATAGCATACATATTCTTTAAACCTAAAACTTACAATTCCATCACAGCTTAGAAAACAGGTCAATATTTACTGTGGCAGTTTGCACTAAAAGATGCTTTATGCCCCTGGAAATTTCCCCTAGGATTTGTTTGGTCAATCCTGCTCTAATAAGGCTGGGTTGGACTTTTCAGACAGGATGTAAAATCAGACATTCTTCACCAAAAGCACCCAGCACAGTTTCCAAATATTTGTGCATACCACTGACACTTTTTCTGCATGAAACACGAATATTGGTTCATTTCAGACAGGGCTGGTTCTGAGAGGCTCTGATTGGATGATGCTTGATGGCTCACCGCTGTCTAAATGGACTGAATATGTCTGCCTTTGTCTGTTGACAGAGCTCATCGATGACCAATGGCATCACCTTAACACCTGCTGTATTGGGGCTATATATAGACCTTAACTTATTGTTTTTTTTACAGATTTCAGTCCCTTGTACACATTCAAGTTCAAATTTAAGGTCAATAATAGTCAGAAAGTAGAAGTCAGAAATAATGTTAATTAGATCACTCATAAACTACATCTCTTAATCTATCATAAAGAAATCAGTGAGTAGGTACTCTTGAGAAATAATAACAAGAGCAAGACAAAATGCAACAATTGAAAAAATGTTCAAAAATGTTCTTTGTCAAACATCTGTTGGATAGTACTAAGAAAACTAAATTAGAACATTACCTAAATCAATTGAGAATGGTGCTTGGCTTTGCGAAATCGGAAAAAGTAGGTTGACTTTTCTTTAGCTAAAATTGGTCTGTGCAAACCAAAATGTCCACACTGTCCACATTGTTCTCTTCCCTTTTCCAGGTGAAATTTCCACAGAGGGGTTCCAAATGTAAGTTTTGATGTGAGTTGTGGCTGTACAGGCTGTAATAGAGTGAAGAGGAATGTACATTTTACAAATTCTAACCCCCCTCATTCCAAACCCCAAACCAAATTCGAACCATCAGTGGAGTGAAAATGTAACATTACCAGAGGTGGGTAGAGTAGCCAAAAATTGTACTTAAGTAAAAGTACAATTACTTGATATAAACAATTACTCAAGAGAAGTAAAACTAATGATGTTAATAATTACTTGAATAAGAGTAAAAATGTACTCAATGAAAAGAACACTCAAGTAGCGAGTAACTAGTTACTTTCATTTGTAACATAATGGACATTTACACCCTAATATTCCAATACACAAAACACATTTAACATGTATTACATAATAATAATAATTATTATAATTTAATAATAATTATTATTTTTGTTTGTATAAGAATAATAATAATTATAATTATTATTAATATTATTGGAAATTCTTCCATCATTCACCTTCATGTTGTTTCAAACCTGTATGACTTTCTTTCAATGCAACACAATTAAGGAGATGTCACACATAATGTGAGCCTTATAGTCACCTTTTAGTTTCACTGCATGTTTTTCCCTCCATATTTTGAAAGGGAATGGTGACTGTCAGTCTCTAACATTCTGTCTAACATCTTTTGGGTTCCACAAAACACAGAAAGTCACACAGGTTTGGAACCATGAGGTCAGGAAATGATGACAAAATATAAATGTATCACTTAATGATCACATATTAATAAAAATCACTTTAAGGATGCTTGCCAGATTTTGATGAATCTCTCAATTAGAGGAGAATTTTGGAAACCAGTTTGTAGTAATTATTACGGCGACAAATTTGAACTATATTTCACAGGATTCTTATTTCAGTGTGGAATCCTTAGTTCCCCTTCTGTCGCTCTCTCCACGTTGTGTCAGAGAAGCGACACTAGGGGTCTCTCTTGAGCGCCGATATTCACCTCTGAACTATGAAAAAAGGCCAATGAGAGTTGGCAACCAGTATTTGCATGTCCGGCCCCCGGACATACGGGTATTTAAGCGGCGCAAATAAGGGAGTTCATTCAGAAAATTTCTTCGGAGCCGATGGTCGTGTCTGCAACTGCTGCATATTACACACCGAGTTCCTGTCATCCCTCTGCTGCATAACTGTTGGATTCCACGGCGCACAGCAGCGGCTTTCTCCTGTTTGCTTGGCTGTACATTCCTGCCCCTGGGCACATCGACAGTGCAGATTTAAAAACTCTCACAAGTTTTTTTCCTAAAAGAGTGATTTTATTTAAGAGTAATTTCCTCTAAAAGAGCAAAACACAGCGGCGTTGAACGTCCTTTTAAGGACGCGTCTTTATAAAGATGCCCTTCCGCCCCTGTGTTGTTTCTGGATGCGGTAGAGTGCTCTCCGCTTCCGACGGCCACAGGCGCTGTCTCGTGTGTCTGGGTAGCGATCACACCGAGGCTGCGTTTGTGGATGGTTCATGTTCTCACTGCGAGAACATGACCATGACAACGTTGCGGTCGCAGCTTGCTTACAACCGTGAGCAAGCCACTCCAGCCACCCCCCGTATTGCTCCTTCTTCCCACGGGATTGAGGATGATGCGGCTGGCGATGGAGGCGATTTGGGGATGGCTGCGGGTGCAGCTCCGCCGGGTACGCCCCCTCTGACCACCCGCGCCCCAGCACGCTCGTTGATTCCCGTCCGTGCTCGAGGCGGCGGCGACTCGCCTCACAGCCAGTCAGCTGACCCTCTTGCGATGGAAGCCGATGAGCTCGCCGCGACATCGGAGGGTGCGGCATCTGATGCAGAGGACTCCCCTGGACTGCCGCCTTCGGGCTTGCACGCCCAGGCTGAGGCTGACGCACAGATGTCCGACATGCTTTCCCGGGCAGCCAACAGCGTGGGCTTGGATTGGAAATCTCCATCCTCCCCACAGCCATCACAGCTGGATGACTGGTTCCTGGGGTCTGCGCGCCGCTCACAGCCTCTCCCCCCTTTTCCGTTTTTCCCGGAAGTGCATGACGAGCTGACGTCTTCGTGGAGAGCACCCCTCTCCACTCGTCACACCGCCACAGGCTCGTCCGCCCTCGCCACCCTCGACGGCGGAGCGCGCCACGGGTACGCGGCGACTCCCCAGGTGGATAGGGCGGTTGCAATCCATCTATGCCCCGGTACCCCTGCCACCTGGCGAGGTCACCCCGAACTCCCTTCCCGGACCTGTAGAGCAACCTCCTCGCTGACAGCGAAGGCCTACAGCGCCACCGGACGCGCCGCTTCCGCCCTGCATGCCATGGCTCTCCTGCAGGTCCACCAAGCCAAGGCACTTCGCAACATGCACGGGGGTGGCCCTGATCCCGACACACTGCAGGAACTGCGCTCAGCGACCGACCTCACCCTGACAGCGACGAAGGTCACAGCGCAAGCGCTCGGGCAGGCGATGGCCACGCTAGTGGTCCAGGAACGTCAACTGTGGCTGAACATGGTCGAGATGCGTGAAGCCGACAAGACTCGCTTCCTCAACGCCCCTGTCTCCCAGTTCGGCCTCTTCGGTGACACCGTCGAGGACTTTGCCCAGCAGTTCGCCGAGGGCGTCCTCCCGCGGCCAGAAGACAAGCTCCTGCTCCGCCTCAACCCGAGCCCAGCTCTGAGCCCCAGCGTCGAGCAAACCGCGGGACGCGCACGCCCCCTGTCTCACGGACCCCCTCGAGGACCCGGAAGGCTCCCAGGCGCTCCTGAGACAATGCACCCAGAGTCCAAGAAGTTAGCTCCGGAGGTGGTAAGACCGCTCCGTCCCCCGGTGGAGGGCCGGGAGGAGAATCCTTTGTTTTTTCATTTGCCGCACCCCTTAACGGGGGCTGCGGTACCCAAATTCTCAATAAAAGAGCTATTTCCTTTGGCTCTGGGGCATATGGCCCGCAAATGCCATTCTCACGGCACTCTGCTTTCAGGCCTCAACAGTCCCGGCTCCATGGACGCGGTGTCCCCGCCTTCAGCCCCACGACTGTTCCCTGGCCGGCCGGTTCAGACGAGTCCAGAGGACACCAGCATCAGACCTCCTCCTCAGTCACAAACCCGCCTCCTGCCGGGTGCATGGAGCAAGGTAAGTGCTTTGAGTTTATTCTCAGCACCAGAGCCTCGGGACACCACATTGCCTCCCGACGCCACGTTACCTGTTCCGCACCGCAAACCCGTCCCTTTGGTGCCCCTAGCACGGAGTTTAGAGGCATGGCTTTCACTGCCCAACCCGTCACGCTGGCTGCACCGGACCATTCGACTCGGTTACGCAATTCAGTTTGCCAGGTCTCCGCCCTCCTTCGTGGGCATACATTTTTCCGCAGTACACGGCCAACATGCCCATTCCCTGCGCGAAGAAATCGGCTCCCTTCTATTAAAGGATGCGTTAGAGCCTGTCCTTCCAACCGAAATGAAGAAGGGTTTCTACAGCCCTTACTTTGTTGTACCCAAGAAAGGCGGCGGCTTACGACCGATCTTGGACCTGCGAGTTTTCAATCGGACCTTGTCCAAACTCCCGTTCAAAATGCTCACCCAGAAAAAAATTCTATCTGGTGTCCGGCATCTAGATTGGTTCACAGCGGTAGACCTGAAGGACGCGTACTTCCACGTCTCAATTTGCCCTCGACATCGACCCTTCCTACGGTTCGCGTTCGACGGTCAGGCGTATCAGTACAAAGTCCTCCCCTTCGGCCTGTCTCTGTCCCCTCGCGTCTTCACGAAAGTCGCAGAGGCAGCTCTTGCCCCGCTCCGAGTAGCCGCCATACGCATACTCAATTACCTCGATGACTGGCTCATACTGGCTCACTCTCGAGAGTTACTATGTGCACACAGAGACCAGGTGCTCAGGCACCTCAGCTGTTTGGGGCTTCAGGTCAACTGGGAAAAGAGCAAGCTCTCCCCAGTCCAGAGCATCTCTTTTCTCGGTCTGGAGTTAGACTCAGTCTCAATGACAGCATGTCTCTCCAACGAGCGTGCTCAGTCAGTGCTGAAATGCCTCGCTTCCTTCAAGCCAGGCGCCGTGGTCCCGCTAAAACGTTTCCAACAGCTCCTGGGGCATATGGCATCCTCCGCGGCCGCGCCGCTGGGGTTGATGCATATGAGACCACTTCAGCACTGGCTCCGGACTCGAGTCCCGAGACGAGCATGGCGCCGTGGCACGCACAACGTAAAAGTTACCTCTGCCTGCCACCAGACCTTCAAACCCTGGACAGACCTTTGCTTTCTAAGGGCTGGAGTACCCTTGTAGCAGGTATCCCGACGCGTTCTGGTCATGACCGACGCCTCCAAATTGGGTTGGGGCGCCGTGTGCAACGGGCACGCAGCCGCAGGCCGGTGGAACCGAGGCCTGCTGCGCTGGCACATCAACTGCCTAGAGCTGCTGGCTGGTTTTCTGGCCCTGCAGAAGTTTCTTCCGTTAATTCGGCACAAACACATCTTAGTCAGGACAGACAGCACCACGGTCGTAGCCTACATAAACCACCAAGGCGGAGTACGCTCCCTCCACATGTCACAGCTCGCCCGTCGTCTCCTCCTATGGAGTCAGCAGCGACTGGAGTCACTGCGCGCCACTCACATCCCCAGCAGCCTCAATGTGATGGCGGACGCGCTGTCAAGACAAAGCTTGCCTGGCGGAGAGTGGAGACTCCATCCCCAGTCGGTCCAGCTGATTTGGGACCGGTTCGGCAAGGCCCAGGTAGACCTGTTTGCCTCCCAAGAAACCTCCCACTGCCCGCTCTGGTATGCCTGGACAGAGGCTCCCCTCGGGGCAGATGCGCTGGCACACAGCTGGCCCACGGGGCTGCGCAAGTACGCATTTCCCCCAGTGAGCCTTCTTGCACAGGTGCTATGCAAGGTCAGGGAGGACGAGGAGCAAGTCACTCTGGTAGCCCCCTACTGGCCTACCCGGACTTGGTTTTCGGACCTCACACTCCTCACGACAGCCATTCCCTGGCGAATTCCCCTGAGGAAGGACCTTCTTTCTCAGGGACGGGGCACGCTCTTGCACCCGCACCCAGACCTCTGGAACCTCCACGTCTGGCCCCTGGACGGGATGCGGAAGATCTAGCCGGTCTACCATCTGCCGTCATAGATATAATCAATCAAGCCAGAGCCCCCTCTACCAGGCATCTTTACGCCCTAAAGTGGCGTCTGTTCGCGGACTGGTGTTCTTCCCGAGCCGCAGACCCGCAGAAGTGCGCAGTTAGGTCAGTGCTCGTGTTTCTTCAGGAGAGGCTGGAGAGGAGGCTGTCCCCTCCACCCTCAAGGTGTATGTCGCCGGGAAAGTCTCTTGGTAAGCACGACTTAATCGTCAGGCTCCTAAAAGGTGCCCGGAGGATAGCTCCCTCCCGGCCTAACCTGTTCCCCTCCTGGGATCTCTCGGTCGTCCTTACGGGACTCCAGAGACCCCCCTTCGAGCCGCTTGACTCCAGGAGATCTCAGGTTTGGGACACTGGTTGATTCCTCCCTAGCCCTCGTGGGTCGCAGTTCAGCGTAGGAACTCGCCGACCCAAGCCACTGCGGGTACCGCAAGCTACCCTGCACTGGTATAGGTGCTCCACATTTAAGGCCTCCTTCGGACTCCCCCTGTGTGTAACGCCATGGTTCTGTCCCCTCTAGCGAGTGGACTCCCGTACTTCCCTTAGGCAGTCACGGCTGCCTCGGTTGCCGTGCTGTATGTTCCCCCCTCTATAGGCTGGATCCACCACCGCACCGACTTTTCCACATAGGCCCTAAGTCAGGCCTCTGATGGTTTTGCCACTTAAACTTGCCTCCCCTCTCGGGTAGGCGTGGCCTCCGCAGGGTCTTCTCTGCCCTGAATAAGGGCTAAGACCCCCTTCCCTCAATGCGTGTAAGGGCCCCGGCCTAAGTTTCTCTATGCGAGAAACATAGAGAGAAAAGAGGCCTGGCCAGGCTTGGCCCGTTCCCAGGTTGGCGGCCATCACCTTGTTCCCCCCTCCAGGGTAACGATAAGGAATCCTGATGGCTTAAATGGGGCGTTGGGGAAGGGTACGTGCAGCCTGATACAGTTGGTCATCCTGCACGTAAGAATACCTGCTCGCTCCTGTATCAGCAGTTCACGTACACGGCTCAGCGCGTGGCGCTTTTATAAGTGGACCCCTAGTGTCGCTTCTCTGACACAACGTGGAGAGAGCGACAGAAGGGGAACGTCTAGGTTACGTATGTAACCTCCGTTCCCTGATGGAGGGAACGAGACGTTGTGTCTTCCCTGCCACGTCGCTGAGCCGAGCCACTGTTGTGGCCGGACCATTTCCGGCTCCTCAGAAAAATCCTGAATGAACTCCCGTATTTGCGCCGCTTAAATACCCGTATGTCCGGGGGTGGGACATGCAAATACTGGTTGCCAACTCTCATTGGCCTTTTTTCATAGTTCAGAGGTGAATATCGGCACTCAAGAGAGACCCCTAGTGTCGCTTCTCTGACACAACGTCTCGTTCCCTCCATCAGGGAACGGAGGTTACATACGTAACCTAGACGTTCTGTACAGTAAGGGTAAACTGCACCGTATCTCTGTATTTGGAAGCGTGTTAGGCTTATTTAAGTTCAGAGCTTGTTCTTTCATGTTCATGAGGAAAATGAAGTCACACAAGTGAGTAGTCACTCGCTGATCGGCAAAGCAAAAGGCATTTACACTTATTGTGGATGT
Organism: Xyrauchen texanus; assembly: GCF_025860055.1. Classification (NCBI taxonomy): domain Eukaryota; kingdom Metazoa; phylum Chordata; class Actinopteri; order Cypriniformes; family Catostomidae; genus Xyrauchen; species Xyrauchen texanus. The sequence continues at coordinate 40,494,052 of NC_068286.1, forward strand.
TTACATGGATTAATACAGTAGGTACTGATGTATTTCAGCACTGATATGAAAATTAAAATTTATAAACTAGAGGGCATAAGAGCCCATAGCTACAAAGTTGGAACTGCAATTCTAATCTTGAAATATCCACTTGTCTTGGTGTAAAATGAAGGCAAAGCGTGACAAAAGAAAATTTTTGCTTTGAGTGCTTGCTACTGTGGTGATGGACTGTCGAATGACAGAGCGTTGCTGTCATAAAAGTCCCATTTAAAAATCACATTTATTAAAAGTATCGAATTAAATCCAGTAATGTAATGACAGGAAAATTACTTTTTTTTAACATCAGCAATGTACTTGAAGTACCCACTTTTAAACCTACTCTTAAAAGTATATTTCTCCGAAAATGTACTCAAGTAAATGTAGCAGAGTAAATGTAGTGCATTACTACCCACCTCTGAACGTTACAGAGAAAAATACAACGTCTGAATCGCGCTTGTCACTGATTATGTGAACAAGTTTACTTCCTGGTTTCAGCACTCTATCCAACCCCAGGTCTCTCCCGCTGCTGTCACAATGCACTTCTGGTTGCACCAGGGGAAGGTAAACACTCTGGAGCTTACGCAACAATTTCTAATAGGAGATGCCGCTTAATATTGAGTCGGTATAATGTCGTTGAATCTACTAACATTTAAAAACTCACTCCAAATGTGGAAGTGTATTCTTTAGTGATTTAGTTGATACAACTCTCAATGGAAACATGAGTTGTGACCAGGTGTCAAAATGTTTCTAAACTCAGAGAAAGTGAAAAAGAGAATAAAAGAGATGGAAAAGTTCAAATAGAAGGAATGAAAGAAATGCAACTAACTTTTGGTGTACGTTTCTTTCAGAGTCACTGGGTTTAGGAAACATTCCTCTCGCACTCCTCCAAAGTGAGTGTGTGCGTGTGTGTGTGTGTGTGTGAGAGAGAGAGAGAGAGAGAGAGAGAGAGAGCGAGAGAGAGAGACTAAATGCATTAGTGTAGAATTAGAGTAACACACTCACAGTACTCCCTTACATACCTTACTCCTGTTTGCTCACACATAAAACACTACAATGTTGTTTAAAAACGTGCTACCTAACTTAGCAACTTTATTGGAAATATTAGCAGGCTGTCAAACTTTACAGCTTCTAAACCTGTTCTAACAGGGCACATTGACACATTTGCTAAAAATAAAATAAATAAATAATAATGATAATAATTGATAAAAAATTGAGACCTCTCCTTTGGTGTCAAAAGTGGGAAGGAAATGAATAATATTGTATCTATATCAGACATGATAAAACACTTTTAACACACTGGCAAGAGCATTTTGGGGAGTCTGTGTTTTGCAGCTGCAAGGTTCTTACAACCGTTGACAGAGAACACAGAAAACAGGAAGGAATGTTTCAAACCAAGGGGGAGATAAGAGAACTGTGAACATCAGCACTGATGTGAGGAGGTGTAAAGATAGATATACACATAAAACACACGCAAACACACAGGCGCACATTGCATTCCTGGACATACATACACACACTCTAAAACTCCCTTGAGATTGTGGTCTAATTAAACTTTATCTTCTCTCTCAATCCACAGTTTTATGAGACGGGTGTGCAGAATGTGTTTGAAGCTGCTATATTGCTCAAGGATGAGGACGTACATTCTGAAACACAGTGTGCCATAAACACACACATACTGTATAGGGTTCTGTTGAAGGGTGTAAACATACAGTATATGAAATAATTGCCACATTGTCTTAACAAACATGTAGCCTATGTATCATTAAGAACTCCATGATGAATGTAGACCTGGTCAGATGAGTTTTAAAGTCATAGTGCCACCCAAAATGAAAGTTGTATCATAATTTACTCTCCTTCATGTTGAATGTTGAAGGTTAATAGTCTGCATAATACATGTTGTGTTTCACGAAAAGAAAGAAAGAAAGAAAGAAAGAAAGAAAGAAAGAAAGACATGGAGTAAATGTGTGTAAGTAAATTATGACAGAATTTTCCTTTTTGGGTGAACTATCCCAAGTTTGAGCAAAAGTAATCATGGTGCTTGCCTTAGCATAATAATAATACTAAAATAATTAAAAAATATGGAAACTTGGTCCCTTAGGACAATTGTAATGTTTGTGTGTGTGAATGCTGGTATTTAATTGCAAAATGATGTGTGAAACATATCTTGACCATACCATACACTCAAAAACAAGTTCAATTGAAGTTGATTACGGCACAAACTCTTTTCAGATGAGAAAGACTATATATGTGGTTGTTATTGTCTGTGAACAGGCAAACCACAGTGTTTTGAAATGGTACACCCATCTGGTCCTATTATGTAGTTTTACCCAGCATTAATCCGAGGTTTCTCAACATATTTTCACCCAAACAATCCCATGGTGGTCAGTTCCATAACCATCATCACTCATGGCTGGAATAGCATTTAGCTGCTGTAAATGACTGAATTCTCAGTGTCGGTATGGGCGCCAAGCCAGATGGAGAGCAGGTGGAAGGGTAAGAAGAAGTCCTTGAGAAACAGGCCTTTAAATTGGACTTCTATACAGCCATTGCCAGCTGTGGGAGTCAGCATCATGGAATTTCGCAGACAGTAGCTCTGTTCCAAAAAGGATTGAGCGGCATTGCCTTTGTCTTTCATGGATAAGGCAATGCCAAAATGTTCTACGACAAGCTCATCGATAAAGCTAAGATGGCTTTTTCGAAATATTATAAAACAAATTTAAATCAGAGAAGTACTCTTTTTATGAAAACGGGGAAATTACATTACAAATGGCATATTTTACTCAATATGTGCATGTGCTTTGTAGGTTTATGCTTATTAGAATGTCAAATTGTTAGCTTAGCAACATGCTAATATTAAAATCTATTGGAATAAATTGAGTCAAGCCTTGAAAGTGCTTCATGTGAGTATTATGAATGTGTCTTGCAGAGTTTCTGTCAGTCTAGAGTATTCCAAATCACTTCCAAGTCATTTATTTCAGTTAGGATACTGCCTTGCAAGGCCTTTAGGCAGTAGACAGCATGGCATCTAGCTAGGTTTTGGAACAGCACTAAGTGTGTGAGTGTCCACATGTGTGTGTGTGTGAATGAGTGTGAGACAATAGAGCAAGAGAGAGGAGAAAAATGCAGAGATCAACTGAAAAGGACTAATTTGACACTTCCGTGTGGCTTTGTTATTGTTAGCACTTAATAACTTGACGGTACAATACCACACCCCAAGTCTTCATCCTCCAGTAACTAGCAGGCATGAACACACACATTCTGGGCATCAATGAGCATGTACCCAGCTGAGGGGGCTTTGGTCCAAGGGCAAAAGCATGGCGAGGAACCTTTAAGCTGGACAAACCAACAAGACTCCCCACTATAGTGATCTTTTCACTCGGGACACAAAAGACTGACACCAACAAGCAAAAGCAGCAAAGTCACACAGCATGACAGCGGATGTACAAATGAAGCTGGTGGACCTGATTGAGGCCACTTGAGACTTTGTGAAGCAAACAGTCCTGTATTCTTCTTTTATATTAATAGAGATGCTTGTTGATTTTTTTTGGGCTAAAATTTCTTTAGCGAAGTGCTGCAAGAAGCATTTATTTTGATAATTGATTAATCTGTTGTTGTTGTTGCTTTGATAAAAAAAGCCACATTTTACTTTCATTAACTTATTTATAACAATACATAAGACAATAATTTACATGGTACAATATACAACCCCAATTCTGAAAAAGTTGGGACAGTATGAAAAATGCTAATGAAAACAAAAAGTAGTGATTTGTAAATTATATTAACCCATTCCTGTATTGAAAGCACTACATTATATGTATACATTATATGAGGTTTTTCTTTGTTAATTTCATTGTTTTTAGAAAATGTACAGTAATTTCAAATCAGACGATTGCAACACGCTCCAAAAAAGTTGAGACGGGGGCAATTTAAGACTAATATCAATTTGACGAGTTGAAATAATGAGGATGTGAAACAGGAGATGTTACACAGGTGAGGCAATAAGGCATAAAATTTTGGAGCAACATATTCTGCCATCCAGCATCGTCTTTTCCAGGGACATCCCAGCATTTTCCAGCAGGACAACTTCAAACCACATACTGCCCGGATTTCAAGTGCATGGCTGTGTAAGCAGAGTGTGGGTGCTAGATTGGCCTACCTCCAGTCCTGACCATCTCCAATTGAGAATGTGTGGCACATTATGAAGTACACCATACGGCAATGAAGAACCTGTACAATTGTCTAAAGACCTACATAATGGACGATTGGGGAAAATTCCACTTTCTAAACTTAACAAACTTGTGTCTTCAGTTTCCAGATGCTTAATAAGTGTTATTAGAAGAAATGGTGATGGTCCCAACTTTTTTGCAGCATGTTGCAATAATCTGACATGAAATTACTGTACATTTTCAAAAAACATGGAAATTCACAAGGAAAAACATCATGTGTAGTTTTAGAGCTTTCAATATAGCAAAGACTAAATATAATTTACAAATCACACCTTTTTGTTTTTATTAACATTGTTCATAGTGTCCCAACTTTTTCAGAATTGGGGTTGTAAATACCTGAATACAGTAACACGTTTCTGTAGCCTAATATCTTTATTCTATAAATACTGCAAATGGGACATCTTATAAAATATAATTACTTGCAGTATATGTAGAGTTTCAATAAATTATGGTTACATTTAAACATAATTTGATGTATAAAACATGTGCTCCTGGTAATTAACTGTCCTGACAAATAAAATACGAGCATTGGATCACGTGTCAGGAACCATTGCAGTTACCAAAACCAGTGACATGCTTTTTTCTGGCTGTGTCTTGTTTGGAAGGCTGCGTCCTCCGGAGGTCGCATTTGTCATCCGCATACGTCTCTTTTCATAAAAGTGAGTAGGACACTTTGAATGCAGCCTTCGAATGTGACCTTCTTTCACGGTAATTCGGAGGATCTATGAGGTGTAACCATCATTGGCACTCATAACCCAAAATTCTTTGCTTAAATGGAAAAGTCTAAAAAAATGACACCACCTTGCCCATAAGTATGATGTTCAAATGCAACGAATGTTAATTCCCAAGTTGAAGTACCTCAGTAGATGGGTGCAGAGTATATAATATGTATAATTATATTAATATATAATTAAAATAAAGTGTTAGACTAAAAGTACACCAAGGCAAGGCAAGGCAAGGCAAGTTTATTTATATAGCACATTTCATACACAATGGTAATTCAAAGTGCTTTACATAGAAGAGATTAAAATAAGAATAAAAAAATAAGAATAATTGAAACAGTTTCGAATAAAATAAAATACAGGACAAACAGTCGGACACACAGTGGCACAGTGCTCATTCAGTAAATGCACAGCTAAACAGATGTGTTTTGAGTCTGGATTTGAATGTGACTACTGTAGGAGCACATCTGATCTCTTCTGGAAGCTGGTTCCAGCTGCGGCTGGCATAATAGCTAAAAGCAGACTCTCCTTGCTTAGAGTGAACCCTTGGTATTTCTAGCTGATGTGATCCTATTGATCTGAGTGATCTGTTGGGTTTATATTCAGTGAGCATATCTGCAATATATTGAGGTCCTAGCCCATTGAGTGATTTATATACCAGTAATAATACTTTAAAATCAATCCTAAATGTAACTGGGAGCCAGTGTAAAGACCTGAGGACTGGTGTGATATGTTCATATTTTCTGGTTCTGCTCAGAATCCTGGCAGCAGCGTTCTGTATGAGCTGCAACTGTCTTATGGTCTTTTGGGAAGGCCAGTGAGGAGTCCATTACAATAATCCACCCTGCTGGTGATGAAAGCATGCACAAGTTTCTCTAGGTCTTGACTGGAAACAAAGCATCTAATTCTTGCAATATTTTTCAGATGATAGCATGCTGATTTAGTTATTGCTTTGACATGACTACTGAAACTAAGGTCTGACTGTAGAGACACACCAAGATTCCTGACTTGATTTTTAGTTGTTTGACCCCTAGCGTCAAGGTATGCATTCACCTTGAGAACGTCATCTTTGTTTCCAAACACAATGACTTCAGTTTTATCTTTGTTTAACTGAAGAAAGTTTTGGCACATCCAACTGTTAACTTCATCAATGCATTGGCACAGGGAGTCAATGGGGCTGTAATCGTTAGGTGATAGGGCTAAGTAGATCTGTGTGTCGTCTGCATAGCTGTGGTAAGCAATTTGATTCGTTCTCATTATTTGGCTCATTGGGAGCATATACAGGTTGAACAGGGGTGGCGCAAGAATTGAGCCTTGAGGGACTCCGCATGTCATGGACGTCCACCCAGACTTATGGTCTCCTATACTCACATAATAACCTCTCCCTTCTAAGTATGACCTGAACCATTTTAGGACCATCCCAGAAAGCCCCACCCAGTTTTCCAGCCTGTCAAGAAGTATGTTGTGATCAACAGTGTCAAATGCAGCACTGAGGTCGAGTAGTACCAGTACTGATAATTTGCCTGTATCAGTATTTAAGCAAATATCGTTTATTATCTTTATGAGCGCTGTCTCTGTGCTGTGATGCGATCGGAAACCAGATTGAAAATTGTTGATAACAGTTCTGTAAAGTCCTCAGCGAAGGCTGGAGAGTATTTTGGAGGCCTGTAAATAATGATAAGTAAAATGTGTGGAGCACCTTTTAACACACTACCCAGATATTCGAAAGACGGGTAATTCCCAAATGATATTTGCTTACATTGATAGACGTCTTTAAAAAGAGCAGCTAAACCCCCACCTCGTCTACCTTCTCTGCAGACACTCAAATAAGTAAAGTTAGGAGGGGATGTTTCATTAAGGACTGTTGCACTACAGCTGTCTTCTAGCCAAGTTTCATTTAGAAACATAAAATCCAGGTTGTATGTGATAATTAAGTCATTGACTAGAAGTGATTTATTTTTAAGTGAGCGGATGTTTAAAAGTGCTAACTTAACAGTTTTTGTCCCCACAGCAATCTTAGTTTGGCGTGTAATAGGCACCAGATTAGATGGGTTTGCTGTATGGCTTTTGAAGGCCTTAGACTTTCTATGATGTAATCGAACAGCAATAGAGATTGATACAGGCACACTGGGTTGCCACTTGTTTTGTAAACATTTGAGAAAGTTACTGTTATCATAGCAGGGACCCAACACATATCACTGAGAGCTGGTATCAGTTGTTTTTGGTTCACCTCGAGCAGATGGAGGAGGGTGTGAGCCCTGGCGTTGTGGCAGAGGTCGAAGAGCTCTCACAGGAGGAGGGGGAGGGCGAGCTGGGCCCGCAGGTGCTTGAGGGGCCTGACGTTTTTTGCTTGATATCTGGGGGCTTGCAGCAAAAGAGTGGGATAGTTTGATTCCAGCATACACCAGTTCTTCCATTTTCTCTGAGAAACACAGATGTGGAGATGCTGGAGAGAGGGATAACGTGTCTGGTGAGAGGGGCTGTAATATGCTGTCCTGGTTTCCCTGGATGTTTTCCAGAAAGTCGTCCTTGGGTGCTGAATCTTGGAGCAGTTCTAATATGTCACAGTCTGTCTGTGGTGAACTTTGTGGGCAGGGCTCAGATGAGATTGTGTCCATGAGCAGAAATTGTTGTGGCTGAGTGGTGTTATCGTTGTCCTTGTGTGATTTGTCAACTGCATGTCCATTCAGGTGCTGAAGTGAAGTCCTGTGGTCATTCATACTGTGTCCAGGTGTGTGTGTGCCATTCAGATTGAGTGGATTGGCACACACTGCAGAAGGATGATTGAAGGAGAAGTAGATATTGTCCTTTAGCACTCTTGAACCAAGTTTGTTTGGGTGGTGGCCATCCTGTCGAAACAGTTGCCTCTGACTCCAGAAAAGATTGAAGTTGTCAATGAAGTTCACTCCTTTTATATTGCAGGTTTTTGCAGCCATGTATTAAGCCCAAGCAACCGTGAAAACCTGTTTGTTCCTCTTGCTGGAAGTGGTCCACTGATGAATGTTTGAACTTTCAGTCTTTTAAGTGTTTCAAAAGTTCATTGAAATCCTTTTTAAGGAGTTCTGACTGCTCTTTATGAATATCATTCTTCCCCACATGAATGATGAGTCGATTTGCAGTCTTATGTTTCATCAGAATGTTCTGAAGTTCCCTGTTTACATCCGAGGTTGTTGCTTGTGGAAGGCAGCATGTAGTTGTATCCCTGCTGCTAATGTTTCTGATTATGGAGTCACCCACTATCAGAGTCCTGGGCCCGGCTGCGCTCTGAGCTGAATGCCGCTGTCTGCTTCGACCTTGACGCCAGTTCACATCAGTGTTAGCTACTGGCTGATTCAGTCTGTGTTCAATCACATTCATCACATTTGGGGATTCCTCATTCATTAATACTTCAAATCTGTTCTCAAGATGTATAGGCGGTGGTAGGAAACCAGTGTTTGCATTCCTTGTCAGAGCCGTATCTGGGGTAGAGGATGCTACTGCGGCAATATGAGATGCTCATGACAATCTGATGTCTCGAGTGCCTTTTGGTCTCGCTCCCTGTTTTTGCCATCGATTTGTAAGTCGATCGGTTTGTTTCTCTACACTCAGTATGGCCTGTCGAGGAGCACTAGATTCATGGGACTCACCGGCTGTATGCTGAGGGCGTCCATGACTAAGCTCTGTTGTGTGTTCCGTCTGGTTTGGTGGTCCTGTAAATAACTTTGTTTCAAGAACTGCAATCCTTTGTAAAAGTCTGTGGCAGTTAGTGCAGCAAGTAGATTCCAGAAGAGGCATTTTCTCTTATCCTTTTGAATGTAGGCAGTTGTGTTGTCCCTTCCCTGGAATGAAAACTTTCAGTGGGAGGCTGGTCGGATAAAAGAATTCTGCTTTTTTTTTTTTTTTTTTGTAGTAATCCAAGCTTTTGAGCACTGTGCTGATTTGTTTAAGTTAAAATTAGTTAAAATTAGTTGATAAAAGGAGATAAAATATGAAAATATAAAAGCGATAGAGCAAAAGCGCGGAGCAGTAAGCAAGAGCATCCGAACAGAAGCTGAGCAGGAACATATGCACCAGTAAAATCTATTTTCTTTCTCTTTACATAATTATAACTCTCCTAAAATGTATCTCATACATTCCCTTCTAAAGGGAATTTGTTACCTTCTCACTCAAAGCGCTTGTGCTTGTTAAAGAGTGACGTGCTGTCATAGCCACCATGTTACGTTATGTTTCCATTTGTCCTACAAAGGCCATCTCATTTAAACAAGGCTTGTTTAAAGGAGGACGCTCAGTATACTGCAGTCTTCAAAGGACACGTCCTACCTAGCATGCAGCATTCGAAACGAGACACAGCTTACATCTGCTTATCAAGTTGTTCTTCTTCTCATTCGTCATGGGCAAAGGACAAACTAGCTGAAAGGTGCTTTGCACCACCTACTGTACTGGGGTAAAATTCGATTAGCTTATCAATTAGCACCACCTATTGTGAAGGCATGAATGTGCTAACGGTGATAATTAATGTCGATTTTTATGTTAAAGGGACATTTGTCCAAAATTCACCTCTCGTAATCACAACACATTTGGTGTGCAAAGGCTTTTAAGGGCAACACTGCTCCTGTGTCCTGGACAAATTGGGTCATGTATTTTTCCCCACTTTAGCTCGTTTTAGTTATTTTTCAAATGAGTTTTATGATGCAAACACATTTATTACTACTGTAAAGTGACGTTACTGACAGCGTCTCTGTGCATGACACAAATATCCAATTAATCGATAGTAAAATCAGTTGTCAATAATTTACGTTATCAATTATTATCTATTTTATTGATTATTTTGACTATTTTAATTATTTAATTCCTGTATTGTTCAAACTTGTACTTCTATTCAGATGATATTCAGTTTCATAGTTTGATTTGATCTAATCAATATCTAAAATTAAGATCCAAATGCAAGAATGAAGGGTCTTTTTTTCTAGTGGTTTTGTTCAGTCTTATAATGGAACGCATGTGTCCTAACTCCCATTCGTAAGAGTTCTTTACTTTAATGATTAATGTCAGACAAAGCCGTTTATAATGTAGGTTATGTAATTCCATTAGCGGGTAAGCGTCAAGACCCTTGATTGTAGAGTTTGTCCTCTGGTCGCCTGGAAGCAAGTGAGGCAGACATCACATAAACGGAACTCTGCAGCTGTGCTGGCGACCTTTGGCCTGAAGGCAATCTGAGCTTTCATCAGCCGTTACCCTGCTGGGTTATGACGCTAAATGCTTCAGCTAATCCAGTTAAAACTCTATCAGAGAAGAAAAAAGATGGAAAAAAAACCAGAAGTCACAATTAGTCTGTGCCGATGTGCCCAAGCAGCTGGGATCTGCTTTGACTAGCATGGATTTTCATGCTGATCCAAGCTAGTTTATGCTGGTTAGTGCTAGTGGAACAACATAGCCATGGACTTCACCAGCAAAAAACTAAAAACATTTTACCGCTCCAATACGGGACGCAATGCCTTCAATTTAGGAGATTTCGCTGTCTAAAAACAGCTTAAAGCTGAGTTATGTAACTTTTTCTGTGTTAAAATACTTTTCACTATCCCAGCTTAATATGCAGAGACAACTATGAGTAAACAATTCATAGGTTAATTAGACCTGCCCCTAGTCAACCAATTGTTGGAGGTGGGATTATCTCTTTGTATGACCAACACCAGACTAGAGGTATATTCAGTAAACATGTTCTGAAAACAAAGTTTTTAGTCACAACATAATTCTTACAGTTCCATTTATGTTATTCCATAGTTTTGATGACTTTACTATTATTCTAAAATGTGAAAAAAAAAAAAAAAATATATATATATATATATATATATATATATATATATATATATATATATATATATATATATATATATATATATATATATATATATATATATATATATATAATAAAGAATGAGTAAGAGTTTCAAAACTGTTGACCGGTAGTGTATGTACCTTTATAATGCGCCGCCTGGAGTCAGCACACTACAAACACAACAAGCCTATTATACAAAGAGGTCATGGTTTGTCCCTGGCAGGTAGAATATGCCACTATCCCATCCTATCCACACCCTAATCCTAATCTTATACTGCCTGTAATGCAGAGGAGACTGTCAGGAACAACGGATGGCACCTTTCTCCCATCATGCAAATACACACAACAGCGCTTCCCTGTCAGTGATAAAATGATGAAGAAAGGAACATTTTTAACGGCATTTAAATGTACAAAACAAGTCCAGATGGGACGTATGTAAGGCACATTTTATTTATTTGATTAAGTCTTAACTATCACCAAAACGTAGAATGAAAAGTTTTTGTGTTAATTTCAGCATTTTCAAAATCTGTGATTAATTGAGAGTAATTACAAAAAAATTATTACATTATTCGCGATAAAAAAATTTTTTATCTACTGACAGCACAAAAATATACACTGTATATTTTTGTGCTGTCAGTAGATTAAAAAAAATGTATCGCGATTAATGTAATCATATATATATATATATATATATATATATATATATATATATATATAATACGACATTTGTATTTTTATTTTGAGGATATCATTAAATGAATAGTTCACCCAAATATGAAAAATATATCATAATTGACTCACCCTTGTGTCGTTCCAAACCAATTTGCCTTTTTTTGTAATGCGGAACACAATGAAAGATGTTTTAATGAATGCACCGATGAACACACAATGGATGTTTCACTAAAAATTACTTACATTTCGGTTTGCACATATCTTTACTATAATGCACAAGATGCATGGAATGCTATAAAGATACTTTTGAGTTAGTTTTTAAGCTTAAAAGTGAGACACAATAAACTGCCAATATTTTGAAAAGAAAGACCAAGATATTCATTAAACATTCTCTATTTGTTTCACAACAAGAAAGAAAGTTGTCACATTCTGAGCGACATTAGGGTAAGTGGTAACACTTTATATTAAGGTTCCATTCGTTATCATTATGCATTTGGTGTCATTAATAAACAATGAAAAATATGTAATTTTTACAGAATTTAGTAATCTTGGCTATTGTTAGTTCATTGTTAGTTAATAGTGAATTAACTATTGTTACCAAATACAACTTTTGATTTAAAAAATGCATTAGTCTATTCTGACATTAACATTAAAAAAGATGAATAAATGCTGTAAATACATTTTCCATTGTTAGTTAATGTTAAATAATGTTAATTTCAGAATTGTCATTTTGGGAAAACAGTTCCTTTAAGTGTCTAAGAAACCTAGAATTTCTTTCCTCAGTCTGAATGTCATGAAGGAATCTTTGTCGTCTTTAGATATTATGACTTTCTACTCAGCTTGTTTACACACACATATACACTCTAACACAAATACAAGCAGCTCATTTATGTCTACACCCACCCACTGTATTACAATCATTTCCGATAAATTTTTATTTAATTACAAACATCCTGCTTACTAAAGCCACAACATTCTTGACGTTGCTTGAAAAGAGGGAAGAGGGTAATGGGTTTGATGTGTAGATGAAGAAATGGAGGGATGAGGAAGAGAAAAGAACATTTGAAAAAAATTTCATGGGACGCTGCAACCCACCTCTCAACCTAACTTTCATCTCTAGATTCTGAGGACAGTCAAGAGATACGTTCACACTCTGTGGGAAAAGGCCACGAGAAAGCTAACATATATCATCCCAGACCTGTCCACTTTTCCTGGGGGAAGGAGAGAAGATGGTAGGCCTCTGACCTGGAGTCCTTACATTTTAGCCCTCCAAAGCTGGACAAAGAGGACTTCAAGTGAAGGCAGAGAAGGCCGTGGCTGGTTTATGGCTAATGAGAGGAGATTTGCTGAGAGAGGAAGGTCAGCTGTGGTGATTTATGAGCAAACAGTGAGGTAATGGAAACAAGAACTTTGAGGTATAGAATGAGAGACAGTAGACAAGAGAACGGGAATAAAGATGAGAGCCAATGTGAATGAGCTTCTTTCATAGCGCTCTTGAAAGCACAACAGGTGCCATGATGACATGAACTTTGGTTTGTTTCTCACCAAAACCATTATATGCCTTCAGAAGACTTGGAATGTGATGCAGGAGTCGCATGGACTACTTTTATGGTACTTTAGATCCTTTTTGTCAAGCTTTAAAATAAGGCACTATCCACTACCGTTGTATTTTAAAGTTGTGATATTAATTAAAATATCTCTTTTTTTTTTTTTGTTCCACATAAGAAAGACAGTCATACTGGTTTGGAACGACATGAGGCTGACTTAATTATGACAGTAATTTTATTTGGTTACTCTAAGTCACTTTGTATTTATTATTTACAGATGATTGTAGGCCTCATAACATACCAACGTATGCTACTAACAGCAGCTATCAAATTCTGCCAACCTAAAAACTTGACTAACAATACATTGACTATATGAGTGATTTACCACCACAACAGCTTATGAATGCAAACACAGAAGGCGATTAGCAAATCTATGTGATGCCAGCAAGCTTGTTTGGGTGTGTTTGTGTTTTGCTCAACACTATTGGAGTAGTGTACTTGTACCTCAGTTGGGCAGCACCTGCTCTGAACGTTCTGTACACAGATCCTCTTATCACCCTCAAATGCACCAGAAAACAAGGGGAGCCAGTGATTCATATAAGTTCTATGAGCTACAAACACTTTGATGTCAAATACAGACAAAAAGGTACAACAACAGCATCTGACATTGGAAGAAATTGAGGACTATTTGTAGGGATGTCCCGATACAGACTCTGGTACCGTTACAAATACTTTGAGCGCTTGTGAATCAGTAGAGCCTTTGTGTGCTAACACCAGCTGCTCCTTCAAGAGCTCCTTGGCTCATTCACAGAAAAACACAATCACACGCTCTGATGACAGCGAGCAAAGCGCTAATTCACATTTTTGCGCAATTTTTTTATTAAATGGTAGCCTTCTGCAGTTTAATAATCGCATTGGTTCAATTAGCAACCTGCTTTTCTGTAAGTGAGAAGCAATTTATATGGAAAAAAGTATGACAGAAATATATCACTAATGTATGGTTCACTTTTTAGCACGAGGCATATACAGACATATTTATTTCATTAAATAGCAGCCTTTCGCAGTTTAAGAATCACATTGGTTCAGTAAGTGACCTGCTTTTGTGAGAAGCTACCATCAAAACCACACAGTAACGGAAAGGGCTTTACTTCAAAATAAAAGCTTCCACTTAAATAAAAGCTATTTATGCAATATATCACACCTGCGATGCTCTGTGATTACATAAATAACTCCAATATGGCACTTTATGTTTAAAAGTACTTCATTTGATTAAAAACAATACAATTTTATGTAGTCGTTCTTTTCTCTTTTGATTAAAGTTTTAATGGATTCATTGATTTAGACACCATTTTGATGATAACATTTAAATACTGTAAACGTATGATATGGATTCTTTTATAAAGGTATTGGTAACGGTACTTTGTGTGCAGTTGCTGTTCCACCAGGCTTTGTCATACAGCACAGGGCATACCTTTGCCGTCCATCTACTGTACGTGAACTGAGGTTAAGTTTGGTTCACAACAACAGCACATCAAATGGATTAGGTGGGGAGAGAAAGTGCTACCTGAACTGAAAGAAAGGATGCTTTTTCTTCAGCCAGTGGCCTTCTGAAAAAGCTTAGATTTATGGCAACACTGGATTTTAGCATGGATTTCCAGACTGTTTGCTTGTCAATAGAGTTTTGGTTTTGGTAGCTAGGTTGAAAGCATGTGGTTCACCAGAAAAACTTGTATAAGCTAGTAGAGCAAAGCAATTTTACTGGTTAAAGGCCCCAGCACACTTGGAGTAGTTCTTCGTATAAAGAAGTTTGAAACAGCAGAGCAACGACATACTGTTTGCTTCAGACACCTGCCATAAGAGAAACATTTATATATGAAGACGCTCAAGTCTACATGTAAAACATCAACTAATATGACTTTAAAGTGTGTTCTCAATGACTTATGCCTCATTATATAAGTTGAATTCACATTAGATCAGTAAAAGACACTGTTTTAATTACTCGATGATGATTTAAAGAAATATGTCTGCAGTGGATAATTTGTAATTTTTCTTGTTTACATACTACATTCGTGATGCTAATGCGCTAACACGCTATAAGCAACCATAATATGCGCCACTTACCCTCTGTTATTTAGATTTATGATGACACTGACACTACCCTCATAGACAAGTGTATATAAGGGACCAGGTCGTGATTATACTCACCCGGTCCCTTATCAGGCTAATCAAGCCTCCGAGAGAGATAAAGGCAGACTGCGGAGGATTGTGCGGCGAGAGAGAGAGAGTTTAAGGACATGTCCTTCATGTGTGTGTTTGTATCTTTTAAGTTTATCATTAAAATATTATTTACATTGTCAAGCCGGTTCTCGCCTCCTCCTTTCCATTGAACTACTTTACAATGATTTTTTAGTACATTAGAGTAAGAAATATTAGGAAATAATACATTAAATTCTTATTGGATTTACTGCCCTCTGTATCCTGTACCAAATGAAGAGATCAATTCAAAATTTTAACAGAATAGATTCTTGCTAAATATGTTTACAGAGCCTTTTTATTTAAGATATCCTATTACTTCATTCATTTTTGTAAAATACCCCTAGTTACAACAAAACTCATAATGTGTATTTTTAACTACACTAATATAAAATCTAGAGTTGCTGCAAACTTGCCACAAATTCGCCACTCATTATTTTCACATGCAAATAAGCTTGTTATTTGCCGCAAATGTTTGCCAGAAGTTTGGAGCTTTATACTGGAAGTGGTGAACCTGAAGCAACCTTTGGCAACATGAAGAGTTTGCTGCAAAACTGATTTGCATGTGAAAATTAATGTGTCGAATTTGTGGCAAGTTTGCAGCAAGTTTGTGGCAACCCTAGATTTTTTTGTGAGGGTACACGTAAACAACTATCAAGTAATAATGCAGATTAACATCTCACAAAGCCTCAAGTACACATACAGTAACAATTCTTGAATGGTGAAAACGACACTGGGGGAAAACACTTCTGCATTCCCCACCCCCGGAAGGTGAAAATTACAATAGTTCAATGATTGTTTGTTCTGGAAACACGTTACACCAGTCCCACTGTATGTTTCTGCAGTAAACTCAAAAGAAGCAGCTCATATGAGTCTTTCGTTCAGGATTCACGTTGCCGTTGATTGGTAGGAAAGCATGCAGGAAACACTGTAAGGAGTATTTTAGCATGGTGTCCCATCTACATAGGAGGAAGACAGCACATTCAAGAGCAGTTAACGGAACCAAAAGTCAAGGATATCATTAGGTTCCTTTTATTTTTATTTTTTACAAAACTGGTTCTTCTTAAGATTCTTGGGTCACAACCCTATCCCTATCCCTTACCCTTTCAATGAAATATCCGTAAAACCAAAGGGAAATTATTTATTTTCTCAGATAAATAATTGAAAAGCTCTTACAAAACAAGGATTGTGTCTTTTCACAAATTTGTCTGACAAAGTTGTTGAGAGTGTTTGCTTGTGTAGACCAGTGCATGTCTAATGTAAGCCTTCACTTTTGAATAAACCATTAGGCCACACTGGCATTGGTCATAAAAATTGTATTGTTTGCTACATTCAGGGTGGGTCTCCTGACTTGCAGTTTCTTCTTTAAAAAAAATCCCATCTTACAAGTTGATGACTCTTTGTCCCACATATTTAATTCATGAGAAAAGGGCAGTGGGCGCATTCAAGTAGACAAAGTCTTGGGTTAGTATTATAGAGCAGACCTTAGAGACTACAAATAAAACCACACCAATCTCTCTCTCCATCAGAAGCGCTTATGATGGTGAATGATTTCCCAGAAATGTTTTTCAGGCATCTTTGAAACAGTGCAAACATGACACTGAACTTGCTTCACTAGAGTAGGATATCCACTTAGATAAACGTGCACACTTTAGCACCCCATTAGCTGTGAGATTCATATTGTGCCTTCTATGATCAACAGTAGGTAATTAAGATTTTGCTATTTCATGGATGCAGCAGTGAGGGCATCAACTGTAGTGTTTACTAAGCCCCAAAAGGGGTTACAAGTACCCAACAAACCCTAGAAATTCCAGTTTTTAAGATAATCTCAACACTGTTTAAATGACCACTGTTTAGGGCAGGGGTCAAGAGATTGATATACTGTATGTAAATGCTTGTTAAAGCAAATGCTTGTTATACTTACAAAAAGTACCATGGTATTTCCAGTATTATATGGACATGGTACTATGGTAGTGCTGTGTTTTTTGGACATGTATCACCTCCAGCATCAATATATTATATGCCATATTCCCTCACAGAAACACTTTAAGATGTTTTATATAATTCAAGAGATAAGTCACCCCAAAAAGATATTCTGCCAGTCATCCTCATGTTGTTCTAAACCTGTATCTCATTTTTACTGTGGAACACAAATGGAGAAATTAGGCAGAATGTTAACCTCAGTCACCATTCATTTGACACTTTATGAACATTACAAGTTAAGGGTTCCACCTCTGGAATCTCATTACAAGTGACTGAGGCTACCATTCTGCTTAAAATATAATTTTGTGTCCCACAGAACATACCGGGAATAATACAGGTTTGGAACATCACAAATGTGCCTGAATGATTAGAGAATATTTATTTTTAGTTGAACTTTCCTTTAAAGAAGTTGCCAAAATCGTCACCACCACATGCACACATCCACACCCATGCTCAACAACACACTTACCTGTCAGTCCCTCGTCTTGTGTGTTTTTATTAAACAGATCCAGAGCCCGGTAGGTGGAGTATCTAATGTGATCACTAAAAGATCTCTGCAGAAGCAGCAGACGCATGGACCGCGACATCTTCTCCTCAAGAGCCACTCCTGTGCCGTTACGGTTCTGTACGTTCTAGATTCTCGCCCTACTTCCTCTCTTTCTACTGTCACGTCTCTCCTGGGTCTGTCATTCTCTACTCAGTGCATTTTCTGCATCCAGTTCTTCATGCCCTGCTGCAGTGTGCATTAGGGAGTTCCCACTGCAATGCTCTCAGGTTCAGTCTGCACTAGTGTGTGTGTATGCGTGTGTAAGAGAGAGTGCTTTCGGAATCAGGCCTCAGTACCTAACCGATTTGAATATTTGAAAAAGCCACATTTGTGTTCTTAAGTGCATTCTCTCTCTCTCTTTTTACATCCTTCTAGCTGCTACTTGTTGTCAGTTTACATTTGGAACACCTAAACGGCTGTAATGATGGAGCTAAAACTTACGTCATCTTAATTCATCTTAGCGCATTTATTCATTCTGCTTGAGCGAGCATGTGCTCTGACATGAGAGGAAGTCTGCCACAAACAATTGTCCGGTGCTTAGATTACATATGAAAAGAATGAAAATGCAGTAAATACTCCAACACTGAAACAGATAGAAATTACTTAAATGGATTTTCTCTGAATCTGAGCAGAGTTGAATCAAACTCATCTGTGACGTGGCAGATAATAGACTAAGAGACCCAATTTTGGTCATAACTAAATTCTGACAGAATGTGATTTTTGCCTAGACAGAATAGATTAATTTTTTTATATAAAGCTAATTGTAATAACCATAGACTGACCCTAACCCAATCATTCATGTTTTTATTTTTGGAATAAAAATTTGATTTTCATTGTTTTATTTAAGAATCTTTTTATTTTCTAATCGAGGACATCCTCAAATGTCCAGAAAAGATAGGTTTGCCCGATTTTGCTAATTCTGGGGATGTTGGGGAACATGGAAATGTTGGGTTTCCATGTTTTATGGGGACTTTCCATAGACATAATGGTTTTTATACAGTACAAACTATATATTATATCCCCTAATGCTAACCCTTCCCCTAAACCTAACCCTCACAGAAAACTTTCTGCATTTTTACATTTTCAAAAAACATAATTTAGTATGATTTATAAGCTGTTTTCCTCATGGGGACCGACAAAATGTCCCCACAAGGTCAAACATTTTGGGTTTTACTATCCTTATGGGGACATTTGGTCCCCCACAAAGTGATATATACATGCTCTCTCTCTCTCACACACACACACACACACACACACACACACACACACACACACACACACACACACACACACACACAGACACACACACGATGGTGCGGCTATCCTTTTGAACACTCTCCATAGACATAATGATTTTTATACTGTACCGCTAAAGCTAACCCACACACACCTACCTTTAGGCTGCAGTGCACTACCAGGCACCAAATAGAATGTTTTAGTGTTAGGAGTAATGCGTAAAGTAAACTGATTTGGCCATCAAACAATATATGTTGTTTTGCATGGCAGAGCTGTTAATACACATACCCGCCCTTTGGTAAGAAAAGCTTTTCTGTTAATGCAAAAGTGAAAACAAAACAAACATTAAGAAAAATTAACATGCAAGCACAAATGTGTAAATCAATTTAGCAATTACATAACATCTCAGTTTTAGCAGCAGACTAAACACACTCTCTCTCATTTTGTTCACTCACTCAGAACAACAAAACTGTCATTGTGATTTGTTTCTTATGCAAACCTTTTGGTTTATGACTCAGTTTTTACAGCTTTAAAAGAATAAAACACATCATCGACTTCATATATATATTTTATTCAATATTAGTGCTCATTCTTACAGTGAGGGAAAAAAACAGCACTATTGACAAACAGAAATGAACCAAACTTTAAGTAAATGTGATTCACACTATGTAACTTTCATTACTGATTCACTAAATCCTATTAATATATATATATATATATATATATATATATATATATATATATATATATATATATATATATATATATATTATCAGCACAAAATAATAGATACATACATAATATAATATAATATAACATGTACACATTGTTTGAAAATTAATGAGTGAAGAGGGTGGTATATGCCCCCCCCCCAGAAGTAAAGAATGCTACAGCCCTCTATGTGGGTGAAAAGATGTGTGTTGGGGTGTGAAACGAGTGAGTTTATGAGCATTTAAAGAAGGGTGAAGATAATAGTAGCAACTGTTTGTTTAGAATACGTTGTCACAAGGACGTAAATTTGGGATTAGTGCTTTTGCATTCCCAGTAATGCACCACTGAAGCGAGCAATCAGGTCTAATTGGCCAGCTAAAGGATGCACTACAATGGACGCTCAAGAATAGCACAGAAAAAACACAAGCAAATGCCACCAGAGCTGCCAATTTACTTAATGACCTCTGAGATAAAGTTAGAGGAGATAGGCTTCCTTTCTCCCAGCCCTAGCCTCTTAAACATTCATTCCGAAAAACAAACAGGTTTAGTTTTTGAGACCTTCAAATAGTATTATGGTTTTAATTTGTTTTTTTAAACACATTAACACCAAAAGATAAAGAAATATTAATTGTTAGCACATTAATCTTAATACAATAGTTGCTGCTAAATAACAATACATTTTACTCCAGTACAGTAGGGGGAGCGATCCCCAAATCAGCTGGTCTACCCTCTGCTTAACACAGAGAAGAAGTAACATTTAAAAGATTGCAAAACAGTCTTAGAATCACAGTAAGAAGGGAAAATGAGTGAGCTCATTTCTACTCTAGTGAGCTGAATGAAAAAAGAATATAATTGATCATGGATATATTTACAAGCAGCAGCAGCAGCAGCAGTGAGGATGAGTTTATTATTGCTCTGCTCAATGAGGAAAGGAAAAGAAAAAGAAAAAGGCGGCGATACTGGGTACACCCCACTCTTGAGAGAAGAGGTGAACATGGGGGGTTTCATAGACTGATTGGGGAGTTGAAGTTGCATCATGAGAATTTTCATCAGTACTTCAGGATGTCTGTGAGTGAATTTGAGTGTTTGCTTCAGCTGGTGGCACCTTCGTTGACACGATCTGAAACAAAATTGCGCAAACCAATCGACCCCGAGCAGCGTTTGGCTGTTTGTTTACGGTCAGTTCTTTTACTTGATTTTATTGGCTTGTATTGTGCACATTTATTTATTTGGAACATATTTTCACACGGCAGATGTTCTAACAATGTGCATTTTTCTTCTTTTTTAAATTTTTTATACAGTTTCCTAAGTACTGGAGACTCATACAATACAATTGCATCCAGCTTTCTACTAGGCATCTCAACTGTAGCAGGGATAGTTGGCAAGACCTGTGATGCAATTTGGCAGTGTCTCAAGAACGAATACATGCCAGAGCCCACAGAAGAGATGTGGAGGAGCACTGCCAGGAGGTTCCAAGACAAATTGGACTTCCCAAATTGTTTGGGAGCTATGAATGGTAAACAAATTCTTATTCAGGCCCCTGCAAATTCTGGTTCCTATAAAGGAAAGTTTTCGGTGGTTTTGCTGGCCCTAGTAGATGCAGATTGCCGCTTCCTAGCAGTTGATGTCGGAAGCTATGGGAGCAACAGTGATGGGGATGTCTTCTCCCATTCAGAGCTTGGAAAAGCACTCAGAGATGGAACTTTTAATGTTCCTCCACCAACAGAGCTTCCAGGTGCTCCTGAGCTGGGAAAAGTGAACCACGTATTAGTGGTGGATAAAGCTTTCCCACTGAAGGCGTACCTTCTCCGGCCATACCCTGGACGACACCCCCCACTGGACAAGATACTTTTTAACTATCGCTTGTCTCGAGTACGACTCATTTCTGAAAATTGCTTTAGCAATCTCAGTCAGCGGTTCAGAGTTTTCCAGCGCCGTTTACAGTTCAGCCCCTCTGTTGTGGAGTCTGTAGTGAAAGCTGCATGTATCCTCAGCAATTACTTGCAGTCATCTGAACCCTCACAAGATGAGCCCCCAGTGGAGGACAGCTGTGTTAGCAAGGGCATGCTACAAGCGCTCAGATGTTGGCAGGGAAATCGGTCAACTGCCGAGGCCCAAAACACTCGAGACACTTTCAAAAATTATTTCAATTCTCCTGCTGGACAAGCCCAAGAACATGTACACAGCGGTCTGGAGGCTGATTAGAATATATATATATATTTTTCTTTTAAATTGAGCAGATGAGTGCATAAATGACTGTTAAAACCATGTTGTCACCTGTTTATATTATTTACATATGTTTAAGATTTTGCACTGCAATTTTAACTGTACTAACTCTGTGTGACAACATTATCAAAGAGCTTCAAGGGTGCAATAAAATGTATATAAACCCATCCTCATCCTGACTTATGATTTAGTATTTAACATTTTTTGTATGAAAGCTCAGCAATAATGATGCAAAAATTAATTAATTAATTAATTTTTTATTTTTTGGTATACACAGGCACTTTGATACAAAAAAAAAAAAAAGCACTTACCAATTTACTTGAAGTGAAAATCAGTCCTCCTTTCCTGTTTAATTAATCAATCGCACGATCATGCAGAACATCTCAGGTTTTTAAATCCATAAGGATCTCTTTCTCAATTGTGATGTGGCAGTGACAGCCAACTTGTCAGCAAGATCTCACGCTCTTCGTTTTCAAATTGCATACATCACATGATTGAGTCACCCAAGACCAGATAGAAGGCCTGGACTGGGACATATCTAAAGACCACATCCACAAGGAACAAATAAATCAATCTGATTGGCTGATGAATCTGACAATCTGAATTTAGATGCCTATTCACTGCAGTGTTGAGGGATTCTGTGGAAATTCTGAAGGCCTGATGGCCCGATTTGTGAAACAGTTGTCCAACTTTGCTTGTAAGCATTGAGGAGAATTTCTGATTGGATAAACTTTTGTTTTTTTTACTATTTGTTTGTAGATGAATTAGGAGTGGAAAGCGATTGGAAATATATAGGCAAAAAGGTTAATGAGAATGAAAGGATGAAAAATATTTGTTTATTAGGCATGTTACACCAGCAGAGAAGGCTTTGCTGGCCCTGAGAAATCGCTACTGCTGTTACCGGATGGCCCAGACATAGAGACTGCAAGAGTGTAAATTGAATGAAATCCCAGATGCATTTTATTGTGATTTTACAATCCTCATCCCAATCCCAATCAATAATTACCAGAAGAAGAAAAAAGAGGTAAACAATATGGGACTCTTAATAATAAAGAAGCCCGAAATACACAAGGGACTATGAAACCCCCCATGTTCATCTCTTCTCTCAAGAGTAGGGTGTACCTAGTATCACCGCCTTTTTCTTTTCCTTTCGTCATTGAGCGGAGCAAATCGGTGGTGGTTTTCAAACCGGGATGGACGTTTCTAAACTATCCAATGAAAGTAGGAAATCTCAGTGTGGAAATCAGTGGCCATTTCCAAGCCAGGATGGGTGTTTGTAAACTAATCATTGGAAGTAGGGAATCTCAATGGTTTGAAAATACCCACTGATTAGGAAAAGCCCATTTTTGTTCTGCAGACAAACCTGGGGAGGGGCGTGCTTTGCGCCCCGTCAGGTCTTAAGTCTTGATGATTAGCTGGAAAGTGAATCTGATTCAGACTGCTAACCTGAGCCCCTGAGTTCAAACCTACTGTTCTTTTTGGGATATTCTTGGTTATATCCAGTTAAAAAGAGTCATTTGTTCATGAATCTCTCATGTTGGGTTTGTTGTTGCGTACGGTGCAGCGAGCTCATCATCACAACAGAACAGGTGAAAAGTGGCACGAGAAACACTGGTGCGTCCTCTAAATATTTATTCAATAACTCACAAGATCTGATGAAACCACACATGAACGTACACAACCTGACAGTCACCAGTGGTGTCTAGATTTAAAATTACTATCACAATCAATTATTTTTGGTCACATTTGTGACCATTTTAGTCGCAGTCTGGAGCCCTGATGTGTATTGTGTAATGTGTAAGTCAGGAAACACTTCACCCTACTTTTTTTTACTCAAACGCACACACAATTAAGAACACGTACATGTTTTGAGATGATTCCAAACTCCTGAACATTCCACTGTCACGGTCCTGTCACTCTGTCAGTCTAGGTTTTTGTCTGACAGGACCATGGCATTATCGCCCCATGTCTGTCTTGTGTTTTGTTGTCTGTCTTTGTGTGAGCACACGGTTTCGGTTGTATTCCCTGCCGTGCACTCTTTGGACTGTCTTGTTTCATGTCGTGAGCAAGGTGTCTGGATCCTGACTTCCTGTCTGGTTCAGATTCGTTCTGTGTCAGGATCCGGACACTCGTGCCCCATATCTGTGTGTTATTGATGTGGGTGCATCGAGCTAATATCATCTTGGCAGCATGCACTCGCATCAATATTTTGTCTGTCTCTCTCGAACACAGGTGCGCCTCGCATCGCGCTTGTGTTGCGTTGCACACCCGAGTCGCAAGTTGAAGTTGTCTTCATGTTGAGCTGAGGTTTGGTCACTTCGGTCTAAGGTGTTGGGTGTGTGTGTGGCCGAACTCTCGCACAGGTGTCCTGTCTTGTTTTGTCACCTGTTGTGTGCATAGTGTACATTTCGTTTAGTGTGAGAATGCATGGCATCGCTTTGTTTGCTGTTGCTACACATTCTCTCATCATGTTTGTCAGTTGGCATGGAGGCATATTGCCTTATTGTCTTAGGGATGTGCACTCAAGCCATTTGGGTGTTTTGTTATCTTGTGTGAGCACGTGGCTTTGTTTTGTTTCTGTATCGCCACGTGTCTCTCTGTCTTACATCATACCCCGCCTCCTTGTTTGCTTATTATTAGTTAATTTGCCTCACCTGTCCCCTGTTAACCCATTTGAATTCTCTCCCTATTTTTGTCTCCTCATGTTTGCAGTCCAGTGCCAGTTCATCTTCTTTCCAGTCTTGTGTGCTTGTTTTCCAGTCGGCCAAGTGGGTTGGTCCTATATATTATTCCCATACCTATCTCGGTCTGGTCAGTCCTGCTTCTCGTTTCCCCTGCCCTTGCTTGGATTATACTTACATGTATTGTTTTTACAATTCTAGTTTACGTTTATTGTTTTTCACCCTTGTGGGAGTTTGAGTTCTTTCCCTGTTTTCTAACTCTGCGTTTGGGTGCTGTCTGACATCCATTCCTGAAGTGATTGTATCAATGACAAGTTACTCTTGTTTTTTGGTGAATGAGGAACTTTTCTGTCTTCTGAGAGGTGCAAATGTCTTAATCTGGCTGGCGCTCTGTGAGGATAATCAAGGTGCCTGTCTCTTTTTATTTCTCTTTGTATCCCATCTATGAGTGTGTTACAGAAAAGATGCTATGGAGAAGAACAGATTCATAAAAGGGAAAAGGAAGCTGGTGGATAATGATGAAATTGTCTAGCAGCCAAGCCAAGACCCTTGTCAGAGGAAGAGTTTTTTGAGGTAAAGAAAAAAAAATTATCTCCACCCAAGCAAACAGATACCTACACAGAAGCAAACAAGTCACCATTATTGTGTTTCCTGTTAAAATTGCGGTCATATCATAAGACTTCTACATAGTCTTGTGTTGTTCAATCATGGGACTGCCTAAGGGCCCACACATGGACCTAAAAGTGTTCTAAATAGACATTTCAAAAAATGATTTCATGCTAAAAAAAATCTAAACAAGCCTCTTATCCCATTCCTGTCCAATATATTTTGGCAAAGCATGGGTATGACCTTAGGCATCTGCAGTGGACATTGCCTGCAAAATCATATACAAATGGCATAAGACAGAACATTATCAATCAGCTAATTAGCCAGTGCTTAAAAATAAAGACTACTGTTGGAACCAAAAAGGGTTTTACCATAGGAGAAAGATTTAATTCCAAAGAACTGCTTATTCTCTAGATGTTTCGAAATCCATGTACTGGTGTTTTTAAAAAACAATACACTGATATTAACAACCTGTAATGTTACATCAATAAATTAAATAGAACCATATACAAGAAAGAGACAATCTTGGGAAAAAATGCCTTTCCAAGGAGACATCTAAAAGCATTCCTACAAGAAGACAGTCTTCAAATAGATGCTTCCCTATAAGAAAACTAATCAAATCTCCATATTTGAACAGTTAAATCTACAATAGTTGGTTTTAGCTCTTCATACCAAGAGCGGAACGAAGAAGTAAAAGGGAGAAGTTTGGAAGTCATAGGACACAGTAGGGCGTCAAAAAGGAAAATAAAAGTGGGGATGTAAGCGGTGGAAAGAGTTCTGGGACATATTTATAGTGATTAAGGTGCCATGCCTACACCGTGTCCTAACCAAACACGACGCCATGACATGTGATAAAAGGTCTCTTTTCCATGTTAATCCCTGTCACATGGAGATCGGCGAAATAACAACAGGAGTACTGCATGAACATAAACAATCATGCAGACTGAATTAAGGATGCAATTCATAACATAACTTTGTCCTGTGTATGCGTGTGATTGTGTAGTTAACACCTCAGAGCTTGCCGTAGAAAGCGTTTCGGAGCTTGTGTGAGACAATTAGCTGCATTCAATTAACAGACTGGTCCATCTGTAATTGCTCTTTTTTCTAAATTGTATGTGAATTATCCTCATTTTAGTGTCTTAATATCCTCATTTTAGGGTGTTCCATCGCACCTGGTGTTCACAGACAAATTGCTTGTTGCTGGAACCTTATCTTGTCACGTCTAAAGAAAACATCAGTCTTTAATGACATGCTACTACTGCCTTTGGGAATAAAGTAGACAAACATGAGGTCAGGCCAGGATCTGTGGAGAGAGTAAGGTTGCTTTGGGACAGTTAGGTCATTCCATGTGAAACCTAACCAATTTTGGCATGACCGTCTCTGAGAATTGGCGTGGAAATGTAGTCTGTGTGGCAGGACTGCTTGTTAGATAGGGACTCTATGGAATCTAAGGACACTTAGAGTCTTTGAGGTGATTCAGTGATTAAACTATTAAAAGATCTTGTCATGTGCATGTGTATTTATTGAGTTGTTTACTGCTGGGGTGTACATTTCTCTTACACTATGAAATTCAGACAACTATCCCTTCTGAAAAGACATGCTTAGACCAACATGGATTTCCAACATAGCCATAATGTTCACCAATGCTGGTCAGCCAGTGTTGTCTGTCTGATGAAACTGGTCAACCAAGGGAGGCTTGCTGGTTAAGCCAGTTTAAGAAATAGTTCACCCAAAAATGAAAACTGTCATGATTTTCTTGCATCCATGTCTTGGCTCATTTTTTAAGCTTAACCCTCCTTTTGTCCTTAAGGTAATTTTTGACCTGTATTGAAAACCATTCAAAATGCATCCAATCTAGATTAGTGTACAACGGCACTAAACGCCCCCCCCATGGCAAAAGTCAGTTTTATTGTGGTCCCAACATATATAATGATAGGGGTATATATTATATATATATATTCGAATATTAATGAAGTAAAATTTAGATAATGATTTAAACTTGGCAACATTGGCCAAGAATGTCTCAATTTACATTTATTTCAATTACTTTTGCCATTTTCTAATATCTCAGCTGTGTAATAACAATTCATTTTTTTATTCTGCTTGTAGAAAATCAACAGTATACATTTTTGAGTAACAATTTTAGTACATTCCAACTACTCAAATATATCTCTATTACCTTTTCCAGTAGTAAAAATGGGCCCAATTTGCACATCCATAGCAACAAATCCTTCCCATTAACGTCAAATAAATTGTTTTAGTGTTACAGGGTTTTAGGAAGGTGCAGTAATAGTTCAATCTAATGTTTAAGGAGAGAGAGAAAAAAAAGACTATAGATAGAGCATAATGTATTTTTTACCTGTCTTGGTTCAAAAATGACCCGAAGACAACAGGAGGGTAAATAAAGGAATCAAAAGTATTTCATAAAAGTCTTCATAAGGCAAACAATTGGTTTTGGTCAGAAACATGCTGAAATTTCAATATTTCTCCAGTGAAAATCCAAATGTTTATTGCACATTCATGAGCGCTATTAGAGAAGCTTGTTTTAACTATGGAAAACGATTAGCACAAAGATAACAAAGCACCATTTCCAGCTTGGTGAGAGGAAATGCAGGTAGCTAATCAATGCATCTATGCAGAGGAGGAAAACCATATCCAAGGTGTTTTTCCAGTAACAAGCTACAAAAGGAAATTATTCTTCTCAGAATGTGACTCAACAATTTCCTTTTCCCAGTTATAGTCTATCAAAACTGATGACACCATTGTAATATATCTTAATCACCCAGGCTCATGGAAATCCAAGTATTGAAACTGTGTTAGAACTTGATGACCAAAGTGGGGCTTCCCAGGGTCATATGCTGGGATCAGACAATGGTAAAACCCCAAGATCATGTGTCCAGTAAGTGCACGCATATCTTTGGAATTTTTCTGGGAAAACAACTAATAAGATCAAATTTGATCAAACACTCATACTAAAGGAACAGCAAATTCAAATGAAAATCTTGTAAAAGTAGCATTTAGAAAGCCAACTCTTTTTAGCCTAAAATACATTTTATTCTCATAGTTTTAACAAGTGAGACAGACTAAAGTATCTTGACTTCACTGTGAAGAGCTCTACTGAATTGTTCAAGTCAAAGGTCTGCAAGTAGCATTTCTACTGGATGGATGCCGGGAATGAGTGTTGTTAATGTTTTCCCCTTTCAATATTGATAGA
The DNA here is from genome assembly GCF_025860055.1 of Xyrauchen texanus. NCBI lineage: Eukaryota > Metazoa > Chordata > Actinopteri > Cypriniformes > Catostomidae > Xyrauchen > Xyrauchen texanus. The sequence continues at coordinate 40,522,509 of NC_068286.1, forward strand.
CAAAGCAGACATCCTGCTCTGATGATGCTCCACCCTTCAGGATAATTTATTACATTCCTTCTTCCTGAAGGCTTAGACTTGAAATTAAAGGCTGCTCTAAAGGTTATGAATGGCCCACCAATATTATATCACCAGCCATTGTTTTAATGTAAATTAATTAAGTAAATATAATGTCAAATTAAGATTAACTGTCAGAATCAAGCCAAGAGAGGTATTTGGATAAAAAAAGAAACAATATACTGCTATCACTTCACCAATCCAGGCCTGTATGTGCATGATTTTTGCACTTGTCTGTGCAGTCATGGGTCTGAGGAAGCCACTTGCAAGAAGTAGCAGGAATGTGTGGCCAGTCTCTGCATTGACAGTTCCTCAAGCACTCCAATAATGCTTCATCCCTATCCTCTCCTCATTCCCCTGAGCCTATGTCCCCCACCCAGCATGGTCTCAACCCCAGATGCAGGTCAGTGAGAAAAGTCAGGTAGGAGCAATAGGTCCATTGTGCTGCACCCAAATTCTGAGCCGTGGCGGGAATAGGTGTGATAGGGGCAGAAATGCTCTAGGATAAACGCACATCAAACAACTATGGGCAAACGGCAGGGAGAGAAAGGAGTTCTGCAGGCATGATTATAGGTCCCGAACTCAATGAAGATAAGAAAGTATGAGAGGTTATTTTTACAGGAGCAGCCTTGAGATCAGTTTTGTAGTTGTACTTAATAATAGCTAATGTTAGTCTCTGAGGGAGGAGGCCTGGTCGCACATCATAATAAAGTGGATTTCAATCAAGATAATGTGTGGGTGGGCATGCTATGAAAACCGGCCACTGTGTCTTTCATTTCCTCCACTGCCTTTCTCTCGCCTTAATGGTACTTTAGTGAAAATTCTGCCTCTTTTATCTTGCTCTTTCATGGAATATCACTTCCTGCTTGTTTTCTGAAGAAGAACATCCGGTGTGTAACAATTGGGCTTTACAGAAGAGGATGTGTTGGCTAAAAGTAACGTGACTTGCATTATAAATGTTGTAAATATAATCTAAAAGGGTTAGCATTCCATAGAACATGTACTATTTAATTCCTATTCATCCACATCAAAGTAGCACTTACAAGATGAGGGGAAAATCATCCAAAACACTCTAAACCTGTAGACTTTGACCTCTGAGACCTCCATATCGCATAAATATTTAGGCTGCACAATTGATTGAATTAAAAATTGAATTGCGATGTGACCTTACATGACAGCAAAAGGCTGCGTGTTATGAAACGGTCTCCATTCAAAGCTTCAGTAAGTGATGTGTGATTGCAGGGCGCCCTCTAGAGGTTGAGCAGGGCAGCAATTTTAGATGATGTTTTTATATTACAATATACATTGTCTTTGCCTCGATTTGCCGGATAGCGAAAGGCGCATTCAATAGGTCCCGGTTACTTTCTCTCTTCCTCCGTGCAAAACAGCTAAATGTCAAACCATTCTTTCCTTATAAGAGCTTTGGGTGAGTAAAACTGGGCTGATGAACACTGCTGTCTGTCCGTGTTTCCTGTAGCACTTCACAGCTGATTTAAAGATGGCACTGCATGACTTGTTGATGTTGTTTTATGATGTGACTGTTAATTCTAGCTCTGAGACTACTGTATATTCGCGTCCAGGGTCGTTTGAACAGAGGCGTAAAACTCTCGTAAAACTGACTGGAACAACCTGTGCATTAAACAGTTTTAACTTATGCATTCCAACCAGTCAGAATCGAGTATTCGAACCGACCATGGTATAATATGATTTTAAACCATTTGCAAAAGCCCATTGCTCCTGTCCCCGAAGCTTATTATAGGCTGACCACTAAAGATTGGCTTCGGAATCATCTGTTTGGAAAAGCCTCTGAATAATTAGTTCGCTGGGTCTTTTCCCTTTTATTGACAAGAATTCTGCAGCTGAGAATACTATATCCGATGTTGTTGCTCGGCTACGATGGACATCCAGAAAGCCTTTGGTAATGCTTCACATATTTTGAAGTGACATTATTACCCAGTATAACAATGAACTGTGTTGTTCCTTCCAGATAGGTGTGGTGGAATAAGTAATGACCATATTTCAACTGTTCCATGCTGTGATGCTCAAGCTCAGTTAATTAATTCAACACTGGCAGACCATAATTATGATATATGATTTGATATGTACAAAAGCAAAATATTGGAAAATAATGTGGTCATTAATTTAGTATAAATGTCATATATTTGTGTATATAGTGCATTTAATAATACATATTTTTTTGATTTAGCTTTAGAGAGAATATTGAACTTTTGTGGACTTTATAATAAATACTCTGTATTTATTTGCATTACATGTGGTTCTTTCTGTACTGCACAGATCAGGTGCACATTACGCACACAGGTTCAATAAAGTCAATCGATCAACAGATCATTCTGTCAATTCCAAAACATTTCATCCAGGTTCAGGCTAGCAATAAGATTTGGAGATTATGTATGTAAACTGTCATCTCCACCAAAATATTTTTTTTAACCTTCTCCTAAGCCCTGCAATGCACGAGCATCCTGCTGTCTGGATCTCCTCTGTCTCTGCAGTAAGTGCACAAGCTTGGTAGAACAGACCCTTCAGGTACTGACTAGACTTAACATCTGCTTCAAAATAAACATTATTATCTACAGTCCCCAAAAATTTTTGCAACTTACAACTGTGAAGACACTGATAGGCTTTGGATCTTTTCAGGATAGCTTACTCTTGGCTTCTCCATATCTAGCCACAGACTGAACAAAGTAAATAAAATGTTTCTATGTGTAATTTTAGACCACTTAACGTCAATAACAGATAGACGGAGAAGAACAATGTCACCTCACTTTAATTCTGCTTTCATTTGTTACAAACATTTTTTTAATGTTGAATCAGTGCATAACATAATGCTGGTTTAGGCTTCGTCCATATTGCCACACGGCAATTTGTTCATGTGAATGAATGTGAGAACCTCTGATGATTTTCTGAAGATGCAGTTGTAAGGTTAAAAATGTTAATCCTCCAGCCACATCTATTTGTCTATATTAGAGCCAGAACAACTGAAAAACTAAGCATGAAACATATAATGCACTCAAATGCATTACCTAAAAGTGGCCCTGAATGCAATTTTGAGCTTTCATGCCAGTGGAACTCCTTTACTCACTCTCCCATACACATTTAAATAATAATAATAATAATAAAAAACATACAAAACAATGCTCCTCTGAGTCAAAAGCATGGTCCCTCTTTGGTCTTAACAAACTCTACAGCGTCCAGTGTGGGAAGGTATGCTATCATCAGGGATGGTTCCTGGATTGGCATCAATCACCTTCTCCAACTTTAATATGGTTTGCTATATCTTTTCAGATTAGATAATAGCAATTACACACTTTCAAGGCCTAACCAGGGCAAGGGATGTGAATATAAACAGAGACGTAAGCATCTGGCGATGCAGCCCAATAGTCCATTGCCATAACAACACGAAAATTAACCATGCATGATCTAAGTCTTGGGGCAAGGTTTGCATGATGTAACCAGACTGTGCACCCCACATTCCTGGCCTGATATAGAGAGGCTTTGATGTGCTTGAAACAGGGGGCCATTGTGCTGCCATCAGGCCTGCGTTTTATCATCCATCACAGACCAAAATACCAAGCCACATAGCCACAGGGGGTCATTACATAACGCAAATAGCCTACACTGTTCCTGAACTCAACGGGATACAAAACATCTAAAAATTTTGTGGGCTTGCTACGAATATCTAAAAGATCATCACAACCGAAATGTGAAAGACAGAAAAGCATGTAAAAATCCTTGAAACATGAGTGATTAATCATGTCATCTATTTTTCTCTCTAGCACATAAACCAGTTTCTCAGACTAGACAAGAGAAGCTCCAAGTAGGTGATGGAGACAGGCGCAAATTCATGCTGTGTCTCCTAGATCCTTTTGCTTTCTGGTTTTGTATTCTGATTCCAGGGAGACATTGGGGGTCAGAATAGAACGATCTCCCATGGTTTGCCTGATATCCGATCAACACAAACCAGATGTGAACAGAAGTCTGCAAGTCGTATTGATGTGAGGTTCTCTTATAATGTTTAGGATGCTAGGGTGGTGGTAGTATACTGGTTAAGTACTAGTCTGCAAACAAAATAGTAGCAGGTTCTAAGAGTACCCAGTAAACTGAATGTAACTACTTCTGCTCTTTTCATGCGTGCGTGTGTTAAATAAGTTGCTTTGGATAAAAACACCTCCTAAATAAACATGATTTTTAGCTTGAAATTTGGACGATGCTCTTATATTAGAATCTTGTATTCTGGGTCATCTTTGGGAGAACATCTCAGAGCTGAGGGCTTAACCTTGTAATATTTTACTGACAAAAGAATATCTTGAGTGACATCGCTTCTGAAAAGGCCAGCTAAGACCATCATGAATTTCTAGGTTGGTATGTGGTAGTTTAAGGCACTTGTTTGCTAGTTAGCACTTAAAACATACTTGTAGGCCTTATTTGTAGGGTACAGTGAACAACAACGGTGAACAACAAGTGACTAAAAGACTGACAATACATATCTGACAGTTGATAGACAGGGGTAAGTAAACATTAAACGAAAACATAAAGCAGTGAATGGCTACCAGCTATCTGCTAATAGCTACCATGCTAAGTAGCAGACTTAGCCTTAGGGTGAGACTGGCAGCAGGGTAAGACTGTGCTGAAGGGCTTTGCTATGCCCTAACAAAGTATCTCTTTTAGTCACTAAATGGACATATATCCGTAAGGGAATGAATAGGTTTGTTCTAGATACATATCGCCCTAGTAATAATCTTCCATTTCCAGTTACATCTACAGCTCTCTGTTCTGATATCAGCAGCCTGATTGTTCAACTGGGCAGCACCTGCCAGCAGTTGACATACTCATACTCAAACCAAGGTTGTATGTATGGTTTGACTATGGAACTTGCAAAATCTCATTTACATCTTTCATTTCAGGGCACCTTATGGGTCATTCGATTTTGCAGTTTGATAAAAGGGTAAGAAACCAGTATTCAAAATATTAACTGAAAATGACACACAGTTCCTTATACTGGGCAGCATATCACACCATCATATCATTTCAAATCATAATTTTGTCTCCTCATAATTTGTTTTTGTATATTCAGTTTTGCCTTCCATACTGTACGGTAAGCCTCAATCCACTTATACCACTTAGGTATTTGACAATAAAACGTGTTATCATACAAACTTACCTTTCTCAGAAAGTACTGCAGAGATCTAAAAGAGAGAACAAAAGAAAGATGGAAAAGAGGTATTAATATTTATGTAACCTCAAGGATAATACAATCAATTGTACAACTAAAAATGGCTAATTATTTGACATATTTTGTTATTCAGAAATGGTATCATGTCTATAAGTTAATTTACATTCCACAAATGTTTTAATATGTTCTAAAATGGAATTCCAATGACGTTTTATGAGTTCATATTTCACTTCTTCAGCATGCAGGGAGGATAGTAAAATAATTGAGTTTCACAATGTAACTCTATAAACATAGTCTACATTTCAAACCAAGCCAGTACAAACTAGTCTACCACCTGTCCCTGAGAATTAAACACTGTGTGTGTGTGTTTGTGTATGTGTGTGCATGCCCACCAAGTGCAGCTGGCCAAGAAATAAGGGCATGTGTGTAGACTCTGTAACCTTGAAATCCCACATACCCAGCAACACAGACACCCACACACATACAAATACAGTACATACATATATGCTTACATATGCTGGAAATTGTCCAACAGTGTACATTATTTTAATGTGAGTGTGTGATTATGCACGCATTGTTAGATCATGTGAGTTATTGCTGATAAGAGTGATAAAAAAAAAAAATAATTCTATGAGAAGGAGGGTATGCAACAAAAAGAACCTCTGCATATTTTTTACATGTCGACACTTGAAACGTTTCAGACTTAACTGGGCAGTTCATTTAGGAAAACACACAAATTAAAAATACCCAAAAGAGTGTGTGTTAGTGATTATTTTATCTCTGGAAAAATGATTAATCTACTTGGCAAAGGCATTTACGAGGCTTCCATATATAGCAAATGTTTTTATGTTAAATGGTGCCTGTTTCCTGAAGCAGTAAAATGACTATTAATAACTTTTCCCTTGTTCGTTTTTTGTTCATATGTTGCTTGCGTTTATTTATTTATTTTTAAACAGGAATTTCTGTAGTTCTCTGTTTGGCGCGACTAAGGAATGTCGGGGTCTCTGTCTGCGGATGACCTTCATCCAGAGATCTCCTGGTCTGTCCACTGATCTTTGACCTTGTGTAATCCAGAGGTCACTGGAACAGCTCAGTCTGACAGAAACACCTCAATCGTCTGCCCCTAAAAATGGAGCATCCTATTATATAAAGAATGTGTCTTTCTCTTTACCAGAGTCCTTTTCAAAACATCAGAGTATATCCATCCATTTTATCTTGTTCTTGTTTTTTTCATGTTCTATCTCTCACCCCCAATTCTTCTATTGCCCCGTTATCGCATTCTATCTACCCCTGTTTTTTGTTTCCACATTCTTTTGCTTTTGTTAACATACCCTCATCCTTGTGTCCACCCATCCTCCCCTCATGAAGCCAAATGCATGAAGTATATTTGTGTATGTGAGGGGTAAGAGTGGCTTATCAAAGGAGTGTGACATGGCAGGGGGTATGAGTTTTTTTTAAGTTTGCATATGTGCGAAATTGTCGGTAGATCAGTGAAAAGTGGAGGAACTTAGAACAAGATAGCTACACGATTGCAATCTTAATGGACATAGCGTCCATCAGATGTTTTAAAAACAGAACGCATGAGGGGCCTGGGTAGCTCAGCGAGTATTGACGCTGACTACCACCCCTGGAGTTGCGAGTTCAGATCCAGGGTGTGCTGAGTGACTCCAGCCAGGTCTCCTAAGCAACCAAATTGGCCTGGTGGCTAGGTAGGGTAGAGTTATATAGGGTAACCTCCTCGTGGTCATGATTAGTGGTTCTTGCTCTCAATGAGGCACGTGGATCGTGAAGCCACATTTGTGCGTGGATCGTGAAGAGTAGCATGAGCCTCCACATGCTGGGAGTCTCTGTGGTGTTATGCACACAGTGCCATGTTATAAGATGCACGGATTGATGGTCTCAGAAGCGGAGGCAACTGAGACTTGCCCTCCAACTCCCGGATTGAGGCCACCACGAGGAACTTGTAAGTAGTGAGAACTGGGCATTCCAATTTGGGGAGAAAAGGGGATAAAAAAAAAGAAAGCATGAAAATATCTGCCTTTAGTTTTATGTTAGTATATAAAGCGTTATACACAGCATGCATAGGTAGAGTAAGCAATGCGGCTGCATAACTACAACAACAGGTTTGCATTGTGAAATCCATATGGACAGCGTTTCTGCTGTAAAACAGAACTGCAGCTGTACACTTAAAAAAAATGTTAACCTAATAATGTGATTTGTGCGGTAAAATCGAAATTAACCAGTTTGATTCAAGTCCAAAATATTATTTAACATGTCTGAATCAGCCTGACAACATTAGTTTCCACCAACCAAACACATTTTCAGATTTACATCAGGCAGACATATCTCCTTAAAGGAACAGTTCACACAAAAATGAAAATTCTCTCATCAATTACTCACCCTTATGCCATTCCAGATGTGTATGACTTTCTTTCTTCTGCTGAACACAAACAAATATTTTTAGAAGAATATTTCAGCTCTGTATGTCCTCACAAAGCAAGTGAATGGGTACCAACATTTTTTAGCTCCAAAAGCACATGAAGGCAGCAATAAAGTAATCCAAAAGACTCCAGTGGTTAAATCCACATCTTCTGAAGCGATATGATAAGTGTGGGTGATAAACAGAACAATATTTAAGTCCTTTTTTACTATCAATCTTTACTTTCACATTGTTCATCTTTTGTTTTTGGCTATTCACATTCTTTGTGCATATCGCCACTTACAGGGCATGGAGGATAATAAAAAAATAACATATATTAATACATTTCTCACACACACTTCTGAAGCTATAGGTTTAACCACTGGAGTAATTTATGGATTACTTTTATGCAGCCTTTATTATCAATTTGGTGCTTAAAAAATCTGGTATCCATTTACTTGCATTTTTAGGACCTACAGAGCTGAGATATTCTACTAAAATCTTTATTTGTGTTAAGCAGGAGAAAAAAGTCATACACATCTGGGATGCCACGAGGGTGAGTAAATGATGAAGATGATAACATTTTTTGGGTGAACTATCCCTTTAAGGAATCAATTTCTGATTAACACATTATAGTCTTTTAATTTATTTATTTACAGAAAATAAAGTGATTCTAAGTTGCTGCATTTTTCATTTCTCTCAATAACATTCATTAATTATAAAATGGTTATAGGTAGTGGGTGATTAAGAATCATTCCAAATTTGATTGATGATTTTATATGAATTCATTCATATTTACAGATTAGAGAGTGTGTGTTACTTGCCCAATATACATGTTTTTTCAAACAATGGGTGAGTAGTTCGCTCCATAATTTTATCTTGCTTCATAAAAGCCTAGATTGCAAAAGGCTGGGTTGATGAATATGTTTATAGAGCATTTAGAATGTGTTCTCTGCTTAGTTGAGCATGCTATGCTGCAAAAATAGGCCCCGAATCGACACTCTTGCTGTACAGCTATAACCGAATAGTCTTGCACTTACAATAAATATGTTTTGCTTACTCTTGCAGTGTGAAACAGGCCTAATATATCCTTACTATTCTCATGTCAGAGGGTGTGTGCATCAGTATGCGGAGATAAGAAGTCATTATTCAATAGCACTTTCGGTGTGAACGGCGAGTACATGTTTGCAGGAATATTCCGGGTTCAAAACAAGTTAAGCTCCATTGACAGCATTTGTGGCATAATGGTGATAATCCCCCCCAAAATATGTCGACTTATCCCTCTTTTTTTTTTTTAAAAGAAGCAAAAATCCAGGTTACAGTGCGGCACTTCCAGTGGAACTGAATGGGGCCAGATCCTTATGGCAACAATGTTTGCACAAAAAAGGACGAGGATTTTGTTTGCACAGAAAAGAAAGTTAGTATGTTAACAGGCATTTTATTTACATCTTGTGGCTATACTTTTGAAACTGTGAGTATTTTAACATTCAGAGATTGGACCCATTTACTTCCATTGAAAGTGCCTCACTGTATCCCAGATTTTTGCTTTTTTTATATAAAGAAAATTAGGGACATATTAAAATGATCTTTTAACATTATGCCACAAATGCTTTTGATTGAGCTTAATTTACCTGGAATATTCCTTTGATAGATCTGGCATCTGAAAGACTGTGGTTAGACTTCTTAAAACATAATCTTCACTACAGATCCATGTCTCCATAGCTGAGGACAAATCCACCCTTTACATTCCTCTCCTTGTTGATGGCGCTGCCACTGATGTCTGGATAAAGCCTTGTCTTGTACCCAATCAGTCTATGCAAGGGAACACACACAAGACAACACATGCATGCACGCGCACACACACACGTTGGTGCAGCTATCCTTATGAGGACTCTCCATAGACATAATTATTTTTATACTTTACGAACTATAGATTCTATTCCCTAACCCTAACTTTTTTTTTATTTAATTGTATTATTATTTTTTAAACATAATTAATACATAATAATAATTTAGTATGATTTTTAAGTGATTTAAATTATGGGGACATTAGACATGTCCTCATTAACCACATTTATACCCTTGTAATTACCAGTTTGTGATGACACCGTGGAGACATCGCATGTGGAGGCTCATGCTACTATTCGTGATCCATGCACAAATTACCACATGCCTCATTGAGAGTGAGAACCACTAATTGCAACCACAAGGAGGTTACCCCATGTGACTCTATCCTCCCTAGCAACCAGGGCAATTTAGTTGCTTAGGAGACCTGGCTGGAGTCACTTAGCACACCCTGAATTCAAACTCGCGACTCCAGAGGTGGTAGTCGGCGCCAATTCTTGATATAAAAATATGATTGTGCCTGTTAACATGTGCATGTAAAATGGCTAGAAATAGCATTTTAGCTCAACGTAACGCTGACCATTTACACAAGTTTTATTTCTATTTCTTCTGCTCCAAATTTACTTCAAACGTACTACTCTGTCTGCTCGTCTGAATGTAACGCATCATAAGAAAGTGTTTCTTCAGTAATCAAAATACATTTTGAATGTAACTGTATTGTAATTACCAATTATTTAAATTGTAACTGTAGTGGAATACAGTTACTTATATTTTGTATTTTAAATACGTAATCCCATTACATGTATTATGTTACTCCCCAACCCTGCACATACTATATAACACCAACATGACTAAACTATTCCTTAAAATACCTCAATGGGTATTATAAAGTCAAAATCAAGACCCACCCTTAAAAAGAAATCGAGAGTTCTGTCAAACTGCAAACTTTTCATGTGAAAATTAGCTTGCAATTTGTGTCAGAAGTTTGCAGCTCTTCACAGTTAGTGGTGAACCTGCAGAAAACCTTTGGCAACAATGAAGAGTTTCAGCAAATCTCGTTTGCATGTGAAAATA